>NC_050070.1:104637171-104944781 GCF_009764565.3 Dermochelys coriacea
ACACAGGAAGAGTTGACCTGGTCTGTGAGAAACACTGGCAGGGAAGGTCTAAATGGGAAAGGGATGCCCTGTCCTCGACCCACTAGGTAGGACACTGAGACTGTGGGGATTGTTCTCCATTTCCCCCATAATGGCTAGAGATGAGGTTAGCTGAGTGAATGGCAGGTTTGCATCACTAGCAAGAGTAGCCAAACTGAGGGTTGCTTTGAACCTCTGAGGTGAGCAAATCTGCCAATAAGCACAGGACCCACCGAGGCAGAGGAGGAACTTTGACACAATATGCAAAAACAATGCAAGTGGAAAACTTAGTTTGTAAAGCATCACCAACCGCAGTATTGCAAAAGAGAAAATAGCAACATGCATTGACTTATTACTGAGTTAATCTATTATATTTTCTTCTAATAATTTATTTACTAGATGTTTCTATTGGCAATGTTTCTGCAAAGTATGTATGATTTTATATGCTCTGTGTCTTTGCTATGTTTTGGTTCCTATACTTTTTTTTTTTTTTTTTTTTTGGGCAAATGTTGTTTTTTTTCCCCTTGCTTTGTACTTAGTTCTTGTGAACTAACTGGCAGGGGGGTTACGGGGATTTCTTGATTCTATGTATGTTCTGGTTCAAAGAATGTCATGTAAGGTCTTAAATGAAAGCTGGGGTCACAATGGTCATTAATATTGTTGTGAAATGTATGTGCAGATACTATATAAGGAGTTTGTATATACACTGAAAAATATGTTCTCAGAGTCTGTATCAAGGTATGAGTCACCAGCAGAGGTGCTAAAACAGGTTTTTGTGAGACAAATGCTTATTCAACTGTCTCTTGGTAAGGATGTAAATTAAGCATTATAAGCTTACACAATGGATGCTCTTTTGCATACAAAGTCAACAAAGAAGTGAAGTCAATACTCAGAGACAGGATAATTAACTTTGGGGGTATAAGTAGAAGGCAAAGAAGACAACCCCCCCATCCTGCACCTAGAAAATAAGGAAGGAGTGTGTTTACATCCATGAAAATGGCATCTCAGCCAACCTTGGTTGAAAAGCTGCAAAAGGTTTTGGGTGAGCAACCTTTTTAGACTGGAGGGTAACCTATAGTTTAGTCTATAGAAAGCATGTTATGATTTAGTTTTATATCTAACATTTGTTCCAATGTCCTTCCTCACTATCATTTGAACCTTAAATCTTTGATAATAAACTTATTCTTGTTTTCACAATAAATATAGTGAAGGGCTGTGATATTAAGGAAAGTGCTTAACAGGAGTACCTGTGGCACCTTAGAGACTAACAAATTTATTGGAGCATAAGCTTTCATGGGCTACAACCCTCTTCATCAGATCCATGTAGAATGGAACATATAGTAAGAAGATATAGAGATAGATATACATACAGAGAAGATGGAAGTTGCCATACAAACTGTAAGAGGCTAATTAAGATGACCTACTATCAGCAGGAGACTATTGATAATCAAGATGACCCATTTAGACAGTTGATAAGAAGATGTGAGGATACTTAACATGGGGAAATAGATTCAATATGTGTAATGACCCAGCCACTCCCAGTCTTTATTCAAACCCAAGTTAATGGTATCTAGTTTGCATATTAATTAAATATTAACAGTTTGGATTCTCTTGCCAATTTGCTCTCACTTTCTCCTTTTCAATAGTCCATGTAGTCTTCCCTGCTAAATGATTTACTTGTGAATTTTGGGTGATTCTAAAGAATATCTGTATCCTCACTCACATGTAACTCTGGAATTCCTATTATAAATGATGGCTATGCAGTGTACATTGTCATGAATGGTATCAGTGATTTTTACATGGCTTTTGCCATTTGCTTGTACTGCTTGAATTTAGCCCTTTGTGACATGGAAGAGCCTGACTAGCATCTCCCAACCACTAATCAAGTGAGTTATAGAACTAAAAGACTATTGCTATATATATCACAACCACTTCTACTGTTGTCTGAAATCGTATTCTCCTTTTTATCAAACACAAAAGTCAAAATGGTATTTGGGACCCAATTCTCCTCTGCATTGCATCTTGTGTAGTCATTTACACCAGTGTAAAATGCTATTGGATCAGAAGAGTAGCGTTTATACGCACTTTGCACAACTGTAAATGACTATACAAGGTGCATTGTAATGGAGAATCAAGCTCTCTAGTTTCTGGATAAATTATAATTTGAGGAAACATCTACAATCTATCATGAAACAATCCTTCAGATTTTCTGTTTTCTTCGCTTTTCAGTATCCATAAGTGTTCTTCCTCTGATAATCTTAGTCCAAGTTAAGACTGTTAATATAAACTTCATACAGTAATGACAAATACTTAACTGTAGCCTCCAAAATTGAGCTGTAAACTGGTTGAATAGTGATCTTGTGTACAAGCAAATTGCTGATTTGGAAATTCCTTCCATAGCTTCCTACAACACACCATGTTATAGGCAGAGAAGAAGAATTTAGATCCACTTCTGCTGCTCCACAGTCAATTGGGAGACATATCTGTTGATCTGTCTAAAATATCTATTTAGCTCAGATTTTTTTCACTTAAAAAAAAAGTACAATAGAGTCACTGAATGACATAGTAAAATATAATTGGACTAGTTGTAAAATACACACAAAATAATAATAAAGGTTCCTAGGCAGTCTAAGTGCAGTAGTATCTTCAATGTAGATGAAAGCTATTCCATTTGTTTCTGTCTACTAGACTGTTTGATCAGATTTGCTGACCAAAGCCTGTCAAAAGCATTCACTTCCATCTAATAATGACTGCATTGCAGTTGTGAACTTCAAAACCCTGTTTGGAGCAGAAGAGAGATGGCCTGGTCTCCTTTTAGAATCACCTTGTGAAGGAAGACTTGTGCCAAAAGCACTTTATGATATAAGAATAAAAGAGTGACTTTCCTGTCTGAAAAGTCTGCCCTTATTAGTGGATTTACTATCGCCTATAACTTAATAAAGATAGGATACTTCAATTTCATATATTATCAAGGGTCAGAGTTCTGATTTCCTTTTTTAAAAAATATCAGTACGTATTTACAATGTCACCATGCCCCTTTGCCAGAAAGGAGGAAAAAGCTCTTTGCTACCATATACCTGTTGTTCTTAGGGCCCATATCTGTAAGGTGCTGTGCAATCATCACTGGTATCTATGGAAGCTGAGAGTGCTCAATATTTATCTCTCTGTGGGAAAATATCAGTCTCTTCTTTTGAATGGAAGCATTGCTGGACAATTCAAAAAGGAAAGTTTGACTAACAAAGAATGGTAAAGGTCTACTGGGAAAATATTTTGTCATAGGATAAAACACTGTATTCTTTTTTACGCTGATTCCCTCATTCTTTTTGGCTTACTGTTTTTTAATGAGTATCTGTATATTTGGAGGTCACATCTTTCTCACTTTACTCACACGAATGGCAATGGACTGTTTGTAAGGCTACCCGAATGACACAGACATGGAGGATTTCGCCCTTTATGCCAGATTGGTTACATTGGTAACGTTCCCACATTTGATCCAGAATTTCATAGCATGTAGAAACGATGCCCTGGACCAGGGCTGGAAGGGTTCATGATCTGACCTGCAGTCATCTGTATTCAATGTCACCTGCCAGAAATGCTCCATCTGGAAGGAATGAACAGGAGGAAAACAGCAAATATAAGGGAGGAAGTAGGCTTTAGTGGGCTGGCTGCTTTGGCAGAGAGAAGATCTTTAGTTTGTGTGATTTGAGGAGTGTGGTGCCTGAGGAGCAAAGCCTGACTGGAGCAGTGGAAAGGAACAATAGAGCTTCCCTGAGGGGAAAGGAACCACTGTTATTTGTCCATTTCATAAGTGGGAAGATTGGTCTGGTTTCCTTGGGGCAAGGAAAAGCCTAGTGATTGGCTGCATGTGGGTTTCCCCTCTGCTGTGTGTACAAAATGTTTATAAAAACCTGAGGGACATGAAGGGCCTAAGAATGAATTAGAGAGGGAAAGATTTCTCTTCCATACCTCCTGCTGAAGTATGTATGTTTGTGGGTCCTATGATAGGGTAAAATGCAGCTTCTTAACTCTTGCTGCTTCAGTTAATGGATTTGTGCAAGCCTTTTCCTCCAGTTTTGGCTCATGTAGTTTTTATCCCCAGTGTTTTGATTTGAACTCCCTGTTCACACAAACTGCAAAGTTAAAATTATCTGAAGATACAGAGTCTTTGCCTCAGAGTCAAAGTTATACAAAGCCAATGAGTTTCATGTGGCTTTTACCCCAAACTGTAATTGCCTAAGTTTGTGAGCCCTTATGAGCTTTGCTTGAGTTCTGGGCTTGCAAGGCTATGTTTTCATTTACACTAAGGTTCCTTCACTCTGGCAGTGTAAATTACGTTTGTTCCCAACACTGCCAGAGTGGTGTAAAGGAACCTTAATGTAAATAAGAACCAAGCTTTGTAAAGTTCAGAGTTTTAGGGTAGCTTTGTATAGCTCCATCCACAAACCGGTATTAATGGTGATCCAGTAGAGGACTAAAGGGAATGCTGCATTGTTAAAGGTGTTTTCCTTCAGGTTAGAGTCTCTGATGGCTGCGTTGTATATGGATGTTAAGGGTCCAAAGCCACTCTTTGAAAGGAGTAGGCAATGATCTTGGATATGACTCTCCATCGTTCTCTCAGATTTTTTTCTCGTGTCCAGAACTATGCTGACCATGTTTAAAAATAGTCTGTTTTTCAAAAGGTTTATGTCCAGAAATGCATCTGTGTAGCTAACGTGCACACACATGACCAGTTATTGCATTTGCACATGCAAATGCCTGCACAAATTGAGCTTGAGTGCATATGTATCTAGCATGTGCACGAGCACCTATAACATTGAATGGATGCTAGATGACTTTTAGAAATCAAAATTTTTAAGACTAAAACTTCTTAATCATTTCTGCCTGCAGTCACTTCACTATTGATTTCTAACTCACTACCATTTAGAACACTATAAAATGTAATTAAGTATGAAAGGCCTTACAGAAATCAAAGTAGTAGTCTGTTTTTATTTAAAAATGTCACTTTACTGCTTTCTTCCTACACCATTTGGAATACCATATTGTGGAACAAACAAGCTCTTTCTTCCCTGGTTTAGGACACTTGATAAAAGTTAAACTAACAAAGTGCCAGATTTTTTTATTTATGCTGTGTATGGAACATGTATATTTTCAATTTAAGAATGTCACTGTAATTTTTCTCCACCTTTCCAGATCTTAGCTGGGATTGGGTCTCCGTTATCCTAGACTAGGGAGCACTGGTGCTATGAATCAATCTGACTCTACCCTTCCTGCAAGTTACTCATTAGATTTGTCGTATCAGCTGTGTCACTCTGTTATTTCGGAGGTCGCACACAAGATTTTGGCGTGCATGAAACTGCTGAGGATTTTTATTCTGAAGTGAAATATCTATTTATACAAAAGAGAAAGCACTTGGCTTTAAATGACTAACATTTAAAATCTGCAGTACCTCTTGAAGTAGATACTGAATTCAGTTTTGTATGAATGGGGATTATATAAATAGTGTGGTGAATTTTATTTTCACCTTGAGAGGAGAAATAAATTATTGCACAGCACAATAAATGGTTTCAGAGTAGCAGTCATGTTAGTCTGTACTCGCAAAAAGAAAAGGAGTACTTGTGGCACCTTAGAGACTAACAAATTTATTAGAGCATAAGCTTTCATGAGCTAAGGAGAGTGATCACTTAAGATAAGCCATCACCAGCAGCAGGGGGGGAAAGGAGGAAAACCTTTCATGGTGACAAGCAAGGTAGGCTAATTCCAGCAGTTAACAAGAATATCAGAGGAACAGTGGGGGGTGGGGTGGGGAGGAGAAATAACATGGGGAAATACATTTACTTTGTGTAATGACTCATCCATTCCCAGTCTCTATTCAAGCATTCTATTCAACATTTTTATGGCTGACTTAGAACAAGGCTTCCTCAGCTCTCGTCCCCTAATGCCCCTACTCTACTTACGCTACATTGATGACATCTTCATCATCTGGACCCATGGAAAAGAAGCCCTTGAGGAATTCCGCCATGATTTCAACAATTTCCATCCCACCATCAACCTCAGCCTGGACCAGTCCACAAAAGATATCCACTTCCTGGACACTACGGTGCTAATAAGCGATGGTCACATAAACACCACCCTATATCGGAAACCTACTGACCGCTATTCCTACCTACATGCCTCTAGCTTTCATCCAGATCATACCACACGATCCATTGTCTACAGCCAAGCTCTACGATATAACCGCATTTGCTCCAACGCCTACAAGATCTCTATAATGCATTCCTACAACTACAATACCCACCTGCTGAAGTGAAGAAACAGACTGACAGGGCCAGAAGAGTACCCAGAAGTCACCTACTACAGGACAGGCCCAACAAAGAAAATAACAGAACGCCACTAGCCATCACCTTCAGCCCTCAACTAAAACCTCTCCAACGCATCAAGGATCTGTAACCTATCCTGAAGGACGACCCATCACTCTCACAGACCTTGGGAGACAGGCCAGTCCTTGCTTACAGACAGCCCCCCAATCTGAAGCAAATACTCACCAGCAACCACACACCACACAACAGAACCACTAACCCAGGAACCTATCCTTGCAACAAAGCCCGTTGCCAACTCTGTCCACATATCTATTCAGGGGACACCATCATAGGGCCTAATCACATCAGCCACACTATCAGGGGCTCGTTCACCTGCGCATCTACCAATGTGATATATGCCATCATGTGCCAGCAATGCCCCTCTGCCATGTACATTGGCCAAACTGGACAGTCTCTACGTAAAAGAATGAATGGACACAAATCAGACGTCAAGAATTATAACATTCAAAAACCAGTTGGAGAACACTTCAATCTCTCTGGTCACTCGATCACAGACCTGAGAGTGGCTATCCTTCAACAAAAAAGCTTCAAAAACAGACTCCAACTAGAGACTGCTGAATTGGAATTAATTTGCAAACTGGATACAATTAACTTAGGCTTGAATAGAGACTGGGAATGGATGAGTCATTACACAAAGTAAAACTATTTCCCCATGTTATTTCTCCTCCCCACCCCACCCCCCACTGTTCCTCTGATATTCTTGTTAACTGCTGGAATTAGCCTACCTTGCTTGTCACCATGAAAGGTTTTCCTCCTTCCCCCCCCCCCCCCCCCCCCCCCCCCCCCCCCCGCTGCTGGTGATGGCTTATCTTAAGTGATCACTCGCCTTACAGTGTGTGTGATAAACCCATTGTTTTATGTTCTCTGTGTGTGTATATAAATCTCTCCTCTGTTTTTTCCACCAAATGCATCCGATGAAGTGAGCTGTAGCTCACGAAAGTTTATGCTCTAATAAATTTGTTAGTCTCTAAGGTGCCACAAGTACTGATTTTCTTTTAGCACAATAAATGTACTCTTTTAGTATTCTCAGTGTATAACCAGACATACAAAATAGATACCCTTGAATCAGAAAAGAGAATAACATGTTGCATGTACAATAGGGTTTGTATTTTTTTCCCTAATGTTATCTCAGACTTGTCAAATTAGACTTCCTCACTTGTCAAGTTTAAATTTTGAAAACAAAGCCATTTGTGACCTAGACACGTACAAAAAAAATTTCTGAACTTCCTTTTAAATTTTGAAGACAACTTCCACCCCTCTGCCCCCATGCTCAGATAACTATAATATGGCCAAACTAAATGTCCATGTTAAATATTAACAAAACAAAACCTTTTTGCCAAGAATCAGTAGGAAGATTTTCTTCTCTATGGGACTCTTGAATACTTATAAGAACTTTGAAAAGAGTCTGTTGCAAAGGTGTCCAGTTCCTTACAGTTATATAAAATTCTACATGTTAAACAGTGAGCCAAACTAGAAAACTTCATTACTGTTTGCACTTTCAATGAGATTTACAAATAGTAGTTCCTAATCCAGTTTAGTGCACTGGGTATTTGTCTAACTCGCATGGCGTTCAAAGGTCAGATGAGCTGTCAATACTCTGACTACAGGGAACAAACCAAATATTGAGACCAAGATTCAAATAAAACAGAGGATGCTCCTGGCGCAAGGCTTGTACACTCTATAGTGACTGAAATCCTCTTTTTTTTTTTCTTCCCCAGTAAGTGAGTATCTTATGCTCAGATGTCATGGTGAAACATATTGTATAAATACATACCCTCTGAAACAGGCTTGTCCAATGAACCCACCCTGCAGTCACACTGAACTCTTGCTAAAATAGCAGGGAAATGTAAAAGTGGGGATGGAACAGCTGTAATATTTAGCTAAACACATACAGCCCAAATTCTTTTTTCAAATTGGGTGATGTCTAAATATTAGAGTAACCAGAGCATTATAAATGGATGGATAAGTTTTATAACTGGGCCTATTTATTAGGGATATGAGTACAACCCACATACAGGTAACATTTAACCCTCCACTCTGCCTCCTGGAGCTCCTTAGCATACAATCACTGGGCCAGCTACTATATTCCTTTGTGAAGGGTTAGTTTACTACTCATGTAACCAGTTAGCTCCATTGGCTGGTGCACAGGGAGTGAGGCTGAAGGAGTAAATATGAAGCAACCCTGAAGCAACCCAGAACACAAGGACGGTGATTCTGGCTGGCTCTTGTGGGGCGCACAGGAGGGTGGGATGAAGGCTCCTTACATTTTGCCTGCATACACTGCATGTCTATATAAGGGCAATGCAGAATCTGGCCCATAATCATTATCCATCCTGCCTGAAGGCTGTCTTCTGTTATGTTGCCAAAGTGCTTAGCCTATTTACAATGGATAGTAAAGTTCCTATTTAAAATGGATAGTAAAGGTCTCACTGACTCCTGTGGAACAGAGTTAAGCCAAGAGTGCTTCTGAAAATTCCACCCAATGTGTGTAATTTCTCATTTAAAACATTAATAAAACAATAAAATTACTTTGTATGACCACTGCTTAGCAATAGTATAATTCTTGTTAACTAAACTGAAGAATACTAGCTGTTCAGAACCACCTAAGGAGATAATGGGCATGAGATAGTCATAGCATCTCTATGTTCAATTACTGATTACAGTTTGTCTGCAAAATTTTGTTTCTCAAGTTTGACAACAAGGACAAATTTTCAGCTGTTGTATTTTGTGAAAGCAAGCAGATATTTGCGTGTGGAAACTGAGTAGTTAGGTACCCTGCTTCTCAATTTGTTAATCAGAAAAGTAATTATGGCACAGATGAAAAATGATTAAAAATATGGACCACCACAAAACGTGGGGCGCGTCTATGCTGCAGCTGGGAGAGTGCTTCCCAGTGTGGTAGACAGATGCATCCTAGCTCTGCACTAGCAAGTGCACTAAAGATAGCATGGGCAGTAGGCTGTGCCTCGGGCTAGTTACCTGAATACAAATGCACCCAGACTACCAAGCTACATACTCAGGCAGCTAGCCCAAGCTGCCATCATGCTGCGCCCAGCTATGCAGCTGGTTTTTAGCATGCTAGCTTGATCAGTTAGTGGTTGTCTGCCTAACCACACTAAAACACACTCGCAGCTGCAGTGTATCCTTAGAGAGCTTCAGAACCGGAAGTAGGGTTGCCAGGTGTCCAGTTTTTGACAGGAACGCCCGGTCGAAAAGGCACCCTGGCAGCTCTGGTCAGCACTGCTGACCAGGCTGCTAAAAGTCCAGTCAGCGAGGCTAAGGCAGGCTCCCTGCCTGCCATGGCTCCACATGACTCCAGGAAGTGGCCGGCATGTCCGGCTCCTAAGCGCAGCGGCGGCCACAGGGGCTCTGCATGCTGCTCTCACCCTGAGCGCCAACTCTGCAGCTCCCATTGGCTGGGAACCATGGCCAATGGGAGCTGTGGGGGTGGCACTGTGGGTGTGGGCAGCACACAGAGCCCTCGGCCCTTCCACCTGGGAGCCGGACATGCCAGCTGCTTCCAGGAGCCACCTGAGGTAAGCGCCACCCAGCCAGAGCCCATACCCCAACCCCTTACCTGAGGTCGGAACACCCTGCTACATCCTAATTCCCTCCCAGAGCCCACACCCCTCACCCCCTCCTGCATCCCAACCCCCTGCCTCATTCCTGAGCCCCCTCCTGCACCCTGAATCCTTTCTGCCCCCACCCCGGAGTCCTCACTTTCAGCCATATCCCTCACCCTCTCCTTAGCCCAGTGAAAGTGAGAGACAGTGGGGAAGAGTGAGCAATGGAGGGACGGGGGATGGAGTGAATGGTAGGCCGGGCCTCAGAGAAGGGGCAGGGCAATCGTATTTGGCTTTGTACAATTAGAAAGTTGGCAACCCTAATCAGAAAGTCAATCATCATTCCAGACTCCAGAAAGATATAACTGTCTTTCTAGAATAAAAACAAAATAGATCTGCAGAACACTACTTTGCTTATGTTTCATATATTTATTTATTTATATAATATATATTTTTAGGAAATAGTTGTGGAAGTTGACCAGACAAAATCTTGTAGCTTAATTTCTGCAACATGGATCCTAGCATTTAATCTGCTATATTTTCAGGATCTCGTTTCCATCAAACCACCTGAAAACCAATTATACATTCTCAAATAACTAAAAATAAAGGTTATCATCTTGTATCTAAGTCACTATAAGGCATTTATACCAGTGGCCAATGGGGGCTGTGGGAAGTGGCATGGGCCAAGGGACGTGCTGGCTGCCCTTCCTGCAGCCCCCATTGGCCTGGAGCGGTGAACCACGGCCAGTGGGAGCCGCGATCGGCCGAACCTGCAGACGCGGCAGGTAAACAAACCGGTCCGGCCCGCCAGGGGCTTTCCCTGAACAAGCGGCGGACTGGCTTTGAGAACCACTGATTTATACTATAACATGTTTCGTTACACAGCAAATGCTGGTCATGAAGGTTTTATACTATAGCTTTGATTACTGAACCCATTAAATAGTATTGACCTCCTTTGGTACTAACTTTAAAATGCTGATTTATTGAAATCTGAAAAGAATTGAGAACAGGAAAGAAGCCTTGCTGATCACTGATGTCATCTGGGTAGGCAAAATTAGACAAATTGCACTGAGGCTGCATTATCCTGTGGATTTGGTTTCTGTCTCTGTTTATATAGAGACTTTTATGGGAAAAATATTGTTTCTTATCACAAATACAAGATAGCCCTCGGGGAAACTATTCCCAAAGTCAGATAGAATGACTATTTGTCATCTTTAAGGTGAATTGTTTCAAGTTAATTATAATTAATAAATTGATATAATGGCAACATATGCTTTTAAATCACTAAGTACTTACTAATTCACTCATTACAGGACAGAAATGGTATAAATGTGTATGAAGCAATCATTGCCAGTTTGCTGCATTTTTAAATAATACCTCTCAGGAAATCATGGACAGTTGAATGTTGCTTAATTTCTTTCCTTTGGTAAATACAAGTCAAAATGCAAGCTTGGACTTATAGACTGAATTCTGAAGGACTTAATGCAAGCAATGTTTTTAAGGACCCTTAGAGTCAGTGAAAGGGAGTGTAATCCATACGGGGGGGGGGAAGATAGCTGTATTTAGACTGTTTACCAGTTGGCAACTCCGGATCATGTCTTTTCCTTTGTGGGATTTTTCTCTCAACTTTAGAATATATTATTCCCCTACTCCCCTGAACCCCAAATAAAGTTGCACATTACTTATAAACCAGCCTCTGCAAGGTAGACTGTAATAGACAAAGCTGTGTAACTGCTTTGTGCTGACAGGCTAACATTCCCCAAAAGAGCTGAGATAGCGGAGTGCAGAAAGTTTCCAAGAGCAGTATTGCTCAAAGAATCTCTCACAAGTCAGTATGTTCTCTAGCACTCATAGGAAGTATGGGTTTTGTTTTCTCTTCTCCCCTCCCCCACCTACCTACTCACTCAGGTTTTGAGAAACTCATTACATGCCTTAGGGTCAGGGCTTCCACTTTGCAAGGCACTGGCTTTCATCCAATTGTATTGGGCCTTAGGAGATGTCACAGACTTGGTCAAGCTCCCTTTGCTAGACAATGACTGGGCTCCTGTGTTAGGTTCCGTCTTTCCCAGCCCACTTAGTCTGACCAGCATCGAGGCTCTGGTTTCCCAGGGAGCAGACTCACTGTTGGGTAACCCTTGTAAGTGGGACCCGATGGCCCAGCTGCCCTGGGCCCCTGGATGAACTGCTCTCCCACCACCCACCCAGCCCAACTCTCCCCAGGAGCTTAAGCACACCCTTTCACAGATCTTCACCCTTGCAAATACTCTGGTTTCCAGTTTAACTCTTTGGTGATGTCTGAGATTTACAACAAGGAACCTAGAGGCTTTACAAAGTAAACACACACACTTTATTCACAGAAACTTGCAGATCTTGCAAAACAAAGTGTTCAGAAGATTTAAGAATAAAGTAGGTAAGCAGCTGACAAAACTATGCAATTTCATTAAAATTGGCTGCTATATTAAATGACTGGAGAGTAACACATATTGTACCTATCCCCAATAAAAAAAAAATTAAAAAAAGGGAGAGGTGCCAGAGCATGACTTTCTGGGAATGAAAGAACAGTAAGCTTTACTCTAGTAGCAGAGAAACTGGTTTGAAATAACTAAATGTAAACTATAAAACAACTAGGTGATTGTGACAAAGGAAGGGCAAACTCACACAGCTTCTGTACAGGAAGAGGACATCTCTCCAAAGTACTTGCATTCTTCAGGCATGTCAACAGAACAGTGGGTAAAGGAGACTCCATAACATCATCCAACAACAATTCAAAAACAGATACAGACCAATTGCAAGGGCCTGTTGAGGAGACTATGGCTATGTCTCCAGTTCAACTGCAGTGTAATCAAGTCTGAGAGCAGCTCAGTTAGGCATACTGCCTTACTGACTTCTTTACATTTCCCCAACAGGTGTAGGAGCAGGATTTTATAACTGTACTATAAGAATAGAGGTACTAATGAATGTCTTGATATCATTTTACCAGCCACCCTTTTTGAATAGCAGAAAGGAATGACCCTATGGGACATTGCTAGGAATGCATCTGCCAGTGTCTGTACTGATGTTAAGGCAGGGACAGACCAGAACAATGACTGATGACTGATTATGCTCACCCTTTTTGTTTTAGAATAAGTTATAATGTCTACTGTGGTTTCCTATATGTTTCCTATATGTATTACAAATTAGGCACTCTAGTTAAATATACATTTTTTTGTTTTAAGATTTAGTAAGTAAAAGACAGGATCTTGTATTGTCTGTTAAGGAGATTCAAAATAAACTGACACTGTTTGTATTCTCAAAGGTCTCTGTAAAAAGACTGGTTTCAGAGTAGCAGCCGTGTTAGTCTGTATTCGCAAAAAGAAAAGGAGTACTTGTGGCTCCTTAGAGACTAATTGTTAGTCTCTAAGGTGCCACAAGTACTCCTTTTCTTTTTGTAAAAAGACTGTTTGTGTAAATGAGGAATGTATGCATCAGGAAAAGATAAGGTGTGAAGGCCATTGTTTATAGCCAGATGGTCAAGGAAAAAGGAGTAAAGAGACTTAATGACACCAAAAAATCATCAACGTGCATCCATAATGAAGGAAGGGCAAATTGATGACCCTGAGGTGAAGGCTGGCACCCCTTAAGACAGGACAATTGATTTAAATCAGGACCAGGACAGGATAACCCTCTCGGAGGTATATTGGAATATTTACATCAAAAGATACACCAATTAAGAAGTAACAGGTCACAAACTGACACAGCAAAATCCATAGACTTCAACAGAGAAAAAAGACTATAAGAACAGGGTGCTTGGCCATGGGACTTTGGGTTTGTCTTGCCGCATTCCAGGAGCATCAGATCGCTACCGGCAGAGCCCTGCTCTGCTCTGCGACCAATCTGGCTGGTCATTAGATTGATCCAGACTCTGGACTGGTAACTATGAACATCAACTGGCAGGACTGTGTGCATGGTGTGTGTGAAATTGAAAAGCATATGCTAACTGTTGTATTCTCAATAAATGTGACATGCTGCCTTCTTCCCGATAAAGATCCCGTGTGCTTTTTATAAGTATAACACAGGGTAGTGAATTCCAGCTGGTAATTGTTGCATACAATGAAATTCTGGACAAACAGCCATTTAAAAAAATCTAGCTCTGGGGCAGATTATGTAATAAAACAATGTTTAATTTTCTAGTTATTTCTTTCCTATATCTCTACCATGTCAACTACTTAAAATTAAGTGGCAATACTCAAAATACTCATTTGACTTTTTTTTATACACACCTGGTTATTTTAGAAGTAGTCTAGTTATCAAATGTAAAAATTAAGTACATTTGCATATTTTAAACTGTATCTGAATCTTAAAATTAAAATTCAGTGGCTGAAGAAACAAAATTAATACTACAATACCAGATCTCACATTATGGCTTGAGACTTTGAAGAAGTCCAAGATATTCCATTTTATTTGTGTGTTCCAGAATTCTGTTTTTTAGCTGTATGTGGGACACTGCAGTCAGAGTGATCCCTGAAAAATATTCGGGTAACATTATTGTAACTATAGCTATATTGTTTACACTTGTCATTTTTATTAGTCTCTGACTCTTGCTTTAGCAGTGGTGTTCTGAACAGGTGCTAGCAATAGGGACTGTAGAGTTCATGGGTGGGGAGAGATGGATCGACAAGTGGTGTTTTTACTTCCATGTTGTCTAGGCCTGCTAAAGCAGTCAAGGTGGCCTGGGGCTAAAACTGCCAGTAGTCCATTTGTACCAGTGCTCCCATTTTTATTGGCATTGGTTGAGCTACACTGGTTACTAGACAAGTGGCATGACGATTTCAGAAAAACCTTCTTTACCAAGAATAGTTTAATGTCAGAGCCCCAGACATTAATTTCTATTGTCCCTATGTTATAGCTGTAAAACTTATGATTGATATTGTGAAACTGTATTATGAAAAATGGCTGTATAAAGAGTGCTTATCTGCATGTGGATCCACCATTGCTGACAGGCCCTGTAGCAGATACACACCAGTCAGGGACAATAGGAAATACTTGAGGTTAACAATGTCCTTGGCCCTAGCAAAGAGTATGCTTAAAAAGTAGCTCAAGCCTTGCAAGTCCAGTCTAGCTTACCTACCTGATGGAAGGAGGAGAGGTGACAGCAGTGGAAACTTTACCACAAGTAGAACAAAAGAGATCAAGTTACCGGGAGGAGTTTAAATAAAGAAACAGAGGAACAGGGAAACCAGACAGGAAGAAGAAGCATTAGGCAAGAGAAAACAAGGTCACAGAAGTTGGGCAAGTCACCCAGCATGTAATAGCCTCATGGGGCCGGGAGGCCCTGTCCACTTTTCTGAGCCTGGATGGTCCAAGGACTGTGGGACTTGCATCCCAGTCCAAAGAATTCCCTGAAGTGGTAAGGAAAGTGAGACAAGGACAAGTGTAGTGTTTTTGTATGACCTAGATTCATGTATTTTACATGAGTAAGTATAAAAAAACATAAATGTGTTAGACACTGAGCAAAGTGTGTGTTTATATGCTTTACAAATACTGCATGCTCCTGAGAGACTTAAACTGTAAACCAGAAGCTTCACACATGTGGGGTGGAATTCTGGGAGAGGTGTATGTTTGAGTAACTTGGTTTCTTGGGTCAGTAGACTGCAGACTCAGTAATCAACCAGATTATAGTGGTTTGGTGGGGAGGCTTTGGGGGAAGGGGTGGGGCTGGGGGTCAAGCACCCCCCGGCACTTTGAAAATTCAGCACCTGTGGTGCTAAGCATTGATTTCAGATTTTACCATGGTCACTTTGCCTTCCTGTGCAGAAGGGAGTACACATAATAAATATTTTTCTAATCTCTCCTTTTTGTGGCTGTCATGCTGACACGCAGAGAGTTATGAAAATGCATAAACTAGATGTTCTACTAAATGAAAAACCCTTTCCTCTTGTTTTAAATGGCAGCCTTTAACCATCAATGAAAATTGTCTCCAAGGTTTGACAGTTTTTTGTTATGTTGGAAAAGTATAGCATAATAACCACATTGGGTTATTTACTCCAGAATGCAACCCAAACAGAATGTAATCCAAATAAACCATTTCTAGATTCCAGGTAATCTGTTCTCCTCTCATGCAATGTCTTTCAACACATCTTTCTTTCAGGTCTATAAATTGTTCTTCTATGTCCCTACTATGCCATGGGGCACTCTTTTTTTTTCTTGAGTGCCTCTTGCTCTTTGTCATTTTAAATAAACCTACATTGATTAAAAATATCAGTTGAGATTATCTTGGTGGATGCAAATTTTGGATTTCAAGTTGAGCATCTGCCCCCAGAAGCCCTGCCCTGTGCTCATTCTTATCGACTGTGACATCTGGAGTAGAAGATGCAAGAAAACTCTATTTTAAAAGCCCTTGTATTTATAAAAAATGCTCAGATGGGCATTTCATTAAGCATATAAACAGCAACCATTTTAAACAAGGACACATAGCCTAAAAATTAATCATAGCTTCTGTTGCGTGTGCATCCTGGAGTATTGTGAATATTTCACAAAATTTGTGTCTTACAACTCAACTGCCTAAAGTATGTGGTACTCCTGGACAATAAACAAGCCAAATTTTCCAGTTGAAATATTCAGTGACTTTTCGGGACTGAAGTTAATTATAGTGATTGCTCCAAATTTAAAAGTCAAAAACCTCATTGCATTTTGTGGGGGAAGAGGGGGGCACACACAAGGGAGTCCTCTTTATCTAACAGAATCCAGACTGGTAAACATCATGCAGATATCTATTTCCCTTAGCTGTCTTCAGGAACTTTCTAGGGGTGTGTGTGTGTGTGAGAGAGAGAGAGAGAGAGAGAGAGAGTGCAACAGTGGGGTATGCTAGCTGATCTCAATATGCTGAGCTGTTGTAGTGACTTTCTTCATGTACCAGGGTGTCCACTGGGCCAGACATGACTGCAAAGCCAATCCAATGACGCAAATCAGCAGCTGATATAAACAAGTTGACAAAAACCAGAAACTAAGCTAGCAATGAACCTCAAGGGACTATAACAAAAAATAAAGAAAGGAAAACATCTTATTTTATAACGGTAAAAATGCAATTGAAAGTCAGTGCATCCAATTTCATAAACAACTTAAACACATGCCCTGTAATATGTGTGTTTAAGAGTGAAATGGTCCTATTTGTACAGAGGATGTGTCCAAAGCCTAGCATGTGGGTTGACTTACTATTTAAAAGTACCTGAGGGTATGATATGTAGGGTGACCAGATAGCGAGCGTAAAAAATTGGGACGGGGTGGGGGGTAAAAGGTACCTATATAAGAAAGCCCCCAGAATCGGGACTATCCCTATAAACAGGACATCTGGTCACCCTAGTGGTATGGGAGTATTGCTCCTTTGTTTATCATTCTGTCTTTCATTTAGATAGGCCATGAAGATGCATGGCAGCAGGTACCCCCAATGAACTAGAAAGTAACTCTCTCTCCATCTCTTTATTAACCAAATTCCATCCTTCTGTAAACATGGGCTCACTTGCTTTTGTTAATGAATTCCATCCATCTGTATGTTCTCTTCTCTTCCAAACTCCATCCTTCTGTCAGGACATGTTACTTTATTGTTAGGGTTCACTCCTAGATCTTTCTAAGCACAAGCACATTCTCTCCTAGGCCAGGTGTACACTAGGAGCCCCTGCCCTCCCCCTGCAACTGAAATAAACTGAAATAAATAAAAAAAAGCAAAGTTTTACCAGTATAACTGCATCTGCACTATGGCTTTTGCTGGTACAATTATTTTGGTCAGAGATCACGCCCCTGACCAATGTAGCTATGCTGACCAAAGTTTGTAGTGTAGATCTGGCCCTAGTTAATAAACCCTATCCTTCTGATAGGATGAGTTAGTCCCCCGATTGCTAGATCAGTTTAATTTTCTGCCTTGATACTATTGCTTTATTAATGAATCCTAACCAGTCACAATATTAGCTATACTTGTCTCATAACCATAAAACCACTACAGAAAATATAAATGAGAAACATTTAAATTATTTTCCTCATATGATTCCTATAGATTCTAGTTCACTATGTCACATTTCGTCTGTCTTGTTTGTTTGTTTTTGGCCCTACACATTATGGGTAGCAATGAAGAGTGCAGTATTGCATTAGAACACTATTAGGATGACAAATTATACTGCTATCATGAGAGCTTATAAAAGGATTATAAAAAGTGTTCACAATCTCATTTTTGGTCAGTGCTTGATTTCATAATAAAGTGACAACAGAAAAATATATTAAAAATCTGGATATGTACTTTGCAGAATGTAAATAATGTCAAAAGGTTAAACTATCAAACACCTGGGAAAGGGTTGAAAAACAAAAAGAACCAAAGACATCTGAGAGAGGAGAAAGAAAAGGAAAAAAGTCTTGGATGATGACAGGGAGGGGAAACAATGAGTCTTAGAGCTTCTATTCTGATAAGCAGCCAATATTTCCAGTGCATCTTTGAACGTGACCCAAATTATCTGAAACTTTTGGGTCTGGAAACTTGAGCTAGAGGTCTCATGACAACAAGCTTTCTTGTAATTTTCAGTGATTCTTGTTTCTGGTCAAACCAAAGATTCTATGGGAACAGTCTTCTTTTCGTATTGACACATGCATCTGACCAGAGCTAAAATAGATATATGAATGAAAATGAAAATCATTTGATGAAACAAAACAATTTCATGCAATCTTTCAAACTTTATAAGGCTTGATTCTAGTTGTGGGTGAAAACTTATTAGATTACAAACAAGTTTATCTAAATGGCAAATCAAGTGCTCCTATAGGCCATCTTTCATAATGCAAGAACATGGGCACATTGAAATGGTATTTTAAGGCAGTATACTTAAAACTAAGAAAAGAAATGTTTCGTAGTCAATAGTTTTCATGTGAAACTCCCTGCCACAAGATATCAGAGGCTAAGAGCTTATGAGGATTCCAAAAAGGCCAGACTCTTACAGAGCATAGTTATACTAGACAGGACTTCTAACAGTTTGATGTAAATCGTCATACTAACTGTGACACTACCCCCCATATTCTTCAGAGAGATATGGTTATGGTATGATTATGGCATAACTAAGGTGTGTTTTATGCAAGATGGGTCATGTGAGATATCATTAGAAAGGTTATGATTTACTGAATATGATTATGCTATTTGTATGCACGTATCATTTTTGTATCTGAAGTTAGGAATATTGTCTATGCATCTATTACAAATGTATTTATACCTGGAGAAGGTCCACTAGACAGAATGCAATCAGTCTGAATGGCCTGTTGGGACGGGCCATTAGGGAAAACAATAGGTCATTGAAGATGCTAATTTCCTACTGGGAAGCCTCTGAGTTATGGCTGTAGGGACATGTGATCAAGTCACCTGATGCTAGGCTCCATGATAATACTAGTATTTTTCCACTAACTAGGTGGTGGGAATCACACTGGGAGACAAAGGATTCCTGCCATATGCAAAAACTATTTAAGGCAGGGGAGTGACATCATTGAGGTTGGTTCTTCATTGACTCCCCACCCAAGAAAGAGGAGGACTGCTGGAAACACCTGAGAACAAAAAGATTGGACTAGGGGAGAAGGGCTGATCCCAGACTGGGGGTTGTCTGGCCTGTGAAAGAAATATCTGGAGCACAGTTGCCAACTTTCACGTGGTAAATAAGCCCCGTCTTTCACAATAAGCCAAAAATCAAGCTAATTCCATTTCAAAACAAGGCCAAAACAATCCTTAAGAACCCAAACAATCTATGTGACTAGATTCCCCCCCCAACCCACCCGGCATGCAGTCTGGGACTGTGGTGGGCCCGCTGTACACCCCTGACTCTCTCTCTCTCCCCTTTGCCCCTGCTTGCCCCCCATACCCCTGCTTGCCAGGAGATGATCAAAAAAAGACGTAACAAGCTACAACAAACTACAAGCCAAACAAACTACAAGCAAAAAAACTAGCCAACAAGCAACTCACAAGCCAATTAAGCCAAAAACAAGCCCAATTTCTGCGTTGGGTTTTTTTTTTTTTTTTGCACGTTTGGCATGTCTGATCTGGAGTTTTAAGCTGCAAGCAAGTGCAGCTTCCCTTCAAGACTCTCTGCAAACTGCCTAGAACAACATTTAAGGTGAGAATTTGCTGCTCATATTCAATTTCGTTAGTATATTAAGCTTAGATTGCTTTATAGGTTTTGTTTTATTTGCTAGGTAATCTGCTTTAATCTGTTTGTTGTCCCTTATAATCACTTAAAATCTATCTTTTGTAGTTAATAAACTTGTTTTTGTTTTGTCTAAAACCTGTGTGTGTGGAAATCATAAATTGGGGCAGAAAGCTATGTATATTCCTCTCCACATTGATAGAGGGGGCGAGTTTCATGAGCTTACGCTGTATAGTTCTCTGTGCAGTGCAAGATGGTGTAATTTTGGATTTTCCCTTTAGAGGGCGGTGTGTACCGGAGTACTAGGCAATTCCTTAACTGAGCCTTCCCATTCAGAGCTGATCTTAGCATCTGTGTGTATAGCTGCAGCTGGGTGCGTCCCTACCTGTATGTGTGCGGGTAAAGTGCCGTCTGAAGCCTGAAGAAGGGCTTGGCGGGTTTACCTCAGTAATACAGTGTAAAGGGAGCCCAGGCTGGTGGGTCAGGTGGGCTCAGTGGTTCCCTGAGTGGCACCCTGTGGGGCAGGAGCCCATCATACTAACCTATAGCTAAGGAGGCTAGGAAGAAATTTCCCCATGGCTATTTTCCCCCGTGGCTAGTTTATTTTATAATTGTTTATTACAACATCTCTTGCTCCTTCCTTGGAAAAATCTGGTATTGGCCATTTGTCAGACAGGATACTGATTATAGATACTAGATGTAGCACTAGTCTGACCTGGTATGGCAAATTCTATGTTCCTGTTCCAAAACTTGATATTAAGGCTCGCCAAACTGGTATTTACAAGGGTCAGTTTGAACCTTAGCCCAATTCCAAACTAAAGATGATGGTATCAAGGTTTGGGATAGTTTCAGTTAAGGAGCAACCCTTTTGTGATGTGTGAACATATAGAGATACCATTCAGGTGGCCACTAGGGGGCACAAAGTAAGGAGGCAAGAGATAGTAAAAACAGGCAATAAGGCAGTCTTGCATTCACCCTGACCACTGTGTCCTGGGTTTCTTATCTGTACTTCCCCAGCTAAGGTCTGGTTCTTCCTCACAACCTTACACCGATCCCACACTGCTTTTATCTACCTCTCATACTGGCATCTCTACAACCAACCACTCTAGGCTTCTCCACGTGCCTAACACTCTCCCTCCAGGGCTCTCCACTCCCTTTGCCATATCTCTCAGTCCATGGCACCAGCTCCTCTTATTCCATTTAGTTATCTCTTAGATCTGCAACTCTCCTTTTTAAGAGCCAGTCTAGCAGCCTTTCTGCTAGACTTGCTCTCCTTCATATTGTATAACTTTAGAACCCCCTCCTGATGTGCTTCCTATAAGGAACCTAGTTGATTAGTCTTATATCTAGACCAAACGTTTCCCAAACGTTTTTGGCCATGGAACACTTTTTAGTCTATTACGGAACACTTATAATATTATTTTGTAGTTGTTTGGTTTTCAAATAAAAATTGCAATATTTGAGCTCAAATATATTTTATTTTATAAAACAAAGCAAAAATAAAAATTTCAAATAACTTGAACTAACAATTTCTAACTGGAAAGCATGTATAAAGTAATACAAAAATCAAGTACAAGAGTCAAAATTAAATTCTAGATTCTTTCATGGAACACCTATTCACATCATGTGGAACACCAGTGTACCACGGAACACAGTTTGGGAAATGCTGATCTAGACCATAGTGTGACCATGCACCACCTTGAATGCTCTGCTTACTGTACATTTTGAAGTCCTTTCCCCTAACCTTTGTCCCTCTAGCTTTTAAAATCACTTCTCATCTGCCACCAGAAATGGATAATGACAATAGTAATATATGCAAAAGAGGACAGAGTTAAGGCTGCACACATAACCGTAGCTTTGCTGTCTCCTAGCTTTGAGTGTTTTACTTTGTAAACTTAACATTTTGCATGTAATCTGTTTTTTGGAAACAATATACATATAGTGCTGGATATTTCATAGCAATAAAGTGATGTTGTAGTGGGCTTCACTTGGGGCCAGAAGGCCTAGAAGGCCATCCCAAGACTCAGGTCCAAAAAAAGAAGCACATTTGTCATACCAGCTCCTGTAGTATCATCAATGTCAATAAATTCTAGAAAATGCTCTCTGACAGTCACCATTGCAGGGACATTTTCACTAGGTTCTGTTGTTGTTACAAAACGCACCATTAAAGTCATTTGTTCCGTATGGCTGTCTGGTGTGCAGTCCAGAATAACAGAGTAATATCTTGCTGACTTCAGATCTGCCACAATCTTCTGTTTGACTTTTGTTGCCAGTAACTGTTTGATCTCATTTTGAATTGTTTTTCCAAGGTAGTGGTGTGTGAACGTTTCTTGGGCGGTGACTCTTCTTAGATGCTCCTGGAGTACAGCATCAAACTCAGCCAGCAGCTCCACAATTGTAAGGAAGTTTCCATTGTTTGGCACATACAGCTGATCTAAAGTGCCATGCAGTGCTAGGTTTCAGTAGCAAATGGCAATGAGCCTTTTCAGAACATTTTGCCAGTAAAGAGACTCTGACGCAATCTTCTCTTCATGCTGATCATCTATGGTGGCCTTTAACCTTAGTCTCATCTCAAGCTCTTTCCACCTATGGAATGCTCTCTTGTGATTTGCTGCCTTCTCATGGCATGCCAGATTTCTAGCCAGATTTTTCCAAGCCTTTGTTCCTGTAGAACCCAATGCGTCTGGAACATTAGACTGGAGGAGTTTGCAACAAAAACAGTATGCAGCATTCTGGGTTTTTGAGTACATAAGCCATGGCTTCTCCACTTTGTCACCATTGGGGATTTCACGCCAGTAATGTGTTGGATGGAAACTTCTATTTTCACTGTCTTTGGGAAACATGAAATTTTTCACTTGCTGTGGCCCATGCAGTACAAGGAAGTCCCTCAGGCTATTGCTCAAGTGGGTCCACAGTCCTGGATCAGCTAGACTTAAGGAACTAAACTAGGGGTCTCAAACGACCATGAAGGCCACATGAGGACGAGTACATTGGCCCGAGGGCCACACCACGGACCACCCCTCCACCCGCTGCCCCGGCCCCACCCTCACCCCCACTTCACCCCTTCCATGAGGCCTCGCCCCTGCCCTGCCTCTTCCTACCCCTTCCCTGCCCCCATTCCAACCCCTTCCCCGAAGGGGAGTCCTCAAGGGCAGGGAGGCCACCGGGTAAAGGAAGTGGGAGCGAGGACTCAGATCCTTTTGCTAGCCCACTTCACTGGGGTAGTGCAGAAGCCAGGAAAGTTCCCCACAAGAGCGGGACTATTCCCCCACTTACAAAGAGCAGAGAGAATACATATGCACCAGCAGCAGACACAATTTTCTACACTCTGGGTCCTAGTGGCGCCCTCCCACAGTCTGGCACCTGAGGCGGCCGCCTCAGTTCGCCTCATGATAAGGCCAGCCCTGACCCCCAAGCTCACTCCCGCACCCTAACTTCCTCCCAGACCCTGCACCCCCAACCCTGAGCCCCAGGAGGAGAACACAGAAAAAAAATGAAAAACGGGCTGGGGGGGAGATAAGAGAGAATGCTCCCTCTGTGGGGGGAAGGGGGGGCTTGCCCAAAATGAAGCTGAGCACAGGGCCCCACTAACTCTAAATCCGCCACTGCTCTCGTTAATTCTATCTGGAGGAACATAAGATACAGACATGGGTTAATTAAAAAATATAAGATACAGTGATATGTGAATTGAGATTTTTTAACCATGTAAGAGTAATAAAGCTTCAAAACGTATGGTAACTAGGTTATAATTCTATTCTGTAGTATTAGTGGCCAGGACTTGACTATGACTTGATATTATCCAAACCCCTGGTTGAAATTTCAGCCTTATGTCTAGTTTAGGGTATGCCATTCCTTTATGTTATGATACAAATCACAGATCACTGCAATGGATGAAAACATGAGTGAGTTGTAGCTCCCGTAGTTAAGAGTCAGCTAATTATACAGGTAATTCTTATTCAGATTAAAGTTATTTCTTCATCAAAGCCTCAGAACCTACACTTGAGCTAACTAAAACTTTCAGTTTTAATTTTGACTTGGTCCTCTGTGAATCCATAACAATAAGCTTCATATACATCAAAGCTGATATGCCTTTGTCACTTTACCAGCCATTCACTAGCCTGAAGAATTCATCTGCACTTTCCTTTCACTGTAACCTTGCTGTTGGCATGCCTTCCTGGTCTAGCAAACACCTTTCTAAAGGCCTAATCCATAGAAACTTGGAGAGTACAAAAGAGCCTGCATACATTTCCTCTCTAAAAATATACAGATTTGTCTGGTTTACCTCTTTAATTCCATTGCATGAAGCTTTTTTAAATCTGTAGTTGAAACCCTTGTACTTTCACACAGCCCTAAATGACAAAAAGAATGACTGAGCGAATCTGTCTCCATTGACAATGCATCTCTAACTCATGCTGCCGGATAAGGCAAACCTGCTAACCCAGCTAATGAAATCTATGTGCAATCTAGATGCAGCCTATGCTTGCCACAGCACAATGCACACAGGACCATGAACGCAGGGATTCTAGAAAAAATCTTCTCCACACCTCCAGCTCAGTTCTCTCTGGTAACATAACTGAAATTACAGTATTTTCTTTTTAATCCTTATTACCTTTCGGGAATTTCTAGTTTAACAACTTCAGCAAGAAAATAGCTTAAATTTCATTTCACTGGGATGTTTTTTAATGCAACAGTATTCATAAACAAAAAGTAGTGTCTCTTAAGCAAGGAGATCTAGGGCCTGATCCAGCTTCTGTTGTAGTCTATGGAGCAGGATTCAGCCCTAGGTTACATTAGCTAATCATAAGGGATTGATCACGTGTTCTGCTTTCCACAGTTTGGTTCCTTCCCACTCCTTATCTATCCCCAAAACCCCATGCTGCTTCATTCAGCCCAAGGTGCTTGTCTGATTGCCTTTTGGGGCCTCATCAAAACCCCACTGAAGATAATGGCTTTGGATCTAGGGTTCTTTTTGCCCTCAAACTTTCTCTGATACAACCTCTATGCCTGGGACTGCCTTCCTGATCCCATCTGTCACCTTCTCCCCCTTTAAGCTTTTTCAGAAAACACTTCTTCAATTACACTTCCATTACAATCTACATATCACACAGACTATGCTGAGAGATTGTGCCTTATACTCTCAAAGAAACTGCAAAACCACCTGATCAAGATCCTCTACAGCAAACAGGGAAAGATTGAGAACGAGCTCTCAAAACTGGATATTCTCATAAAAAAACAACCTTCCACACAAACTTTCTCATGGATAGATTTTACAAAAACTAGACAAGCCATTTACAACACAAACTTTGCTTTTCTACAAAGGAAAAAGGACACTAAACTATCTAAACTACTATATGCCGCAAGGAGACACAACAGTGGTTCCCTTAACCCACCCAACAATATAGTTAATCTTTCCAGCTATACTCTTAGCCCGGCAGAAGAGTCTGTCCTATCTCGGGGCCTCTCCTTTTGTCCCTCCAGGCCCACAAACATGATACAGTTCTGTGGTGACCTAGAATCCTATTTTCAAAATCTCCTACTCAAAGAATATTTCCAACACACCTCTGAACAACACACTAACCCACAGAATCCTTCCTACCAACACTACAGAAAGAAGGATTCTGTGTGGACTCCTCCTGAAGGTCGAAACAACAGACTGGACTTCTACATCGATTGCTTCCGTCGATGTGAACAGGCTGAAATTGTGGAAAAGCAGCATCACTTGCCCCATAACCTCAGCCATGCTGAACACAATGCCATCAACAGCCTCAGGAACAACTTTGACATCATAATCAAAAAGGCTGACAAAGGAGGTGCTGTCGTCATCATGAATAAGTTGGAATATGAACAAGAGGCTGCTAAGCAGCTCTCTAACTCCACATTCTTTTGGTAATCCTCAGTGGAATCAGAGGATAATGACCTGTAGAAACTACATGATCTGTTCAAGAAACTCCCTGAAAAAGCACAGGAACAGATCTGTGCAGACACATGCCTAGAACCCCAACCAGGGGTATTCTATCTGCTACCCAAGATCCATAAACCTGGAAATCCTGGATGCCCCATCATCTCAGGCATTGGCACCCTAACAGCAGGATTGTCTGGCTATGTGGACTCTCTCCTCAGGCCCTACGCTACCAGCACTCCCAGCTATCTTCGAGACACCACTGACTTCCTGAGGAAACTAGTGATCTTCTAGGCCACTATGGATGTAGAAGCCCTCTACACCAACATTCCACACAAAGATGGACTACAAGCCGTCAGGAACAGTATCCACGATAATGTCACGTCAAACCTGGTGGCTGACCTTTGTGACTTTTTCCTCACCCACAACTATGATCACATTTAGGGACAATATATACCTTCAAGCGGCACGGTTATGGGTACCCACATGGCCCCACAGTATGCCAACATGTTTATGGCTGACTTAGAACAACGCTTCCTTAGCTCTCGTTCCCTAACACCCCAACTCTGCTTGCACTGCATTGATGACATCTTCATCATCTGGACCCATGGAAAAGAAGTTGTCAAGGTTCCTTCCCCACTCTGAACTCTAGGGTACAGATGTGGGGACCTTATTTTTACCAGCTTAGGTTAAAACTTCCCCAAGGTACAAATTATTTTACCTTTTGCCCTTGAACTTTATTGCTGCCACCACCAATAATCTGACAAATATATAAACGGGAAAGAGCCCGCTTGGAAATGTCTTTCCCCCAAAATCCTCCCAAATCCTACACCTCCTTTCCTGGGGAAGGCTTGATAAAAATCCTCACCAATTTCCATAGGTGAACACAGACCCAAACCCTTGGATCTTAAGAACAATGAAAAAACAATCAGGTTTTTAAAAGAAGAATTTTAATTGAAGAAAAAAAGTAAAAGAATCACCTCTGTAAAATCAGGATGGTAAATACCTTACAGGATAATCAGATTCAAAACATAGAGAATCCCTCTAGGCAAAACCTTAAGTTACAAAAAGACACAAAAACAGGAATTTACATTCCATTCAGCAGAGCTTATTTTATCAGCCATTTAAACAAAACAGAATCTAACGCATATCTAGCTAGATTACTTACTAAGTTCTAAGACTCCATTCCTTTTCTGTTCCCGGCAAAAGCATCACACAGACAGAGAGAGCCTTTGTTTCTCCCCCCTCCAGCTTTGAAAGTATCTTGTCTCCTCATTGGTCATTTTGGTCAGGTGCCAGTGAGGTTATCCTAGCTTCTTAACCCTTTACAGGTGAAAGGGTTTTTCCTCTGGCCAGGATGGATTTTAAAGGTGTTTACCCTTCCCTTTATATTTATGACAGAAGCCCTTGAGGAATTCCACCATGATTTCAACAATTTCCATCCCATCATCAACCTCAGCCTAGACCAGCTGTGGTGAATGTGGTCCATTTCCTGGACACTACTGTGCTAATAAGCTATGGTCATATAAACACCACCCTATACCAGAAACCTACTGACCGCAATACTTACCTACATGCCTCCAGCTTCCATCCAGGACACACCACACAATCCATTGTCTACAGCCAAGCTCTAAGATGCAACCGCATTTGCTCCAATCCCTCAGACAGAGACAAACACCTACAAAATCTCTATCAAGCATTCTTAAAACTACAATACCTGCCTGATGAAGTGAAAAAACAGATTGACAGAGCCAGAAGAGTACCCAGAAGTCACCTACTACAGGACATGCCCAACAAAGAAAATAACAGAACGCCACTAGCTGTCACCTTCAGCCCCCAACTAAAACCTCTCCAGCGCATCATCAAAGATTTACAACCTATCCTGAAAAATGATACCTCGTTGTCACAGATCTTGGGAGACAGACCAGTCCTCGCTTACAGACTGCCCTCCAACCTGAAGCAAATACTCACCAGCAACCACACACCACACAACAAAAACACTAACCCAGGAACCTATCCTTGCAATAAAGCCTGATGCCAACTCTGTCCACATATTTATTCAAGTTTCAGAGTAGCAGCCGTGTTAGTCTGTATTCGCAAAAAGAAAAGGAGTACTAGTGGCACCTTAGAGACTAGCAAATTTATTTGATTATAATCTTTCGTGAACTACAGCTCACCTCATTGGATGCTCAAATAAATTTGTTAATATTTATTCAAATGACACCATCATAGGACCTAATCACATTAGCCACGCCATCAGGGGCTCATTCACCTGCACATCTACCAATGTGATATATGCCATCATGTGCCACCAATGCACCTCTGCCATGTACATGTAAACTCTGGTGGGGGGGGGAGAGGATTCTGGCCAAAATTTTCAAAAGTAGTGACTCCGGATGTCTGAAGTTTGTGTGCCCAATTTGAGAGTCTCTAAAGGTGCCTGATTTTTTTTCAGAGAGTGCTGAGCACTTGCCCTCTGAAAATCCAGCCCCTTTAAAGTATC
The DNA here is from genome assembly GCF_009764565.3 of Dermochelys coriacea. Lineage (NCBI taxonomy): Eukaryota > Metazoa > Chordata > Testudines > Dermochelyidae > Dermochelys > Dermochelys coriacea. The sequence continues at coordinate 104,665,671 of NC_050070.1, forward strand.
TCAAATTGGGCACCCAAAACTGAGGCACCCAAAATTGTGAGTCACGTCTGAAAATCTTCACCTTGAGCTTTGTTTTGTAAAGGGTCGGGTATTTTTGTGGCCTTTTTATAAGAGTCACCAACCATTGTCATTCAGCATTTGTCAAGTGTGAGCTTGCTGCAGGGAGCTCTGTCAAGCAATAGTGCTTATAGCCGTAACTGAATCATGCTATATTTTTAATGATCAAGCTACTGAATTCCTGCAATGATTTTCATCTTCCCATTAGCAATGGGCAAACCTCAAAAGATTCTGACTTTCAGCTGGGTTCCTATAATAATCCAAAATTGGGCTAGAGATCTTCTGAAACAGATACTCTCATGAGACTCCTGGTATTTCCTGTTGCTCATCAGGCCAGAAATACAGTACCAGAGGAACAGCCTTTTTCTTCGTACTGTATTATGATATTTCTGCTTATGGCTGAAACCAGGAAGTGCCACAGTGCATAAAAATGAAAACAAACAAACAAAGTTAATGGAACCTTTTCAAACCTCAGAAAAGGTTCATATTTGGTTTGAGTTGTGGGCGAAGGCTTGGGTCAAGTGCCTCTTGATTTATTTAAACCACTTCACCCCTCCCTAGTCCTGTGGTGTATTTTTGTGCACAATTAAAGACTAACGTGCCGTTTTTTGAAGTCAAGCCCATGTTTTTTATAAAGCTGTCCCTTATAAAACTCTGACATATACTCTGTTATATTGGTTCTCAACAAAATAATCATAATCCAACACCTCTTTGTAGGACTAAAAATACTTGCATCCCCTTGAGGATAGGAGTAAAAAAAAATGAAGTATCCTGTAGGTAAACTTGGGGCCTACAACTTTCTCTCGCAAACTATTTTAGTGATTTTTATTAAAAACCGTTTCCAACTCCATAAGCTGGGTACACATAAAGAATTTAATAGAACAAATGACAAAAGTCAAAGATCCCAATCTCAAGCCTACTAAAAAATACTTTTAGATATACAATAGCACTCTACTTTTTTGTGTGTATAATACACATTTATAAACTTTACATTGAAATGTATTTAAAAATGCCTACCAAAAAGTGTTTCTAGGGGTGTCTGTTTTTTTAAGGAGCAGAATTTCTCTGGCTATTTCTATAGCAAGTGTATTCCAGCTGTATCAGTCTGTTATTTCCACCTTGCTGCTCATATGGTTTTGCTGTGGTGAATATGTGCGTAAATGAGGTTTCTCTTGTGGCTTTCCTGCAGATACTGGTAAGTTACAGATTATGCAAAGGTAGCAAGACAGTTTGCATTCCGGATGTAGAGAGAACGAGATGACCTCTGAAATGCACTGTTAAAATCTAAGATCAGAGTCATAGAGAAAACCTAGCGTGAGTCCCAAGAACTTTGCCCCAAAGGATTTTGCCCGTGAGTGTATGTTTTGCTACACTGTATAAAGCTTTCCTGTAAGGAAGATCATCAAACAGAATCATAGCCATAGCCTAATCTGCTGCTGCTAACTTGAAATTTCAAATTTAAAAGAATTGCATTCAACCCTATCCCCAAATAAAACCTGAATGATATTTACCAATCTTGTCTCTGACTTCTAGTGTTTTGTGAGCTTAGATCCTTTCTCATACTGAGTCTGCTGCTGTTGGTGGGAAAGCTTTAAGGTCTGTATGAGATTTACATTTGTCAGAAAGCAAAAAAAGGGGTTTACCATACCTAATAAGCCTGCTGCTGTTCCTGCTTGGACCATTGATGTCAGTGGCAAAACTTGCTCTGGCCCAAGGAGACAAATGCAATGAGGAAAGGAAGTTTAGATAAATCTAGTAAACAATATATACTTTGGTAAGATTCTGGGCTGCATTAAGGCAGATTTGTCCCACTCCCCTGGTGCAAAATTGCTCTTTTCAACAGTGTAGCACCTTCAGTGGTATAAAGCCACTTTGATTAGCTTCTACTTGGTTTTCTTTGCAATCTGCTCCTGTTCTAACAAGAACTTTTTTTTTTTCTTTTAGGCCCCAATCTCACAAGGACTTATGAACACGCTCATCGTTAAGCACACAACTAGTCCCATTCTAAGACAATGGGGACTACTTACTTTGCTTAAAGTTAAGTGTGTGAAGAAGTCTTTGCAGGATTGGGCCCTTAGATTGTATCAGTCTCCTCCTCATCACCTCTCATAAGATCCACAAAGGGACTTAGGTGTTACAATTCTAAAAATTAAGTGCCTAGAAAAATCACAGGAACAATATTGCAATCCCCAAAGTCCAAGTTCGGTACCTAGGCTCCCTATACAATGAATGGGGAGAAATAGGCACCTTAGAATAGGGTTACCATATTTGAACATTCAAAAAAGAGGACACTCCATGGGGGGGGGTATTTGCTCGCGCCCCCCCATCCCAACTCCACCTCTTCCCGGTCCCTTCCCTGCCCCCATTCCAACCCCTTCCCCAAAGTCCCTGCCCCAATTCCGCCCCCTCCTTGCCCCATTGGACCCCTTCCTCAAATCCCAACCCCGGCCCCGCCTCCTCCCCTGAGCGCGCTGTGTTCCCCCTCCTCCTCCCTCCCTCCCAGCCACACAAAACAGCTGTTTCGCAGCACAAGCGCTGGGAGCTAGGGGGAAAAAGCGGGCAGTCTCTCGGATGTTCAACATTCACTTTCTTTCTTGAATGATCAACTCTTCTATGGGGAAAAATAATAATGGCAACATCCCAGACGTTTTTAGATATTTAAAAATTTCTCACGGACGGCGATTTAAGAACCAAAAAGCCAGACATGTCTGGGAAAATATGGACATATGGTAACCCTACCTTAGAATATGATCTACAAAGCCAGGACGCTGCATAGGAAGCCACCTAAGCTAGCCAATGGGAGATGCTGACAACAGGGTGTGAACTGGGCCCTACCCTCTTACTGAGATAGGCATCTCCCTGCAGTCCAGACTTCAGCACTTATCTCTGCTAGAGATCCACAAACAGAAACCCCTCTCACAGAATTAGGTGGCTTATCTGCCTAAGTAGTTTCTTGTAGGAATGAGTTAGGCACCTGCCTCACTTGAAACAAAACCTCCAGAGGAGGTGATGGTGGTGGTGGTGATGGTCACCTTATCACTTTTATCTCAGAGGTTAAAGAATTCACCTGGGATGTGAGAGACCTGGGCTCCCTCATTCTCTCCTGCTGAAGCTGTTCCATTGTGGATAAATAAACAGGAGAGCCTGAGGTCACCCCACATCTGAATATCCCATAGCTGAATAGATAGAGAGCTCTCCTGCGAGGTGGGAGATTCATGTTCAAATCCTTTTCTTCCCTTCACTGCAGCTAAGGGTGGAACCGAACCTGGGTCTACCATGTCCTACACTTTAACCATTGGTCTACAAGTCATAAGGTGGGGTAGTGGCAGTGGATCCATCCCCTAGGCACCCTCCCCTGCTGAGCCACCTCTCTGGCCACATTCGCTGAAGCCCCTGCAGTCAGGTTCCCTGGGCCCTGTGCACAATGCATCCTTAGGGCTTAACTCCTTCCTGCCCACGCTGTAGCCAGGGGACAGGAGGTGGCTGGGTTATGTTGGTGGCCAGCAGCAGCCTGGAGGTGTTGGCTGCATTTCGACACTCTGTGGGCAGGAAGGTACGAGCTGTTTCCAGTCACAGGGGAGCGGGGGTGGAGTGGGGGTGGTGAAGAGATGAGCTCTGCAAAGCTCCCCTCTCTCCCCGTAGCTGGAAGCAGCTCCCATCCCTTCTCTCCTGCATAGTGCTGAAAAACTGCTGCTGGCCACATTCTACTATGAACCCCTGCACAAATCTGGGGAGGGAGAGTATGTGACTTTGCCTGCCTTCCCCTCGTGTTGCCTTGGGAAGATGCAGCGCCAGATACTAGGAGAGGCGGGTCTGTCCTGGGGGCCAGCCAGGCATAGAGGGTGAAGAGCACTAGGCAGGGAGGGTCGGGTCAGTCAATCACCCCCGTGTGAGAGAGGTATATGGGAGTGTGTGTGTGTCACCTCTCCCTGTGTGAGCCCTAAAACCTTAAAGATAAGAAGGTAAATAAAAAGAATCCAACTACGCAGTATTTTTTTTAATAGGGTCTCAGTCAACTTGATGTTAATTTGCACGTTTGTACTGAATAGTTCTGATTGATTGCAGTTGAACTCGCTTGCATATGAGTAATTTTACCAGGTGTCCCCGTATTCAGCATAGGGAAATATGGTCACCCTAATTCAGTGGAGTTTTGTGGATTACAGTGAAGCCAAAATTGGGACTAAGGTGCCTAAGTCTGGGATTTAGGCACCTAAGTACCTTTGTGGATCTGGGCCCTAGAGACTATGAATTAATTAGCATGCAAGCAATATATCTTACAGAGTTTTTTTTTTTTTTTTTTATGTGAGCATATTTTAATGCACCAGCAGATTTAGGCAGATGCCTGAATACTTCACTTGACTTTTTGGTGATGGCCCTGGTAGTTTTCTTAGGATGTTTTTAGACTATAGCTCTACAGGAAGGAATGTTATGGACATAGTTAACATAGTTAAGGAAGTATGGGCTGGATGAATGCACTATAAGGTGGGTAGAAAGCTGGCTAGATTGTCGGGCTCAACGGGTAGTGATCAATGGCTCCATGTCTAGTTGGCAGCCGGTGTCAAGTGGAGTGCCCCAGGGGTCGGTCCTGGGGCCCGTTTTGTTCAATATCTTCATAAATGATCTGGAGGATGGTGTGGATTGCACTCTCAGCAAATTTGCGGATGATACTAAACTGGGAGGAGTGGTAGATACGCTGGAGGGGAGGGATAGGATACAGAAGGACCTAGACAAATTGGAGGATTGGGCCAAAAGAAATCTAATGAGGTTCAATAAGGATAAATGCAGGGTCCTGCACTTAGGATGGAAGAATCCAATGCACCGCTACAGACTAGGGACCGAATGGCTCGGCAGCAGTTCTGCGGAAAAGGACCTAGGGGTGACAGTGGACGAGAAGCTGGATATGAGTCAGCAGTGTGCCCTTGTTGCCAAGAAGGCCAATGGCATTTTGGGTTGTATAAGTAGGGGCATAGCGAGCAGATCGAGGGACGTGATCGTTCCCCTCTATTCGACACTGGTGAGGCCTCATCTGGAGTACTGTGTCCAGTTTTGGGCCCCACACTACAGGAAGGATGTGGATAAATTGGAAAGAGTACAACGAAGGGCAACAAAAATGATTAGGGGTCTAGAGCACATGACTTATGAGGAGAGGCTGAGGGAGCTGGGATTGTTTAGTCTGCAGAAGAGAAGAATGAGGGGGGATTTGATAGCTGCTTTCAACTACCTGAAAGGGGGTTTCAAAGAGGATGGCTCTAGACTGTTCTCAATGGTAGCAGATGACAGAACGAGGAGTAATGGTCTCAAGTTGCAATGGGGGAGGTTTAGATTGGATATTAGGAAAAACTTTTTCACTAAGAGGGTGGTGAAACACTGGAATGCGTTACCTAGGGAGGTGGTAGAATCTCCTTCCTTAGAGGTTTTTAAGGTCAGGCTTGACAAAGCCCTGGCTGGGATGATTTAACTGGGACTTGGTCCTGCTTTGAGCAGGGGGTTGGACTAGATGACCTTCTGGGGTCCCTTCCAACCCTGATATTCTATGATTCTATATTCTAGGAGTGGGAGGTTTCAGGACTGGAGTCCTGAACAAACTTGAAAGGCTATTAGCCACAATCATCTGAAACATATGAAATAATAAATGTTTTTGTAATTGAGAAAAAATATTTTTAAAAGAATTAAATTACAATTCACAATTAGACATCTCTTGTGAATCTTGCCACTCTGACATGGATCATTGCTGATTACCTGATAACCAGCTGTAGATTTTTGGCTCTAACTTCAGTGACTCTACATTTGGCATCCCATGTAAATTGCATATTGGTGGAATGATGTGGCTTCCTATTATGGAAAAATCATTTCAAAATTGGGTGGTATCCAAATCGCTATCACTTTAGTCAGCATTTCCTAGGACGGATGGATAAAGTGCTAAGCCATAACATTCATTTTTTTGCTGGATTTGTGTGAAGTAGGGAAAATATACAATCATTCCCTTTAAAGAGGCAACAAGAAATTGATTAGTATAACTTGTTTTTCTATGTTCTGTCTCCATAGTTATTAAGAAAGGTACTGTAGCTAGGCGGTGAAGTGCAATGGTGACTTTTTTAACCACTAGAGCAAAACATAGCTTCTTTTTACTGAACGTTTTAAATCCCCTTCGCTGTATTTTAAGTTTGTCACAGACATTAAATAAAGTTAGTTTTCCAACCTTACGTTTGGGAAACTTAGTCTTCTGTTTCTGTTTGGGTTTTTCTGTTCTGTTTTGGTTTGTTTGTTTTTGTTTTGTTTTTAAAACCTATCTCAGAATCCTGTTAAAATGCTAAATCTTTCTCATTCCTTCGTGGTCTTCATTTTCTGTCTCCAATAGCAGAGCAGCATATGTCCTCATTATAAGGTATACTTTGCCTTTTTTAAGCTGAGAAAATCAAACTGTCCCAACAGTTATCTGTGTTTTGTGGTATGCTGCCAGTTCAAATTCATCCAGATTGATACTAACTAAAAGTTATTACAGTTCACAGCTTCTATGCAAGGCAGGAAGGGGTTAATGAGCTACTGAAGGCCCAGTCAGCCCAAATCAAGAGGTCTGGAGCAGGCGGTAGGCATTCCCAGGAGGTGCTTAAAAGGAAGAGCTCTGCTTAGTTGTTGGCAATGTTTGCTTGCTGACATGGGGCAAGACTGGTATATAGCAGGGCTCCTGGACTAAAGGGAAGTTTGTTTGTGTTGCTTCATACTTGTGTTAGACTTGGAGTGCCATTGGAAGGGGTAGAACTGTAAGTAAGCCAGTTGGGGGGCTTATCCTCTGCTACCCAGAAGGCACTGGAGGCTGGGTGGAGCAGTGGAAGACCAGCTAGGAAACTGAGGCTGAATAGCTGCTTCCCAGGACAACAGTGCAAGGAGGTGCTCCAGTAAGGATATGCTCCAACATCATTGCTCTTGGGATACTTTGCCATAGCTCCCAGTGGGTAAGCAGCAAGCTGAAGGTAAGGGGCCTTTTCAGGAAAGATATGTGAGGGGTTCTGCTGAAGGCTAAGCGTTTGGAAGGCAGAGTGTTTCCCACTACCTTCCCCCCCCCCCGCTCCCCCACCCCATACTCTCCCTGCTGAAAGAAACTTCCTTCACACAAAGGAAGAATTCCAAAGACACTGTCCTTGTGCTAGCTGAACAACTTTCCTGTATCTTGCTATCTTGTTGGGTTTCCAGCTCCTTTAAAAAATGTAGTTGAAAGCATATTTTCCACCTTCTGTTATACCCCTTAATTTCTCTCACACTCTCTTGTTGTTGAGGTTTGTCAAGTGTCTTGAGATACACGACAGCTTTATGACAGGTTTCAGAGTAGCAGCAGTGTTAGTCTGTATTCGCAAAAAGAAAAGGAGTACTTGTGGCACATTAGAGACTAACACATTTATTAGAGCAAATTTATTGTGTCTGTGCGGATTTGTTCTTTTCGACGTCTCCTACTCAAGGAATATTTCCAACACACCTCTGACCAACATATTAACCCACAGAGACCTTCCTACCAACACTACAAAAAGAAGGATTCTGGGTGGACTCCTCCTGAAGGTCGAAACAGCAGCCTGGACTTCTACATAGAGTGCTTCCGCCGACGTGCACGAGCTGAAATTGTGGAAAAGCAGCATCGCTTGCCCCATAACCTCAGCCATGCAGAACACAATGCCAGCCACAGCCTCAGAAACAACTCTGACATCATAATCAAAAAGGCTGACAAAGGAGATGCTGTCGTCATCATGAATAGGTCGGAGTATGAACAAGAGGCTACTAGGCAGCTCTCCAACACCACTTTCTACAAGCCATTACCCTCTGATCCCACTGAGAGTTACCAAAAGAAACTACAGCATTTGCTCAAGAAACTCCCTGAAAAAGCATAAGAACAAATCCGCACAGACACACCCCTAGAACCCCGACCTGGGGTATTCTATCTGCTACCCAAGATTCATAAACCTGGAAATCCTGGACGCCCCATCATCTCAGGCATTGGCACCCTGACAGCATGATTGTCTGGCTATGTAGACTCCCTCCTCAGGCCCTACGTTACCAGCACTCCCAGCTATCTTCGAGACACCACTGACTTCCTGAGGAAACTACAGTCCATTGGTGATCTTCCTAAAAACACCATCCTAGCCACTCTGGACGTAGAAGCCCTCTACACCAACATTCCACACAAAGATGGACTACAAGCCGTCAGGAACAGTATCCCCGATAATGTCACGGCTAACCTGGTGGCTGAACTTTGTGACTTTGTCCTCACCCATAACTATTTCACATTTGGGGACAATGTATACCTTCAAATCAGCGGCACTGCGATGGGTACCCGCATGGCCCCACAGTATGCCAACATTTTTATGGCTGACTTAGAACAACGCTTCCTCAGCTTTCGTCTCCTAATGCCCCTACTCTACTTGTGCTACATTGATGACATCTTCATCATCTGGACCCATGGAAAAGAAGCCCTTGAGGAATTCCACCAGGATTTCAACAATTTCCATCCCACCATCAACCTCAGCCTGGACCAGTCCACACAAGAGATCCACTTCCTGGACACTACGGTGCTAATAAGCGATGGTCACATAAACACCACCCTATATCGGAAACCTACTGACCGCTATTCCTACCTACATGCCTCTAGCTTTCATCCAGATCATACCACACGATCCATTGTCTACAGCCAAGCTCTACGATATAACCGCATTTGCTCCAACTCCTCAGACAGAGGCAAACACCTACAAGATCTCTATCATGCATTCCTACAACTACAATACCCACCTGCTGAAGTGAAGAAACAGACTGACAGAGCCAGAAGAGTACCCAGAAGTCACCTACTACAGGACAGGCCCAACAAAGAAAATAACAGAACGCCACTAGCCATCACCTTCAGCCCCCAACTAAAATCTCTCCAACGCATCATCAAGGATCTACAACCTATCCTGAAGGACGACCCATCACTCTCACAGATCTTGGGAGACAAGCCAGTCCTTGCTTACAGACAGCCCCCCAATCTGAAGCAAATACTCACCAGCAACCACACACCACACAACAGAACCACTAACCCAGGAACCTATCCTTGCAATAAAGCCCGTTGCCAACTCTGTCCACATATCTATTCAGGGGACACCATCATAGGGCCTAATCACATCAGCCACGCTATCAGAGGCTCGTTCACCTGCGCATCTACCAATGTGATATATGCCATCATGTGCCAGCAATGCCCCTCTGCCATGTACATTGGTCAAACTGGACAGTCTCTACGTAAAAGAATAAATGGACACAAATCAGACGTCAAGAATTATAACATTCAAAAACCAGTTGGAGAACACTTCAATCTCTCTGGTCACTCGATTACAGATCTAAGAGTGGCTATCCTTCAACAAAAAAGCTTCAGAAACAGACTCCAATGAGAGACTGCTGAATTGGAATTAATTTGCAAACTGTATACAATTAACTTAGGCTTGAATAGAGACTGGGAATGGATGAGTCATTTCACAAAGTAAAACTATTTCCCCATGTTATTTCTCCCCCCCACCCCACCCCCCACTGTTCCTCAGATATTCTTGTTAACTGCTGGAAATAGCCTACCTTGCTTGTCACCATGAAAGGTTTTCCTCCTCCCCCCCCCCGCTGCTGGTGATGGCTTATTTTAAGTGATCACTCTCCTTACAGTGTGCATGATAAACCCATTGTTTCATGTTCTCTGTGTGTGTATTTCAATCTCCCCTCAGTTTTTTCCACCAAATGCATCCAATGAAGTGAGCTGTAGCTCATGAAAGCTTATGCTCTAATAAATTTGTTAGTCTCTAAGGTGCCACAAGTACTCCTTTTCTTTTTACTACAGCCTTATGTTGCATAGACTATGTGTGAAAAATAAAGATAGAAAGGACTGAGCAGAAAGTCCAAGGGCCATAAACTGGAGTCACACTGTTAGAGAATGAAACTGAGTGAATCTCTTGTCTCAGCCTGCTTATAGACTAACAAGTGTGTTTTTAACAATGTTAAAAGTGTGTGTGTGTGTGTGTGGTGGGGGGAAGACTGGAGAGAGAACATGGATAAAGTTCAGTGACAAAACATTACTGCAACAACATTAACCAACAGTGACTATTTCACTGTAAACAAATACCAGAACAGCATCCACAGTAATTAGAGATAACTTCTGCTGGCTTATTCGTGTACCTTTCTATCTTCTGCCTCATCAGTACTTTACCTTTTTACATGTTTCATCTTTCTTTATCCTTCTTCCATATCCTGAAGTGTGCTTCTGGTCTGAAAAGAGACTATAAAAGTGGCTTCTTAATCAGCAGATTTTTGTCCTCTGTGTATTCAGAGTCACATGTACTCATTTTAGTGACACAAATGTGATATTTTTTTATTATAACTAGTCTCTCAAATTCCTGTAATAGTGTAGAACCAACACTGCTATAAGAGTGTAAGCTGAATTCTGTTCTGCTTGATTCAACATCAGCAGTGCATGCAGCTTTATCTGGTATGGCAAGAAATTTCTGGGAGTACAGAGTAGCCGTCCATGCAGGATGGCATCTCTAGGGCATTAAAATACTAGTCCTACAACATACAAAGGTTAGATTGACATTAGTCCTGTGCAAGTGAGTCAGGGGAAAAGGTCATTTAAAAAAACATTTCCTTCCTCCTTGCACTTCTAAGCAGGATCTAGTAATTATTCTAGTCCTGGTGCTCAGAGGACTACTCTTGGCTAACACCAAAGAGGAAGAAGGTGATAAGGCCATGTTTATGATATGCAGGTCTGCACCCTCCACAGTTTGTTCCACCATAGCTCTGGTGTAAATTGGGAGACACTTCACTAAAATTGGTGGTGTTACACTGGCATGAATGAGTGAAGAATTAGGTCTATTGAGCCTATATCTGAGACACTGCTTCCTGAAGGTCCCACTGACTTGTTGGGCCTGTACATTATCCTGTACTGAAAGTTGCGACTTAAAGCCACAGGCTCAAGTCTCACCTGCATCTGAACTCAGTTTGCTGTGGGGAGTGGAAGGCTCATCAGGGAGCCAATTACATCTTCCTGATTCTTCACCAGCCCAGCCTCCAGAATTAGAGTAGCCCTTGAACTATTTTAACTAATTCTTACCACTAGAATAAGGTCCCTAAGGAAGAAAATTAAAATCATTAGTGAAAGTTTGCAGATGACCCAAAGATTGGGGGAGTGATATACAATGAAGAGCACAGGTCACTGATACCAAGCGATTGGGACCAGTTGGTGAGCTGGGCACAAGCAAGCACGATGTGTTTCAATAAGGGTGTTATGACTCACAGGCCTCAAATCTGGGTCTGCAGGGTTCACAGGAGCAGCCATGCTTCAACCCTCTACTTGACAGACTGCTGCCAATTGTTTATCCAGGTCACATGAAGCCCAGCCCCAGTTTCAGGCTCTGTCCTTCAGGTCCTGTTGGTGGAGTTCCAAAGCAGCCGATTGGCCCGCTGGCCCTACTTAAGCCAGCAGCATTCTGGAACCAGCCCATGTTCTCAAGTCCCGTAACTTCCTCAACATGCCCAATTGGCGGCAGCACCTGATGTTCATCGGCTCTGCCTCTGTCTCTGGAATTCCACCTGATGAGATGGCCATTATTGACCAGAGCCACACAACACCCAGGAGGGGATTGTGTTCATAAGGAACTACTTCTGTGTTTTCCCTAGACCTGCAAGAGTGGGAGTTCTTCAGTTGTGCCATGACTCTACCCTGGCAGGACATGTGGGGTGATATAAACCCCAATGATTAAGATCCAGGTTCATCTGGTGGCCCCATATGTTCCCCACAATAGACACTTTTGTTGCTTCCTGCCAGGGGTGTGCCTGCACCAAGATCCCATGCCAGAAACCCTGTGGTCTCTTCCAACCTCTGGACACCCTACCTCGGCCTTGGTAGACCATTTCCTTGGCCTTTATAGTAGAACTATCAGAATCCAGTGGTTTCACAACCATCCTGATAGCGGTGGATTGCTTTTCAAAAATGACCCATTCCATTCCCTGCATGGATTTACCCTCCTCAGGAGAAACTGCCTGGCTCTGGATAAACAATATAGTCTGTCTTCATGGCCTCCTGGATCACGTCTGACCAGGAGCCCCAGTTCAGTGCCTTCTTCTGGCAAAAGGCCCTATGTCTATTATTGGTCTACGAGCACCTGTTCTGCATACCATCCTCAGTCAAATGGCCAACTGGAAAGAATCAGCCAAATCCTAGAGCAATACCTACAATGTTACACTGACTACCATTAGAATGACTGGTCTACATTATTACCATATACTGAATTCTTGTACAATAATTCAGACCATGCATCCACAGGCCAAATCCCCTTCTTTTTCAACTATGGATGCCACCCCTGATTTCACCCACAACTGCAGACATCCTCTCCCAATCCATTGGCCTTGGACCTAATACAAAACATCCATTACATCCAAGAAGAGGTGAAGGGACAGCTTGAAAAGATAAAGGAGGACTACAAAAATTATGCAGACGAGCATAAGCAACAAGGCCCCACTACTCTATAGGACAAAAAGTAAAGTTTTCTACAGAACACCTCCACATAGACAGACCTTGGAAACTAGGCCACCAGTTCCTTGGCCTGTTCTGGATTTGGCAACAAATCAACTTTGTCATCTTTGAGCTCCGGCTCCCTTGGAGTCCACCCCATATTCCATGTCACACTCTTAAAACTCTACCCTCAGAACATTTCCCAATACGGCCCAATCACCATCCCCATCTGGTCAAGTAAAAGGTCAGGAGGAATACACACTCTACAAAGTCCTTGATTCCAAAGTCAAGTGGTGTAAATGTGGTATCTGATTGACTGGGAAGTTTATGGTTCTCAGGAACACGCTTCAGAGCTAGCTGAGAATGTTCACACTCCAGCCCTGGTGTAGGTTTTCTGTAGGAGCCATCCTGGACCTATATTGCTTAGAGGGTGCTCCTAGGGGAGGAGGTTATGTCATGACCCATGGGCCTCAAACCTGGGTTCACAGGAGCAGCCATGCACCAACTCTCCACTTGGCAGCCTGCTGACAACTGCTTATCCAGGACCCATGAATCCCAAACCCAGTTTGAGGCTCTGATCTTGAGATCCTATTAGAGGAGTCCCAGAGCAGCCAATTGGTCCTCTGGCCCTATTTAAGCTGAGAATAGGAAGCTGTCTGAACAACTGGGCTCCACCCTGCTCTGGACTGTGTGCCTGTACTTCTTGCTCTTCCCCATTGACTTCCTGGCATACCAAGCCGGCTTGACTCCTGCTGTCTGACTTGCGGTTCTAATCTCCAGTTTGTTTCCTGCTTCTGATTTCTTGACCCCCCCCAGCTGACTCTTGACTCCTGTCTCATGACTGTGAACTCTAGCTTTGACCACTAGGTCTGGCTGCCAGGGACCCAGCCATGACAAAAGGCAAATGTTAAGTTATACATCAAGAAATAAAGAATATGATCCTTGGATGTATAAATGAGGGGATATCCAGTAGGAATAAATGTTGTTTCCTCTTTATTTGACCACTGCTGGAATACTGTGTCCAGTTCTGATATCAACAGTTCAAGAAGGATGTTAATAAATTGGACACGGTTCAGAGAAGAACCATGAGAATGATTAAAGGATTAGAAAACATGCCTTTCTAGTGAAAGACTCACAGAGCTCAATCTACTTATCTTACCAAAGAGAAGGTTAAGGGGTGTCTGAATGGTGAACAGAAATTTAATAATAAATGGCTCTTCAGTCTAGCAGACCAAGATATAACAGGATCCAATGGCTAGAAGCTGAAGTGAGACACTTTCAGATTAGAAATAAGGTACAACTTTTTAAGAAGGGTAATTAACCAGTGGAACAATTTAACAAGGAGTGTGATGGATTCTCCATCATCTGAAGTCTTTAAATATAGATGGATCTTTATCCAAAAGATATGCTCTAATTCAAACAAGAATTAATTCAGGGAAGTCCTATGGCCTGTGTTAAGCAGAAGCTCAGACTAGAAGATCTGACCTTCATAATTTATGAATTTACACTAGTGAAGAACTAGTATGACATTTGTGCCCTGCCCTGCCCCAGCCTACCCCCGACATACACTGGAGTAGGTGGCTGGCACAAGGAGGCAGGTCTGCTATCTCCACCCGCTTTATACCAGTAGCGAGTTCCTCTCTGTAAGAGGATCTCTCCACAGACCATTTGCAGCCTGAATCTATCTACTTTGCACTAAAAATGAATGGATCATAATGCAGAATCTGAGTTACTGTATTTCCCATAAGATTGCTAATGACTGCTTAACATCAAAACACTAGTCACAAAATATTAAAGCTCACTTAAAAACTTCATATTTTGAAAATGTTCAATGACAAGGAGCATTTTTCTAAATTAGTAAAACTTTCACCCACAATTTAACCCCTTTTCAACCAGCTCTAAACATTACTGATCATAGAATATCAGAGTTGGAAGGGACCTCAGGAGGTCATCTAGTCCACCCCCTGCTCAAAGCAGGGCCAATCCCAATTTTTGCCCCAGATCCCTCAATGGCCCCCTCAAGGATTGAACTCATAACCCTGGGTTTAGCAGGCCAATGCTCAAACCATTACACATAGATCTACCTAAAAAGGATATTTTATAAGCCACTGTAAAGCTGCATAGTATGATGCAAAAACATGTATCTGAGCAGAGCAATGCTTACTCATTACAGGAAAGCCTAATGGTTTACCTTCTTTCTGTGATGGAAATTTGTCTTCAAGCAGGCTTTCTTCATGCTGCAAAATGAAATTCAGAAAAGATAGTCTGTTTTAATGCAAGTGTAATTCTCATACATTCCACATTTTCTCTAATTCTGTAAAGCATATTTGTATCTTGTTGGTGACTTCCTTGGGAGTGGGGGTGGGGGCTAATGGGGATCCCCTGTGACACAAAATATATCAGGAGCTGAAGGGAAAGAGCTTCCAATTTTGTTTTGTCCTGTCTACGTACTTTCCTTCTATTCCTGGCTAGAACCTGGAAGTGCAGATGTGTGAGGCAATGAAAACAACCAAACAATCTTACTACACTTCAGTTTGGAATCTCTAAACGGTTGGGCTCATTTTCAGTCCATTCCCCACTAATAAAAAGCTTTGCTCTATGTGTGTGGATATATTTATAAATATTTTTGTGAAGCGTTTGGTTTTTTTTACCCATGAAAGCTTATGCCCAAATAAATCTGTTAGTCTATAAGGTGCCACCAGACTCCTTGTTGTTTTTGTGGCTACAGACTAACATGGCTATTCCCCTGATACAAGAATAGAGGTCAGCTTGACCCTGCCTGCAGTAGAGCTCCCTTCAATGGATTTTGCGAGAGGAAATCTCTCTAGGGGGACTCCTGTGTGGATTTCACAATATTGTCCACGTGGGGGTGGAGTGGGGTTGGTGGAAAAAGGGTGCAACACATTATTCTCAAACCTGGCATTGAGCACAAGGAGTGGCTCTTTCAGCCTGCCAGCTGAGAGGTTCCCACCTCTCCCCTGTGCAACTCCCCAAACAAGCAGAGAGAGGTCTCCGTGTGGCAGGGGGGTGATGCTGTAGAGGTGACTGAAATCTCCTTTCAAGCAGGATGGGGAGATCCATGCACAGAGGTCTCCCCCATTATGGCTATGAGCACTGCAATTCCTCACATTATTCTTTCAGAAGTGGTCTAACTGGGAAGACTAAAATATAAGGGTGAGGGTATGTGAGAGAGAAGTGAGGGAAACCTAGTGGAGTGAGTGAGTTCAGCCTCCTGTGTGTGTGTGAGAGAGCGCGTGCATGTCACTTGTGAAGCTAAAGACACAGGATAAGAGTGATATTTTTAGCATTCCTAGAAGAGTTTTTTTCAGCAGGAGCATCAGTCTGCAGAGTACACAACTTTCCTGAGATCAGTTAACTGTACCCACACCCAGCTCATCCACCTCAGGAGATTGTGAGTGAATAGAAGGATTTCCTGGAATAAATTTACTGAATGAGCATTGACCAAAATGTTAATAAATGACTGCAGGGCAGTTATTGAACATATATCAGCTGTCAAAGTCCTCATCAGCCCTGTTCATTGTGCAGTAGGTCAATTATAAAGGTTAGTATACATTTGTGTTCTTTTTATGGAGGGGAGGGGACAGAGGTACGATAAAGAGGAAGTTTCAGAGAGAGGTCTAGAGTTCAAACAACATAGGTTAGATTAGGATGTTAGCTGCAGCTTGTATTCCATCACTGCTGAAAGAAAAGTTTGTGGATCTCCATATACCATAATATTAAAAATGTGGAAGAGCAATATGGGTCTAGTGGACAGAGCACTGGCCTGGGACCCAACAGACCAAAGTTCTATTCCCAGCTCTCCCACCAGCCTGTTGTGTGATGTTAGGCTCAGAGATAAAGTGACTTGCTGTTTTTTCCCCTCCATCTTTTTTTCCCTTTTTCCTATAGTCTGTCTAGACTATAAGATCTTTGGGGAGGGATTGTCACTTACTATGTGTCAGTTAGCACCCAGTACAGTGCTGTGCTTGTTCTGGTTGTGGTCTCTCAGCACTAGTGCAGTATAACCCCTACATAATAATACACAGCAGCATGGAGACTTGTTAACATTACTTCCTTTCCTCCAAAGAAAGGGGAGGCCCCAATAAACTCTGCCTCCTATAGGGTAATATTGCTTTTTTAGATTTTAAAAATAAATAACATTTGGGAAAGTGGTCACTTCACTAATACATAATGATCTGTCTTGTTTTATACCTGAATGATGATTCATGGAAAATATATTGCATTTGCTATATGTCATTGCATCTTAGCCCATTTTTCCCCAGAATAACTTCACAAGACGCTGAAAAGGATTTTGATCAGCCAGAGTGGATCTATCTACCTGAAATATTGCAGCAATACAAACAATTTGTATTGTGACATGGTTTATTAACAAAAATTATTTTTTCCTTAAGAAAAAAGATACTTAGATACTTAGTAGATACTTTCTGAGGGCTCAGCAAATGCCTTAAAAATACAAGTTTGCTTTTAAACTTCAAACTGGAATGCATCCTCTCTGAGAACAAGTACCATTGCTGTGTTTGGGGTGGGGATGGGGAAATGATTTACAGAATCCCCAAAGTATGGAATTGGTAAGAAACATACGGAACCCACAGAACATTTCTGGCACTCTTTTATTAGAGTACAATTGAATTGTCAGGGAAGACTACAAAACTGTTCTCTTGAATATGTACTTTTGGGTAGTATCTTTCTAATAGCAGATTTGAGGGTGCTTTTCAATCTCTGAGCCTAACATCACACAACAGGCTGGTGGGAGAGCTGGGAATAGAACTTTGTGCTGCTGGGTCCCAGGCCAGTGCTCTGTCCACTAGACCCATACTGCTCTTCAAACCCCCTGCCATCCCAACTGAGTGAGGAATCTAAAGCCTAATCTACATGGGAATTTTTGATATAACCTAAGGTGTGAATTTAAACTGGTACAGTTCTCTCTCTCTCTGGTGGGGAAATTCCTATTCTGGCTTTTAACTTATCTCTTAAGAAGTGGGGAAAAAACCACTCTTACACTGGAATGAGAGTGCCTATGCGGGGGTGGGGGGTGTTATATCTGTAACAATATCTTTATACCTGGAAAACTTTCCCATGGAAACAAGGGCCTCTTCCCATTGAAAGTCAATGAGACTTAGAATAAAACTTTCAAAAGCACTGAACTGCTTTAGGAGCCTATGTCTTAGTAGGTCACATTTACCCATATTCTGAATATATGGTACAAAAAAAGTTTCCTATGTGTGTGATATGCACAATAATAGATTGTCCCAAGCAAGTAACAGAAGCAACCCAAAAGCTACTGTTGTCAATAACTGAACACTAAGGATAAGCTTCTCCTTTGTGCAGAGGGCAATCACAAGGCCCATAGACTACTTAAGTAGGATTTAAGTTTGATGTCAAAAGTTATACTGGTACGATTTAGTAATTGCATATAATGGTCCAAATTCTGCTTTGTTACATTTGCACTATCCCCACCTATTTCAGTGGGGTTGCATAATTCCTATTGATATCAAAGGTTCAGTATGTCACACCATGAGTTACATTCTTATTGATACATTTTGAAATTCTTATTGTCTCAGTGGTGGGCACTGGTATGACTATGTGTGGAGCATCACCTCTTCTCCCTTCGTACCCCCAAAGCAAAATTTGGTTATTATGCTTCGTATCTGACATTAATAACCCAGGCATCTGGGGTTAAGTTTAGGTGGGACATAAGTCAATGGAAAGGGCCTTGCAAAACCTAGGGTCAATTCTGGTGAGGCCAAGAATTTTGTGACTGAAGATCCGTGAACATCAAAAATATGTCTGACAAGATTGAGGGATGGTAGTAAGGGTCAAAAAACCATAATTGACCTACAATAGGATAAAAAGATACCCACACAAGATATGCATTGCTTAGACTCTTGGCTAGTGGATATACACCTGGAACAGTATTTGAGTACTGTACCTTTTTAATGCTGGTAGCCTCAATGCAGATTGATGTTGCCATTTTGTATCTGTCCTGAGTGTCGGGGTGTATATTAGTATATCCGGCTTGGCTCCTTGAAATAATTGAAGCCAACCTGCAAAAACACGCAGTCAGTAGAATAGGAAGCTAGACTAAAGCACATCTAAATGCAACTGTCACTTAATGCATACATAATTAGAAATACTATAAATAAGATATAGGATTTACTTAGTCTCCCATAATGTCAGTTGCAGCAGAAACCTTTATAGTACGGGTAGAATAAAATATTCCTGCACAACCCTAGTATGAAAGGGGAGCAGACTTTTGATGGTAATTTACATAATGAGCATTTGAAAACCTTTCAAGAAGAAGTTCAAAGGGGCTGGCTCATTGGCCTTTGGGAAATTTGAGGTCAGGTCCTGAACTTGTTTTTCACTCCCTGGCTAGCAGCACTTCTCATTTTTGATAGGATGTGGAAAGGAATGGGAAATGCCGGCTTTTTAGAAGGCGAATAAAAGACTAGAAAAGAGGATAGGAAGAGAGATCTGGAGGTTACCTATTCTTTCCCCCTACCTCCCCTCCAAAAAAACCCCCAACCAAACAAAACCCCCTGCCAAACAAAGCAGTTCCCAGGGTCTGCAAGATTCATGATATATCAGGATTCTTTAGAGTTTAATCCTTTCTGGTTCTCAGTAGTCCATTTCTAACCACACAGTAGTGATTTATATTTTCTTGAAGAATAGTAAAAATGATCTGATAAATGCATTATCTGCTTCTGAGAGAAACCCATGAGATAGACTCCTCTTCTGTTTCATTACACTAGGGTTTTGTCCACCCTCTTATTTTGTCTTCACTTCTATAAGAATAGGCTTCCTTCACATATGCAAAGCAGAATTAAAATTGCATTGCTAACTACTTTCACTTGCCTTAGCATAGTCACATACTCAGTCAGATTACCATCTTCAAATGTAGATGTTAAAACCTGACACTGTCTAATAACTTCCTTTCTGACAAGTATCATGTTCCCAGTGATCTCTAATTGAACATAGCATGGGTACATCATCAAACATCCGAATAACAGACTGGGCTGCAAACCAGCAGACTGAGTTACACAATAACACTATCACAGCTGTCCCCAGGCACACCAGCTGTGAAACAGCAAATGTCAAATTTACAACTGTGGATTTGGATACATTTTAAGCCCAGGGTGTGAAAGAAAACACAGTTAATGAAAATGTTAGATGTATTTTAGAAAGGAAGCAGACTCTTCATAGTCATGATTGCAACTAACTTCCATTAAAGCGCTGTTTAGCAATCCTATAACTTTGGCTTGGAAAAATGTGTTTATCCTGAAAACTGCAAGACTTCTTCGGAAGGTAAAGAAGAATGTTTCTGCAAAGTCTGATGAAAATGTATCAATTTCTTTGAGTTGGGTCACTATAAAAATTACCTCCGTTCTGAATTCTGTCTATCATTTTTTTGTGTGCTTCCCCCCCCCGCCAAAAAACAAACAAATCCAAACACACACAAAATCAGCTTGTGTGAATTTTCCCTTGGTTCTAAGGATATGAGAGTGGATGTCCCTTCTAAAGGAAGATATTTCTCAGCTCACCTGTGATGCAGCTGATTCTATGCCCCAGGTGAAGAGAATGCATTACATCATATGACAGATGATCATGTGATTAAACCCGACCTCTGGCAGTGGAAAAACAGAAGTGTGTGGACAGCCAGAAGGGGGCTGGATATGAGAGAGAGAGACTTTCCTGCAGTAGTCCCTGAGGAAGGGAGATGTAGCTGGGTAGAAAGTCCTGGCTCGGGCTAGAGGTTTTGTTTTGCCTTTTGGATGTGGCAAAGAAGGCAGGCCAGACCTTGTGTCTTCTTCTGTGACTCAGAGCAGGAAGGAGAGTGTTTGTTTGAATTTTATGTTGATGAAAGCAGACTTCAATAAGGGCTATTATTGGACTTATGTAAGGGTGGTTGTTTTGTTTTGTTTTTTGGATTTTTTTTAAGTCATTGAGGAATCAAGAAGGGAACTGAGGTAGGATACTTCTGAGCCATTGGGGGACACAGGCGGTGGCCAACCCTGTTACAGTATGGAATACTGAAGGTTGGAGGAGGCCAGTGATGGACATTCTCCATAACCATGTGTCTGCCTTAATTGGCCTACTTGATAGAGAATTGGGTCTTGTTTTCAAATAACAGTAAACTCAAACTATTCTTTCTAAAGTTTCTGTTCTTGCACTTGAAAACTGACTGTTGCATGCGCCACTGTCCATAGTTACCTAAGTTTCAAATATTGAGGAAGGTGACGTGATATTCCCCTCACTCGGGGGGGAGGGGGAGAGCAAATCAAGGGACTCAAATACTCACTCTGCAAACATTTCAGACAGGGACATTTTAATCTGTTAACCTCAAAGAGTACTGTTTTCCTTAAGTGAAATTTTTAAATTTTATGTTTTTCTCCCCCTTCCCCCAAAAGTGCAGTATAATGAATGATGTCCAGGGTTTTTATTCCCCTCTTTCATTTTTTAACTCTTGCACTCTAATTTTTCCACAGGCAAGAAAGCTTTGAAAAGTTACAAAGTAGCAAAAAGAGCAGGAGGAGGGGGGAAGAAAATATATTTATTCTGTTTGTATTCATGAGAGAAAAAAGGGGGGAGAAGAAAAACCAGAAATTCAAAATATGAAATTACAAAATTTTGGGGTTTATTTTTATTTTCAATTAAGAACTTTTTCTGAAAATCGTAAGTTTGAGATCAGCCATTTTTCAGTAGGAGGGGAAAAAATGGAGGCAAAAGATTTTGACTAGTTCTACAATGAAGCTTAATCCTTAAGCATTGAAAACATGAGCATTTTAAAGCTAAAAGGGAGATCAAAATCACTCTTTATAATGAGACTGGTGTTGTAGCCTTCATGGAGGGGCGGTACCCCTCCGTAGTGATTCCTCACAAACCTAGATAGCCAGGAGTGGTACCCAGGTCTTACATTTTCAAAAACACATGCCTCTACCACCGTTGATAAAGCAAGAGTGCTATTAGCTGTCAACTACAAAAGAACCTGTATGTTTTAGAGCTGTAACCAACCTATAGGTTTCAGAGTAGCAGCCATGTTAGTCTGTATTCGCAGAAAGAAAAGGAGTACTTGTAGCACCTTAGAGACTAACAAGTTTATTTGAGCATAATCTTTCATGAGCTACAGCTCACTTCATCGGATGTATTCACTTATGCTCAAATAAATTTGTTAGTCTCTAAGGTGCCACAAGTACAACCAACCTATAGTGAGTATCAGACTCAAACAGGTATCTTACAATGATCTATCCAGATCCCACTGAAGTCAAAGCCAAAAATGTTGTCCATTGATATCAACAGTATCAGAATTGGGCCAAAAACTACTCATAAAGGATAAGGGAAATATAGTCAGCACATGAGTTTTCAAGGAGATTTTACTGTAAGGAAAGTTACTAAACTGAGTTTGAGTGACTTAACAAAGGTTATGTAGGAAGTCTAGACTAGAGGAAGGAACTTGGGCCCTCTGAAACAAAAGAACCACATCTCATCCAATAGACTTCTGTGCCTTCATTCAAATTATTTCAAATATCTGTGCTTAGGCCATTTATGTTGATTTCCTATGTCTGAAAATGATTTTAAATCATTTAAAAGAAAAAGCATTATATATGTGCAAAGCATGTTTTTCTCTCCTCCCCCATCCCATCTAAAAAAATCTCTTTTCAATAGCAGCCATTACCATGATACATAATAAGCACCTAACTAAGATTGCATTTTGCTGATTTGCCTCAGCAGGAGAGTGGGATTAATGTCGCTTTAATGATTTAATTCCTTGCTTTTTAAATGGCGTGACAGATAAGTGCACTGTTATCATTTAGTAACCTCCACTGTTTTCTTTTAAATGAAGCTTTTTGGCTTTGGAATAATACTGTGAAGATAATGATGCTTCCTTCTGGCCTTAAAGTCTATGAGATACTGTACTGAGCATGGTAAATTCATACAGATTTTTAACAAACAATACAAGTGTTTCTTACTGTAGTGGTGGGTCTGAGGCTTTGCACATCTGGGGCAGAAAAGAGGAATGATTGTTGCTAGAACAGCGAAGCTGCCTGGAATCAAGGGTGGTAGTTACAATTTGTGGGAGGGTGGAAGGGGAATGTCTAATACATACTTCAGCTACTGCCATTGCATCTTGCCATACTGGACAATAAATCCTTCTTCCAGTAATATAATGCAATGCTGTATCCCCTGAGTGAGGTGTTTCTTTGCATGACTGCTCCAGTTTTCTAATGCAAAAAGTTTATAACATACATACAATCTCTCTTCCCCCCCTCCCCATCCCAAGGGTACTTTAAAATTACCACAAGATGTCAGTTTGTCAGAACATTGCTATGTTTGCGCTGCAGGCAATTGTTAGCTAATGATTCGTTTTACATTGTCAAAACTTCAGCAATGTAATATGGTTGACCTGCAAGGTTGAAGATCAGCAGTGATGCTATGTTGTAAACACACAATGCCACTGAAACAATGAGCTATGCAAGGGAGTATGAGAACCTACAGTGATTAAAGACAGGACTGGCCCTTCATAAAGGATTTTTAAAACTGATAGTTGCCCAATCAAGAACTGAGGACAGTTGCTGTAGTAACACCAAATTTTGTGATGCATGATGAAAATGATTAGAAGGTCAAATTACCCATTCCTAATACAATAAATTAGGATCCATTGTAACATCCTACAGGATATGGACCCAATTCAGCTAAAATGCAGCATCAAGTCAGTAAATTAAAAAAAAAATCTTTGGCCAAAGTCAGCAATAGTGTAAGATGCACATCTTGTGTAAATGAAGCTTGCAATGTTTTGGTATTCAATGGGTGTGCAAAATGAACATAATGTACATAATGAGAGGGTAGAAGTCAGGGAAACAACACAGGAGGGTACAAGATAAAACAAGTCTCCTCTTTAATTTATGCCCCCATCATCTTCAATGCTTTCAGGGCCAAGGTGAGCCCTAGACTAAGGTGGTACTAATTCCAATGAGCAAAATTCATATCTAGTATAACTTTGTTGAAATTGCTAAATCTTCTTGACCCTAGTACATTCAGTTTTAGGCCTGGTTATGATTGTGGAGAGTACTTGCAAGCTATGGAAGTAACCAGAAGGTTTGGAACCATATCTGCTCCTCTGATGCAGTTTGCAACCTGGGTGTCCTCTTGGATTCCCTCTCCTCTTTCAATTGCCCAGATAGCAGTGATCAAGAATGGTTGTAGGTTTTTCTGGGGTGAGGTTAGGGTGGGGTGGGAGGATATCAAGTTGGTGTAGGCTGACCTTGCTGAATTCTAAGGTCTTGATTCCCATTTATACTGAGGTCTCTTGACACTGTTCTGGCACATTGGTATCAAGGACCCATAGTGTAAATGAGAGTTGGGCTCTAACTTGGTAAGTTACACTTATTCCTGACATACAGCTTACATCTCCATTTATATAGTCACTGAACTTGAACCAGACTTTCTTGTGTTAGAGCAACAGTAACTGTGTTAGGCTACTGCAGAAGTTGTTTTATTTTAATGGAGTCTAAATGGATTTCATATTTAAAATTCATTATATTGGGAAATACCCCATAATCAGAATGCCTCATGCAGCATCAAGCATTTGGCATTGCTTAGTGGTAGTCTCAGTAACTGTTCACCTGCTTTACCGCAGACCGTTTAAAACCTTCACTGCCTATTACATGCCCTTCCTGTGGAAATAGGGTCATGATTATTGTGTGATGCCAACCCCTAGAAACCAGCAGGAAAGGAAGGTTTGTTATATGCACATATAGCCATTAGATCGGAACAACCAAACATCTGTTGGGCCTGTTAGCAATTGATTAATCTGGTCAGCACCTGATGGGCTTCTATTTTAAGATCACTTTGTGTGGTGGACTTTTCAGAAAAGTCCTTCTGGTGTGGTTGTTTATCAGGAAAGTTGTATAAAGAGATTTGTAGGATAGTGATGAAACGAGCTGGGTGATCCTTTACAAGTGACCCAGGGCAGCAGGATAATCAGCTTTTTGAATCCACATCTGAGCATCACAAGCGTTTAGGGGCAATCCTGGGATTTCTTGAATGACTCTCTCTTTGGATGTATTTTTTTCCATTCCAGAAGGAAGAAACAAGGAAACAAAATAATTGATTTTTGCATTATAAGTCTGAGAGATAGCTTGCTACAAAGCCTAGAAACAGCAGAAGCTGACTGTGCAAAGGCTCCCCAAAACCCTTCACCCTTTCTGGCTCACAGCCCTCTGTCCAGAGTCTATATGGCCTTTGCCTAGTTGCTGTCAGAGTCCTACAAACATCCCTTCACCCATTTGGTTACAAGGATCTCGGCCACCACTCCATGGTGGCCCTACTGCGGTGTAGGTAGGGAAGCCCAAATCCTCTCTCTATCATGAGGTCTAGGCCTGATGTTCTAAACCAATGTTCCTTAATGTTTTCAGGTTGGTGATCCCCTTCTTTTGAAGTCAAACATTTTTGACACTGCTACATGTTTTGTTTTATAGTAAATTTATCAATAACTATGATTTGTGTGCATGTTGACAAGCTGATAGAGAGCTAAAGAACAGGAGTAGCAAACGAGAGTTTCACAAGAGAGTTCTCCAAGTGAAGGAGGAGCAACTACGTGGCCACTGGGGTGACTTTGTTGTTTGTTGTGTGCTTGCTTGTTTGCAATGTGCCTACTTCATCTAAGTTTATAGTGTGGTCTGTTTTGGGCACTGTGTGCTGCGCCAAGTGGCCTGCTAGGGTGAGAACTTCTTAATGAGGCTCTAGCCTGCTATCCTTTGATCCCTAATCCCTTTAGAATCCCTTGACAAAGAGGTGTCAGGGGGAACAGGGATTTAAAAAGCCACCTCTTAAGCGACCAGAGGCGCTAGCCACCGAGGAAGTTTGCAAGGGAGTTTAGAGAGGGAACGTGAGTGCCAGATATACCTAACATATTTTAAACTTAGGCCAATAGCCCTTCCCCAACCAAAGAAAAAACCCTGCAAGAGTAAAAATAATGCTGGCAGAAGTCCAGCAGCAGAGTGGGGGCTATCTGGTTTATTGCACTGAATGCAGCATGTACAATTACCTGCCTGTGGGCAGGTGGCATGTGTATGCATTCAGTGCAAGCAACTCTAGGTGTCAGAGACAGAGTATGGACTCTTGTGGCCACAGTGACTGAGCTGGAGGAACTACGGGAGACAGAGGTACATAGACAAGAATTTCAGGGACACAGGAGAAAGTCCCACCCCCAGTCTGACCGCCTCTGTGCTGTTGAGGATGAAAGTGTTCAGATCAGAGAACATCAAGCGGTAGCAGAGGGAAACAATCCCATAGTTGGGACCCTCCTTCCAGATGATGTCATGGTATCCTCCTCTTGCACTTAGGATACTCTCTGTGGCAGAGGACCCCAGGTATTAGGAAGAGATAGTTTATAGTAATGGGGGACTTGATAATTAGATATCTAGATACTTGGGATTGTGATGACCAAGAGAACCAGATGGTGAATTGCCTGCTGGCCACAAAGGTTGGGAACCTTTCAAAACATCTAAACAGATTCATATACAGTGCTGAGGAGGAGCTTGTAGTTTTGATACATATAGTTATCAGTGACATAAGCAAAGGTAGGAGACAGGTCCTGGAGGCCAAATTTAGGCTGTCAGGTAAGACATTAAAGTCCAGGACTTCCAAGGTAGCATTCTCTGAAATGTTTCCAGTTTCATGCTCAGGGCCAGACAGACAGGCAGAACTGCGGGTCCCAATGCATGAATGAGACAATGGTTGGGGGGGAGGGGATTTAGGTTTATTAGGAACAGAGGAACCTTTTGGGAAAGGAGGAGTCTATACAGGAAGGATGGGCTCAATCTAAAGCAAAACATAACCAGATTGTTGGCATGTAAAATTTAAAAAAATCATGGAGTTTTTAAACGAAGGGCTGGGAGAAAGCTGACAGGTGCAAAGGAGCACGCAGTTTGGACAGATGCATCTCTTGGGGAGGATTTATTCAAGGGGATACTCTATATCCTAGTAAAGAGGAGATGATAGAAGTTTATAAAGTACAGGTAAGAACTGAAGAGAAACAGTCAAATAAAGAATCCCATTCAATTACATCACATGAAGGCAGATAACTAAATATTGACAAATTTTATGAGTGCTTGTATAAAAATGCTAGAAATCTAAATACAAAGATGGGTGAACTTCAGTGCATGGTATTAATTGAGGATATTCCTATAATAAGCACCCCAAACTTGGTGGAATGATGATAATCTGTGGAACATGGTAATACCAAGATACAAAATATAGGAATGAAAGAGTAGGTCAGGGAGTGGCGCTATGTGACAGAAAGCATAGTCAAATATAGTAAAAATCTTAAATGAATCAACCTTTACCATAGAATGTGTATGGATAGAAATGCCATGCTTTAACAAGAATATATCAGTAAGAATATACTACCAACCACCTGACCAGGCTGGTGACAGTAATTGTGAAATGTTTAAAGATTTGAGAGCTACAAAAATAGAAACTCCAATAATAATGGGAGATTTCAACTATCCCCATATTGACTGGGAACATGTCACCTCAGAATGGGATAGAGACACGATTTCTAGACACCATTATTAACTGCTCCGTAGAGCAGCTAGTCCTTGTACCAGAAGGCGAGAGGCAATTCTTGATTTAGTCCAGTGGTTCTCATCCAGGGGTACATGTAGATGAAGGTTTCTAACCATCAGAGGAGTGAAGTTTTGGAATAGTCTTCTGAGGGAAGCAGTGGGGGCAAAAGATCTATCTGGCTTTAAGATTAAACTCAATAAGTTTATGGAGGAGATGGTATGATGGGATAATGTGATTTTGGTAATTAATTGAACTTTAAATATTCATGGTAAATAGGCCTAATGGCCTGTGATGGGATATTAGATGGGTGGGATCTGAGTTACCCAGGAAAGAATTTTCTGTAGTATCTGGTGAATCTTGCCCATATGCTCAGTGTTTAGTTGATCGCCATATTTGGGGTTGGGAAGGAATTTTCCTCCAGGGCAGATTGGAAGAGGCCTTCCTCTGTAGAACGGGGCACAGGTCACTTGATGGAGGATTCTCTGCTCCTTGAAGTCTTTAAACCATGATTTGAGGACTTCAATAGCTCAGACATAGGTGAGGTTTTTCGCAGGAGTGGATGGGTGAGATTCTGTGAGGCCTGCGTTGTGCAGGAGGTTAGACTAAATGATCAGAATGGGCCCTTCTGACCTTACTATCTATGAATCTATGTACCCTGGGGGTACACAGAGGTCTTCCGGGGGGGTACATCAACTCATCTAGATATTTGCCTAGTTTTATAACAGGCTATATAAAAAGAACTAGTGAAGTCAGTACAAACTAAAATTTCATACAGACAATGATGTGTTTATACTGCTCTATATACTATAAGCTAAAATGCAAGTACAATATTTATATTCCAATTGGTTTATTTTATAATTATATGGTAAAAATGAGAATGCAAGCACTTTTTCAGTAATAGTATACTGTGACACTTTTGTATTTTTGTCAGATTTTGTAAGCAAGTAGTTTTTAAGTAAGTTGAAAGTTGGGGTATGCAAGACAAATCAGCCTTCTGAAAGGGGTACAGTAAGGAAAAGAAAGGTTTAGAACCAGTGGAGTAGATGACTGAAATTGCCTTGACATGTGAGAGGATTCTTTTGTGTCTCCTTTTCTGGAAAGGTTGAGAGCCACTGGTAGTCCTAAATGAAGTACAGGATCGGTCCCAAAAGTGAATATAGCTGAACCGCTCAGTAATAGTGACTGTAATGTAATTAAATTTTATTTAATTTAGGATGGAAAATACCAAAGAAACCCACCACATTAGTATTTAACTTCAAAAAGAGGGAAGCTACTAAAACAGAAATTTAAAGGAACAGTCATGAGTGAAATGCCTGCAAGCTGCATGAAAACTAATTAAAAACACCATAATAGGCACAAATTAAATATAGACTCCAAATTAAAACAAAACAAAATAGTGAGGGTCCAAAAAAAAAAGCCAGCATGGCTAAACAGAGTAAAAGAAGGGGTTAGAGGCAAAAAGACATCCTTTAAAAATTGGAAGTCCAATTCTATGAAGGAAAATAGAGCATAAACTCCGCAAGTCAAGTGTTGAAGTATAATGATGGAAGCCAAAAAAGAATTTGAAGAGAAACTAGCAAAACAGACAAAAACAAACATCTTTTTTTTTAATCAGAAGTGGGAAGCCTGCCAAATAATCAGTGGGGCCACTGGATGATCAAGGTGCTAAAGAATCATTCAAAGAAGACAAGGCGGTATCAGAGAAGCTACATGAATTCTTTGCATTGGTCTTCATTACACAGGATGTGAGAGATTCCCACACCGGAGGCATTCTTGTAAGGTGACAAATTTGAGGAACTGTCCCTGACTGCGGTGCCAGTAGAGGAGGCTTTGGAACAAATTAAACAGTAATAATTCACAAAGACCAGATGGTGTTCACCCAAGAGTTCTGAAGGAACTTAAGTATGTAACTGTATAACTACTAACTGTAGTATGTAACTTAGTGCTTAAATCAGCCTCTATACCAGCTGACTGGAGGCGATCCTGGCATATACAGAAAAGTAACCCTAACTTCAGTACCAGGCCAATAGGCTGAAACTATAATAAAGAACAGGATGATCAGACACATAGAAAAACACAATTTGTTGTGGAAGAGTCAACATGTTTTTTATAAAGTGAAATCACACCTCACGAATCTATTCACATTCTTTGACAGTGTCAAAAATGCTATAGACAAGGGTGATCCAGTTGATACAGTGTATTTTGACTTTGAGAATGCCTTTGACAAAGTCCTACACCAAGATTCTTAAGCAAAGTAACAAGTCATGGGATAGGAGGGAAGGTCCTCTCATGGATCAGTAACTGGTTAAATGATAGGAAACAAAGGGTAGGAATAAATAGTCAGTTTTCACAGTGGAGAAAGGTAAATAGTGCGCTTCCCGAAGATCTGATCTGGGACCAGTGCTATTCAACATATTCATAAATGAGCTGGAAAAGAGGGTAAACAGTGAGGTAGCAAAGTCTGCAGATGATATAAAATGACTCAAGATAGTTAGGTCAAAAACTGACTGTGAAGAGTTACAAAAGGATTTCACAAAATTGGGTGACTGGGCAAGAAAATGGCAGATGAAATTAAATGCTGATGATTACCAATTAATGCACTTTGGAAAACATCCCAACTATATATACAAAATGATGGGGTCTAAATTAGCTGTTACCACTCAAGAAAGAGATCTTGGAGTCATTGTGGAAACATCTGCTTAGTGTGCAGCATCATTCAAAAAAGCCATCAGAATGTTAGGAACCATTAGGAAAGGGATAGATAATAAGATCGAAAATATCATGAAGTCACTACATAAATCCATGGGACACCCACCCCTTGATTACTGCATGCAGGCCTGGTTGTCCAATCCCAAAAAAGATATATTAGAAAGGGGGAAAGGTACAGAGAAGTACAACAAAAATGATTAGGAAAATGGAAAAGGTTCCATATGAGGAGAGATTAAAGACTGGACTGGTTAGCTTAGGAAAGAGACGACTAAGGGGGATATGATAGAGGTCTATAAAATCATGAATAATGTGGAGAAAGTGAATAAGGAAGTGTTGTTTACCCCTTCACACAACCACAAGAATCGGGGTCACTGAATGAAATTAATAGGCAGCATGTTTAAAACAAAGATAAGGCAGTACTTCTTCACACAATGCCCAGTCAACTTATGGAACTCTGGCCAGCAGATTTTTTTGAAGGCCAGAAGTATAATTGGGTTCAAAAAAAGATTTAGATAAGTGCATGGAGGATAGGTCCATCAGTGGATCTTAGCCAAGATGGCCAGGATTGCAACACCATGCTCTTGGTCTCCCTAGGACTCTGACTGCCAGATGCTGGGAGTGAATGATAGGGGACAGCTTCCTTGATAATTGCCCTGTTCTGCTCATTTCCCCCAAGGCATCTGTCACCTGCCACTGTTGGTAGACAGGTAGACAGGCTAGATGGAGTATTGGTCTGACCCAGTATGGCTGTTCTTAAGTTATTAATAGTTGCCCTATTAAAGGTGTGTGGGAAGGTAAGGTAAATGTGTGTGGGAAGTGAGATTTTTCTCTCACTTGAAATTGTATAAAATTTTTCAACAGTCTCCTGTTGAAACAGTCTCCTGAGGCCTTTCATCCCTCCGGGTTGGTGCCGTACCAGTCTAGAATAGTGCGTCTCAGTTATAAAGCTTTTGCCCACTCTGTCCTCAGACATCCAACTTCATTCTTCCCTCAGGTCAAGTTCCTATGCTTGCTTGCCTCTTGGACCTCCAACCCAGCCTTTCCCCAGGCTTCTTCAGCACAGTCCCCCTGGGCTACGCCCTTTGTTAGCTCCCTTATTAGCTGAGAACCTCTCACAGGTCTTCATCAGACTTCAGTCCTCCTAGCAGCTGCTGTTCTCTGTAGGGGCTCTCTTTCAGTATGCAGCGAGAGCCACACAAGGGTGTGACCTCTTTCCTAGTCACTTCCAAAGCCACTCCAAGGCACTTTGCCTCTAGAGAGCCAATGACACCACCATTTCATTTCTAATCTGAAGAAAGGCTGATTTTTATACTTCCCTGGCAATTGTCCCAGCATGCCTTGCTGTACCTAGAGATTCAATTATCCTTGGACTAAAAGTCCCAGGATTTTTTTTCCATCTGGGAGGCAAACCTGGCACAGGTCAGAACTTTTGAAAGCTAGGCTCACCCTGTAAAAGTTTAATCACTTGTGTTCATCTTATTTTAATGGTACTCCAGTAGATTAAGAATGGTCTGAAATATTATCCTAACCTCAGACGTCTGAGGGAAAAAGTTTAGTTTAATATTTCATTTTTGTGCACCTTTTCATTTTCTTTTTTGGCCAAAACTGAAATGCCACACAAAAAAATAAAATTCTTTATTCCTTACCTTGCAACTAACAAGAAGTGCCAGAATCTCATGAAATAACATGTTCTTGCTGCCCTTTCAGTTTAGTTACAGGACCAAAAAGATTTGCATCAGCTGCATAGCCTAACCTGGATCTTTCCTTTGAACCCATCAAATGTTCTTGATTTAATCAGGAGCCACTGGATTGCCTTACAAGCCGAGTAGTAAAGATACTGAATAACTTAACTGTACAAAGACTTGCTGAAGCTGCAACAACAGGATTCATGTCCCGATGTAAGATGAGCTTATCCTCATTCATACTGAAGTGCAGACTGTCAAAACACAGCCTGGAGCCAAAGCAGTGTGTTTTGGAAGAAAAATATGAATAATTTCATAAGGTGTTAAATGAAAGGCACTGATAAATTTATACAGTGTGTGAGGGCAGAATAACTACTTCAAGCTCCATTATTTGAAAAGTTATGGAATAAACTGACAATGGATGATGCTAAACTCCATCCAAAGCAATCTCAGATTGTTTTAATAGTAACTAAAAGACTTCAAATGGAAAAAGCATAAACACTTAAAATCCCCATAAAACCTTAGCAAAACCCCTGTCTTAAACAAAAAGCTTAGTGGTGTGGTGTATTTGTAAGACTTGTGAAGCAGGAGGCAGTGTGGTTTAGGAGACTAGACATGGGACTGAAAAACAGGAGTTCCTGTTCTTCTAACCCAGCCTCTGTCACAATTCACCCTGGGTCTGATCCAACTCCTGCTGTAACCAGTGGAAATTTTCCTATAGACTTCAATAGGAGCCTGATCTGACCCTTAGGAAAGTTACATACAGCTGAATTTTCAAAAGTGGCCACTGATTTTGGGTCCCATCTTTTTTTTCCAGAGGCTCTGAGTTCCTGAGTACTCAGCATGACAGAGAATCATGCTGTAAATGCCTCTGGTCCCAAAAATTTAGATACTTCCCAAATCAGTGGTAATTTCTGAAAATATTGGTCTTAACTTCACTGAGACAGATTCAGCCCTGCTCAGGTTTACCTCTGTCACTGCTTACACTAGGAATAAATTTGGCCCTCTGTTTCCCTAATTGTAAAATGGGAACATTTAAACTTGCAACTTACTTCATTGGGATTGGGTGAGCATTAATACTTATATAGTGCTTTGAAAATGTTATATTAGGGTAGATTTCAGATGATCTGAGCTATTTGGATGATAAATATGTGAAGATAATCCAGTATCTGACTAGATGGGGGTCAGTAGAGATACTGGCAAACTGTTGGAAAGGAAAGTTCAGAGAGTTGGTGTCATGTTGTCTAAAGTGGCTCATGACTATGAGTGTCAACCTCAGGGCAGGCTATCAAGAAGCAGGGCAGAGAGCCCAAACTGGTTGTGTGTTCTATAATTAGATTTCATCAGTCCAGTAACAAGAGTGAATTTCTAAAGCACTCTAACAGTCTGACCATGGAGTCACAAACATTGGGCATTACAATCTATCTTGCCACCCAGGCAAGCTGGACTTAGTGATAGATGGTTGCTATGCACCAAAGATCACAAAATATTCAAATTACTCCCAGTCCCAAGAGACCAATCACTTACCCCAGATCAACTGGTACCTTAGATCTCTCACCAAAGACAATGCTTGTAGCCAATCCTATAGTAAACTAACTAAGGACTTATTAACTAAGAAAATAAATGAAAGTCTATGGTTTTAAAAGATGACAGATTTATAGTAATCTGTCAGCTCTGAATGTCTTTTAAGGCCAATCCAGGTTGACCCTGGGGTCGCTGTTTCTGTTTTGTAGCTACAGCCCTGTCAGAGTCCAAGCGGTAAAAGATGAAAAATATTCTTGTCAGCTATTTTTATTTCCTTCTTCCAGAATTCAGGTTAATGGGACTTGCCCTTTTTCATGCTGCCTCTTCATGGGTATGAGGGGACAATTAACAAAGTCTTTGTGGTGTGATGTCCCATAATGGCCCATTCAATTTTGACAGGCCTTCTTGATGAGCAGAAGACAATCCCTCCTGACTGGGCTCACAGTTTCAGAGAAAACATTTTTTATAGTTATAAAGCAAAAACTTAACTATTACCTTATAGCATATAATAAAGATATAAGTGAGATTAATGTATTCAGCAACGTCCAAGTATTTTATAAAGTCTAAACACATTGTTATAAATCCAATACCCATCTTAATCATGCTAACACACAGGTGAAACAGACTGGTTTCCATCAATGAATATCAGTGCTTGGCTGAGGCCTAAAGCCTTGACAAGAGCTGGCACCTGGTCTGCCAACATCACATGGGCATTTGAACAATTATCAGAGGGGTAGCCATGTTAGTCTGTATCCACAAAAACAATAAGGAGTCTGGTGGCACCTTAAAGACTAACAGATTTATTTGGGCATAAGCTTTTATGGGTAAAAAACCCATTTCTTCAGAGGCATGGTGTGAAAATTACAGATACAATCTGTAATTTTCACTCCATGCCTCTGAAGAAGTGGGTTTTTTACCCACAAAAACTTATGCCCAAATAAATCAGTTAGCCTTTAAGGTGCCATCGCACTCTTCATTGTTTTTATTCAAACAATTGAATCTTTGCTATTTTATTGCCAGCTGTTTAAAAAGACCTTTTAAGTAACGCAGTCTTTGTTTATGCCACTCATGAATAATGTGGTCAGAGCAAAGTTATGGCAATAAAACATGTAATGCACAGCCCATAAAAATCTTCTCCACCCCAATACAGGTTTATAAGTTATATGCTTTGTTTTAACTGTCTGAATCTTAAAAAATGTCTCTTGACATAGTGTTTTCATACTGCCAGGAAGGAAATGTAGAGAGAATAAAGACTTGAGTTTAATATCTGATAATCATCATTCTATAATTAGCTATAAAGGTTTTCACTTCTAGGTCAGGATTCAAATTCAGCCAAGGGCAGTAGTGGCAAACATCCAATGACTTGTTCAGTGGTCAGTGTGAAATTAGTAAGGTGGTTACTGCCCAATAACTAGTGCCTGAGAGCAGGGCCATCCCTAGGGGGGTGCAGGATCACCCCCTGCAGGGCAGAAATGCAGGGGTGCAGGGCAGAAATGACAGGTCAGTCCCAGAAGTGACGGATTGGTCACTTCTGGGACTGACCATGCTGGCCAATCACGCCAGCCCACAAGGCCCCCCCAAAGCGTGGGGCCCAGAGTGGTTGCCCCGATTTGCTATACCTGAGGGATGGCTCTGCCCAGGAGTGAACTCCTGTCCCCAGTGATGTCAATGAGAGTTTTGCTACTGATTGAAGTGGGGATGGGATTTCACCCCAGATGTTCACCTCACAAAACAATAGTCAGAAATGGCACTCTTGAAGGCAGTTGTAATGCCCTGGAAATAGCCTTTTGATATTCTGAAGCATGACTTTAGAATAGCCGCCTGAGAGAAACTATCTCACAGGATCCATCTTCGGTTATGCTAAGCCCGGTACATGTTGAAACCAGACTTTTAGGAATTGAGTCAGTACAGTGAGGCTGTTCATACACTGCAGCTGTGACAAAATATGAAGTCCCAAGTCTTTGATTCAAACAAAGTCTTAGTAACCTGGGATACAACAACATTACTGGCATAAAATGTCAAGGAATTACTTCTCATGGGCACTGAACTAACTCATCACTTTGTACAGTAAGTAGTCCCTCTGAGGTTGGGATTGAGACACATTTCGGGGCCACTGCTCTGTTGTGTGTGTGATGGACTGCCCGAGCGCAAGTTTAAAGCATGACTGCATTGGCTTAGGCTCAGGAAATCATTTGTTCTGCAAATCAAGAGGGAGAGAATGGGAGAGGAGGCAAAGTGAAATGGAATGAGGGATGGATGAGAGCAAGGGAAAAACCCTAGAACTTCCTCCCACCACGTTGAAAGCAGCAGCTGGGCAAAAAGGGAGCTTCAGAGTTCTGAATAAAGCTTCCTCTTTAGAGATACCAAATCAAATAGCTTCTGCTAACCCTCCTGGGCACACAGTGTAGGCTCAGTTAGTCATGAAAAGAACTGATACTGTACACAAACCCTGTGACAGCAGCAAGTAATCCATCTACAGACTAAAAATGCACCAGGAAAAAATTGCCTCAACATTTCCACAACTATCCAGTTAGTAGAAACAATTCCACACTGAACTTGACAATGTTGGTGACACCAGCCAGTTCTGTGCAAAACACTGCATTTTTAGTAAAGGATCCTGAATTTGAAAGGGGCTCCATTTTTAGCACTTTTATTTTTTGCTATGACTATCTTGTGCATCTCTGGTATGAAACATTTGAACTCTGGAGCTGAGAAGAAATGCAGAAGTAGCTCTAGGACTGCAAAGTTCAGAAACTAGGAGGAATTGGAGAATTGAAAGATTCTAAATAAAGACAGACTGTAAAGGGAATTGAGGAAATGTTTAAGAAGCTGAGTTCTCAGAAATAAAGAGAAAACCAAGACAGTGCAACCCTTCAGGCTTTATTCTTTCTTCTGCATCTGCTGTCCTCTCTCATTAAGCACTTCCTGAAAACAGAGTTCTCTACATTCTTAGACACTACCCTCTATATAAGCATACTTTCATACTATGACATCCATTACTGTGGATCTATCTATCATAACATCCTCTTGTCACAGTTGAGATAGCAAAATTAAACATGAATACCATAACCTACTTTACATATTTAACCCTCTATTATACTCCCTTAAAATCAATTTCAATACATATATAAAATGGCAAAAAATAGTTAATGCAGAGTTAACGGTGCTTGATGCTATGTCATCCCCCTGCAGAATGCTGAGTTGAGGAAAACTCAAATGTCTGAAAATCAAGAAATGCACAGTTAACCAAGAAATAACCAGGGAACCTTAACTCTGTCCTTTTCCAGCAACGCCCCAATATGTCTTGTTAACACACACATACTTCTACTTTGCCAATTCCACAGCTGCTAAAATATACAAGCCCTTCAACTCTTTTTACAACCTATTAACTCTCAGCCACAGGATTCCAGCTAACACTATTGAAAGAGGGAGAAGATGGTGGGGGGAAAAATGTACTCTTTGATCTCCTGCAAACTTTTGCAACCTTGTGATCAGGGAACGGGTCAGAAGCTGCATGTTGGCAGTCCTGCGCCACATTTCTTTTTCCTCAGCTGTCAAGGTACCTGTGCTGTCAGTTCCAAACTTCCACATTGTCTGTTGAAATACCACATTAATCTACCCCAAGATCAGGAAGTAGCCACCTGTTTCCCCCCCTCCCCACCGCTTCTTTCAACGGCTAATAAAATATAGATTTTTCTCACACAAACAATCCAAGGCTTGCCTGCCACCTTTCCACATTGCCTAACCCCTCTGCAGCCACAACTCCTTTCCCTCTCCTCCTGTCATTTCTACCCCCATCCCTAAGTCCCACAAAGTCCTTGTCTCCAGCTTCTCCCTTTCCAATAAAACAAAAATATTAATTAGACTGACTGCTGACCCCTGCTGTGTTCACAGTAAGTATTCCCATAAAATAAAAATATTATATTATAGCAGAAAACGTAGAGAAACCAAAATGAGGTATTAAATCTTTATTGCACAGGTGTACAAAAGTTTGGACTAGAAACATCGGGGTGGAGTATTCACTAGGGGCAAGGGCAACAGCATATTCCCTCAACCTACCCAGGCAAGCAAAAGTGGTTGCACAGAAACCCTCTCATGGTTTTTTTCCCTCTTACTGGTGCATGTGCACCATAATCCTTCCAGACCACAAATCTATACAAGCGAAGAAGTGAACAAATTCTTAAATACCATTGTGATGGGGTGTATTTGGCAGCTCCCCGCTGGGAGCCCCAAAATCCTAATACACCCCTCCCCAGTTTTCCAATCTTGCCTACTGAGAGGGCTGTCTAGCTTGGCCATTTTGGAAACCATAGACCTCTTCTTCCAAGGGCTAGAGGGGCCAGCAACAGCCAATCAGAACTACAATTCATGACTCCCGAATTGTAGCAACCTCCAACCACTGAGTGCAAAACTCCTTTTGTCTTAGGTGGGGGCTTGTCATTAGCTTCTCCTTAGTTATGTTAACTGAAGGGTGAGTTCAAAGCCATGAAGAGGTCTGTGATTAATCTGGTCATTGTACCTCTCAGTTGAACAGTATAAGGCAGCAAAAGGAAAGTGCTTTTTTGGAGAGGCCTGTAATTTGGTAACCCCTTGGTCAAATGACCCCAAATTTTTATCACAAATGCTACCATGTGTCCCACATGGGGGCACCACATTTCAAGGCAATCCAATTATCTGTTTGGGTTTTTTTAAGCACTTACAAGAGTCAAGTTTTAAAGCATATGAAGTGGCAGGAATGGAAATGCTCTAACCATTTTTGTTGTTGTTCTCTGTGTGTGTGTATATAAATCTCTCCTCTGTTTTTTCCACCAAATGCATCCGATGAAGTGAGCTGTAGCTCACGAAAGCTTATGCTCATATAAATTTGTTAGTCTCTAAGGTGCCACAAGTACTCCTTTTCTTTTAACCATTTTTGTGTTGGTGTATATCCAGTGTAAAAAAACTGTACATTGTCTTAAATACTGTTCACAGTTAGGGTCCTGCAAAGACTTACTGGGTGCTATGCACTACTTCGGGTAAAACTCAACTGTTTCAGACCTTTTTGACCTGTATTGCATCAGTAATTTGAGCTCTAGTTCTGGGCCAAAAAAACCACAAAACTACCTAGAAACTTTTAAAAAAATCCCTGGGGTCCGGGGCTTATCTCCAGAATGCCTGAATCAAGTGTCTCCAAATTTGGGTCACTAAGTGTGTCCTGCACCCTATTTAGGCACACCAAATTTCAAATAAATCCAACTGTGTGTGTTGATTTTAGAGGACTTAGAAAGGTTGACCTTTAAACAGATGTCGTGAAGCAACCTTAATTATAATGTCGCGGCCGTGCCACTATAATATATAAACTTAACAAAACCTAACGTCAACTCTGTTTTTTTCACTAACACTCAACCGGCTTGGCAACTAAGGTATTTTCCTCTGGGTTTGGGAGGCTTGTTGTTTCATGGTATTGTACAAAGTCTTGTGTGTATCTTGCAGGTGAGTTGATGCTTTAGCAAGTGCAAGACTTTCTTCTCATAATAGGAGATTGCCTGCATTTATTTCTACAAGTGGAGTGGAGTAGTGTTTTCAGAGTCTGTTCTGATAAGTATCAGGTACTCAGTGGCCTATGTTCTTTCTGAATTCTACTGATCCAGTCTCACTGGAGTGCATATTTCACCATCCTCCACATCATGTTTTTATCATGTTTGCATTTGTGATTTTAGTGAAATATATGCCCATTCTTAGCTACATTATATGAAGGATTTATCTGTTCAACTCATGTAACTTGCTTGCAAGTGCATGATATGTCCTGAGGAAATAGTCTGAGCCAGATAGCATCTCTCGGGTGTAGTACTGAGAGTTCTTTAGCTTGTCAGTCATAGTAGGCTTTGTCCTTTGTCTGTCTTCTTCTTTTTGTCTGTTGCTTCTACAACTGCCAGTTGTAGTAATGCTGGAGCTATACACACCAAAATATGCATATGTCTTGATATAAGGCATTGAAGTGGGCTGTTGTGAAGGCCTTCTGTGGAAGTGTTTATCCATTCATTAATGGCTTTCCCTATATAGCATTTTTCCTCTTGCTTCTTGCAGCTTTCTTTAATAGCTTTAGCAATTTTAACTGTTGAGTTTGCTTTGTCATTTGACTGGCTGTGGTATGATGAGGATGTGATATGACTGAATTCCCATTCCTGGATAAATTGACCAAACTCACTGAGAGTAAACTGGGGTCTGAAAGTACAAAGGTTGGGATACCATTCCTGCTGAAATGCTTCGTTGCTGTGTGATGTTTACTGTGTTAGTATTTGACAGTACATTTAGTTTCCAGAAGTCTGAATTGAAGTTTACCGTAACAAAGTAGTCTTTGTGTGATTTGTGATGAAAAAGTCCAAGTTCTGTAGAGGATGCAGTGTATTTTCATTGTCTCTTTTTGCTGCTTGGCTTGCATTTCCTCACATGTACCACAACTGCTCACCAGGTCTCAGATATTCTTTGTCATGTTTGGCGAGTGTATATAGCATCTCTAGCTTTCTGGATACAGGCTTCCATTACAGAATGGCTCTCATGTATTCTTGAGAGAGTTTCTGTTCTCAATTATCTGGATATTATGATTTGATTGCCTCAACTGTTGTATGTTCAACTCATCTGGTTAGTTCCAGTATTCTTGAGAGGCAGATGGGGTTTCTTTCCTGGTGTCTGTCCATCCTGACAGAATGATGGATGTGAGCACTTCATACATTTTTGTCTTGTATAGTTTGCTCTCAGATTCCTTCCAGCTCCTGCCTTGCATCTGGCACATAACTGGCTCGGTTGACACTTTCTATCAGGCTGAGGATCTCACATTCTTGTTTATGCCAGCTCTTCGTACTGAAGGGCTGCTCTGGATAAAAAGTCAGCTATGTACATCTCATCCCCTTTCTTGTAGTATACTTGTAAATTGTAACATGGCAGTTTCAGTAGCGTGCGTTGAAGGTGTTTTGGGGCTGTTAGCATTGGCTTTTAAAAAATGCTTTCTCAAGTAGAAACTGATAAACCACTAATGGTTTCCTGTGCTTGAACATACTGGTTGAACTTTGCACATGAGAACACTATTGCGAGACTTTCCTTTTCTACTTGGGCATACCTTTGTTCTGTTGGTGATAGTGACCTTGACATGAAAGCTACTGGCTGTCCCTTTTCTTGTAGGAGAAAACCAAGACAGTGCAACCCTTCAGGCTTTTCAGTTTCCTCTCACTTTCATCACATTGTATGGTTGTCCCTTCATTCACATTGTAGTATTTCAGAATGGGATAGTTGGTCACTAGCTCTCTGATATGTGTGAGGACGGCATCACATTGAGGTAACCATGTCTTTAGCGCATCTTGGTTTGGTAGTTGCCTCACGGGTTCATACACATCTGAGAGCTTGGAAGAAACTGTCATTCTTACAAATCCTATTAGCTTCTGAACTCATTTAATATCTTTTAAGCGTGGTCACCTGCAGTATTGGCTGTACCTTTTGGAGGTCAGGTGGTATCAGTAGAGAGGTCAGCAAGTGTCTCATGTATAGTGCTTCACATTACTGCAATTTCTTGGTTTTATTCAATTATAGATTTAGTCCTTGGCTTTTTCTAGCAGACAGATGAAGTTGTGGCAGATCAAGATCAAGGTCTCTGTATCTAGATACCAGAATGTCATCTGCTGACGCTGATTCCTGTGAGTATTGTTAATACATGTTGCTGGGAGGGCCCTGATATTTTTCCATTGCAGGTTTGATTCCAAACAGCATTCTCAACCACATAGAGGTCTACCTGCTGGTGTCAAAAATGTGGTGAGATAGCTGCCTTCCTTGCAGTAGCACTTGCAAGTATTTGTCTTTTGGTATCACATACTGAGAATATTTCTGCTTTTGCAGAATCAGGTAAAACGTCCTCAGTTGTAGGCATTTTGATGTGAGCTCTTTTTAATGATTTTGTTTAAATTGCTTGGGTCTATGCCTATGCACAACTTGCCTGGCTTTTCAATGGCTATCAAACTGCGTATCCAACTTGTGAGCTCTGTGACTTTAACAATGATGCCTTTGTTTATCCTTTGCCTTATGGCTCTCATTATTTTTTCTTGTAATGCAATAGCTACTCTACAAGGCAGATATTGGCCTGGCTCAATCATTTTATCTATTTCCAGGTGTAGCATACCTGGACAAAATCCCAGTCCTTAAAAACATCTTGGTAACCTTTTATAAGCTTGTCTGCAAGGAAGTCACTGTGCATTTCTGTCTGCTCTAGATAAGCAAAACAAAAAACATATGCATCTGTGTATGAATCATTTGTCTCAGATTTAGTGTCGCCAAGTTTATGCATTCCCTTGTTTTAGATGAAAGCAGTGTCTTCTGTGATGTTTTGTACGATCAGAAATTCCAGCATGTATACTTTTCCTGGGTATTCTGCTTGTGACTTACTTTGTCCTGTCCTGCCATCATATAATTTTAATTTAACTTTGCTTGCGTTGTGATTTTGCTTTCTTCTCTTGCACATTGCTAAGGAAGACTTTTTGTAGCCTAGCACATTCACTTCTGCCCCACTGTCTATTTGACATTCAATTTCCTGTTTGTGTGCTGGTGCCTCGTCTTTGCATCTAGTGATGGCCAAAAGAAAAAAAAGGTTTGTAAATCTCAGATTGTTTTCCATTGCATTAATGTCATATATGCAAACAGCTCCTCTTTTGATTCACCGTTTTCTTCCTTGATATGGTACATTTTGTATTTTTGTTGTCTGCAAGCTTTGCCATTATGATTTCTCTTATCACAATTATTGCATATGATCCCACATGCAGAGCCTCTTCCATTATTTTTTTGTTCTCCACAATACCACAGGCCTGTCTTTGCATTTTGTTTCTCTTCTGTGCTTTTGCACAAATTTTTTGCTTATTTTTTTATTTTTTATTCCCTTGTATTTTCATGCTTTTTCTGTGCTACTGCTTGAATGATCTGTCTGCTCTGCACTGGGATGTGAGCTTGTTCACTACTTTTGTGTTTGTCTATAGCTGTTGGTAGAGTAGTGTGGGCTCTCCAATCACTTTTATTTCAGCTGTATCTTTCGTCCCTGTTAGTAATCCATCACTAAATAGTTCATCTTTTAAGATCTGATTATTGCACACGTCAGTCATCTTGCACAGTTTGGCAATATACTGAGCTATTTCTCCAGATCCTTGATTAGTTGTAGAAAAGATACCCATTGCATATGATGCTCCTTGCAGGTTGAAAATGCTTTTCGAGTGCTTCTAGCATTTTTCATGGGTCCTCTCACTCTGCTGCTGATGTCCAGGTGCTGTTGGAGCATATGGAAGATTTTGTCCGTTACTGCCTGATACTGTGGTTGCTCTTATTTTGTCTTCCATTTTATCCATGCCAATTGCAACGTTGTAGTCTTTAGCTAAAGGCTGTCCATTCGCAAAAACACACCCCCTTTGGTGCCCATTTGCTAGGGGACACTAATATGGTATGCCACCATGATTGTTTTATTTTTTCAATATTCTTGGTTTCTGATATCACATCTGCAGGAGCCAACTCGCATATGATGCTGTGTTCAGTGCCCAAACACAAAAAGGATAGAGAGCCAAGACAGTGCAACATTTCAGGCTTTATTCTTTCTTCCACACATAATGTCCTCTCTCATCATCAACATACCTCTCAAGGATCTCGCATTGTGTGAGACATCCCATATTTGGCCCCAATTTTTACAGTTGCCCTTGCATTGCCATACTGCCTCTTTGTTTCTGAGATCTCATTGGCTCTCTGTGTCAATCCACTTGGTCAATGAGCTCTTAGAGGGGCCATGGTTTGGAACCCTAACTCCATCCTTCTCCCTCACTGAATTCCCAGCCAGACCTTTGTCCTCACACACATACAGCTGGGGAGAGAGGGGCTCTGAGATATCCAGAGGCTGCCTATTCACCCTTTGTGTGGCTGGGGCTGTCTCCCAACTTTGAGGATCTCTGGGATTTCTAGGGGCATGGACTGCCCTCACATATTCAGAGGAGGTGGTCTCTGGGGATGCTAGTGGCTGGGGTTGCCCCCCTCCATTTGGAGGGGTCTCTAGACATGTTAGGGGCTGGGGCTGCAACCACACAATACAATAACAGTGAGCATTAGAGAAAATGGACTTTTTATTTTATTGTAGCTTGTGGCTTTTTACATAAAGTATGCTTTTAGTACACAGAATCATTGTTTAGTTTCATGATAATAAGTCCCAGGCTCTTTGCATGCTTATACATATTTTTTTAGTAACATAGTGTTCAATAAAAAATTTGTCCCCCATTTCAGGGGCTGCGGGTTGAGAGGTAAGCT
The DNA here is from genome assembly GCF_009764565.3 of Dermochelys coriacea. NCBI lineage: Eukaryota > Metazoa > Chordata > Testudines > Dermochelyidae > Dermochelys > Dermochelys coriacea. The sequence goes on from NC_050070.1 coordinate 104,709,033, forward strand.
CATCAAGCACTTTCTGAAAGTAGAGCTCTCTAAGATAGAGTTCCTAGTTACATAAACCTACTGTCATGCTGTAATGCACCCTATCAGGAAGCTATCAGAACACTGTGAAACGGAACATCCAATAATATCATTGGTTGTATCAGGTCCTGATTAGGCTTTAGGAATTGATGGTTGATCCCTTCTTGAGACTCAGACTGGAATAATTTGAACTATACCTCATGTTATCAGGATGGCTATTGTTATTTCCTTAGGGGCAACAGTTTTAGGAAGAAATCACTGGAGACACAGAGAGCTGTAAACCCTGAAAGCAGCCATTTATTGCCACCCACTGAACTAACCAAAACCCAGCCAAAACTGGCTGGGCTATCCCCTAATAATGTAACTCAGTTGCCACAGCAACACAAGATTCTATTACCACAACAACCAAATACACAACATATTCCTCCCCCCTTAATAAGAATATCCCCTAAATAAAACAAACACTAAACTAGAGAAGGAGGGTAGACTGCCTCCATTCCTGGCTAAACCCCGGGGATAATTTTACCCCGTAACCGTGGGTTCACCCTAGCTAAAGATCCAGCCATTGAGGAAGCCTTCTGTCTCTAGGTGGACTGGATTATGGCGGACTTCTGGTGTTGTTGCACCCGAAAGTGTCTTGGGCACGGACCTGACAATGGGCTCAGGATTTGTAGGACGAATGGGTGAGGATGTGGTATCAGCTCGTGCCAAGCAAAGGGGTATCTCTGCCACCAGCAGTAATGGAAGAGAAAAGTCAGGAACAGGAGACTCTTGATTCAGTGTCTCGCCGGAAGTGGTGAAGTCAGGCAACTCGACTGAAGATGTGTCCTGAAGACTGGTATGACCTGGCAGCAGCTGATCTACATGTCGCCGCCAGGTGACATCCTCTGCAGTCTGAACTGGGTAGGAAAAAGGCCCTGTTTGAGCGATGACAGTGGCAGGGACCCATTTAGCTCCAGAAGTATAATTCTAAGCCAAAACCGGCTGTCCCGAGCTAAAGGTCCGGTCTTTTGCTCTGGGTGCACACCTGATGACTTGATCTTGCTGATGACATTGTACAATTTGTTGGGGTTCAGAAGGTTTCAGCAGATCAAAGCAAATGCGCAGCTGTAATCCCATTATTAGAAAGGCCTGGGATGCCTTGGTCATATCAGGAAGTATGTTTCTGTAGGATAGTAAGAAGGTGTCCAGATGCTTTTGAATGGATAATTGTCCCCTTGCCGATTTCAAAGCTTGTTTCATTGTCTGCACAAATCTTTCAGCCAATCCATTGATGGATGGATGATATGATGCTGAAGTGATGTGGTGTATCCCAATTGTCTTCATAAAATTTTGAAACTCCTGAGAAACAAACTGCGGTCCATTGTCGCTCACAAGTTGTTCTGGCAAACCGAAATGAAGAGTCTAAAGAGTCCTCGTAGTTTTTGGATAGTACTCTCTGCAGTAGTGGACTGCATTATAGAGACTTCTGGCCATTTAGAATGGGCATCTACCACCACCAAGAACATGCTTCCTTCAAGTGGGCCAGCGAAGTCAACGTGAATACGTTGCCATGGGTTGTCAGGCCAGTCCCATGGGTGTAGGGGTGCTCACTGGGGTGCATTCCTCAAACCCTGACATGACATACAAGCTCTTGCCTTCTCTTCAATAGCACTGTCCAATCCAGACCACCAAAAATAGCTTTGTGCAATTTCCTTCATGCGCACTATTCCACAGTGACCGGAATGAAGCTGTTCTAACATCTGTGATCTCAGTGGTGGTGGGATAATGACACTTCTCCCCCACAACAAACAACCAGATTGGATCCATACCTACATGTCCAGGAGGACGGAGTTAACAAGGTCGGGTGAGACCGGAGAGGTTTGTTGAGATGTTCCATGCATCACCAGGTCCATAATTTGGCACGATACTGGGTCAATTCGAGTTGCCTTCTTTACCTGAGTAGCGGTGATGGGTGTATTCTCTACCTGTTGAAAGAAAAAGATTTCCTTCTGGGCAATATCTTGACGTTTGACTGTCAAAGACAGCCTTGACAGACCATCCGCATTGCCATGTAGAGTGGATTTCCGATATTTTATTTCATATGTGTGCGCAAAAAGCAACAATGCCCAACATTGCATATGACTAGCAGCTAATGGCAGAATGCCTTTGTGGGGTCCAAAAATTGAAGTCAGGGGTCGATGGTCTGGGAGAAGAGTAAACTTCCGTCCAAACAGGTACTGATGAAACTTCCAAATTCCAAAAACGATTCCAATGCCTCACATTCGATTTGGGCATAGTTAGTTTCTGCTTTGTTTAGAGTGTGTGAAGGTCTCTCTTCTCCTGAGGCATAATGTGTGACACAACTGCTTCCACTCCATAAGGGGATGCATCGCAGGCCAACTGTAGGGGTAAGGATGGATCAAAGTGCGTCAGAACTTCAGAATTTAGCAATGCATCCTTAGCTTTGTTAAATGCAACAACACAGGCTTCAGTCCATTTTCAGGCATTGTTCTGCCCAAGGAGTTCATGAAGTGGTTTTAGCAGTGTGGCTAACTGTGAGATGAACTTTCCGTAACAGTTCAATAGTCCTAGAAACGAGCAAAGCTGGCTTACATTTCGAGGAGGGGGAGCCTCCACAATAGCCTTAACTTTTGCAGGGGCCTTATGAAGACCTGCAGTATCAATGATATGTCCCAAATATTCAATAGAGGGCTGGAAGAATTCACACTTGTCTTTGCGGACTCGTAGACCATACTCTTCCAGTCTTTGTAGGGTAGCCTCTAAATTCTTTAGGTGATCCTCCTCATTCCTTCCAGTGACCAGGATGTTGTCCAGATAGCACTGGACTCCTAGCAAGCTACACAAAATCTGGTCCATAGCTCTCTGGAACAGGGCGGGAGCAGACATTATTCCAAAGGGTAGGCGACAGTATTGATAAAGCCCCTTATGTGTCACAATAGTCAACAGCTCTTGGGACTTTTCATCGATGTGCATCTGTAAATACGCTTGACTCAGATCAATCTTACTGAACTTTTGTCTCCCAGCCAGGCCTGCAAAGAGGTCATCGATGCGGGGAAGCAGGTATTGCTCTGCACACAACACTGGGTTTACAGTGACTTTAAAATCACCGCAAATCCGGAGGGAGCCGTCTTTCTTCACTATTGGAACAACAGGAGTTGCCCATGGGCTATGGGTAACTGGTATTAGGACTCCATTTGTGATCAGGCGCTCCAGGTCTGCTTCAACCTTCGGCTTGATGGCATATGGCACAGTTCTGGCTTTCAGATATTTTGGTTGACTGTCAGGTTTAATGTTCAATGTCACAGTGATTCCCTTCATACTTCCCAGATCCTCTCCAAAAACAGCAGCATGTTTCCTTAGTATAGCGGGCAGCATAGACATCCCATCCTCGTTGCCACGTTGTTATATCCTTCAGGGCAATAGTTTTAGGAAGAAATCACTGGAGACACAGAGAGCTGTAAACCCTGAAAGCAGCCATTTATTGCCACCCACTGAACTAACCAAAACCCAGCCAAAACTGGCTGGGCTATCCCCTAATAATGTAACTCAGTTGCCATAGCAACACAAGATTCTATTACCACAACAACCAAATACACAACAGCTATATCAGCACAAAGACCCTGTATATTCCAATGTAAACTAATTCTGCATCAAATCTTTAATTGATATCTATATTTTCATCTCTTTTCCCACACTTCTAGCTCCAAGAAACTTTATTAAATTCCAAGTTTCAGGTGTAACATTTCTTGAGGAAAATTGCTTTTTATTAACAAGGTATATGTATGTGCTACTGTAAAATCTTAAATGTAGGAGCAATGGGCTAATAGTGAACGGCAGTAGGCTTTGCTGTGGTTTTTTATTTTATTTTGTTTTGTTTTTTAAGACTAAATGGACCGGCTGTGTTACCCTTGAAGACTTTTTAGGACCATAGACTATCAAATCGTGGGTTAAGCCCATGCTTAAATCCGTTGGATAGTGGTCCAAAATATGGTATTTGTTAAGGGATACTGCAGCCTCTAGGGTATGAAAAAAACCTCTAGTGACTTATGGTTTTACTATTATTTGAGTGCTGGTCACAGCACAATGAAAAGGGGAAAGAACTCTTAAGAGTATAGGAGTCCTTTAGATGCTATCAGGTCCAATATGACAGCATCAAATTAATATCTGGTATTAGAAGGTCACATGATTCTGTTTCAGCTAACTAGAATGCCACAGCACTTAATACACTTATATGGATATTGTATAGGAAACTACAGCTAGAGCCTTATTATTCTCCCACTGTAGGATATGGCACTGATGAAGTTATTCACCTGTACCCCAACTTAAGGAAGATCTCCTAATCCAGGTTAGCCTATGCTCAGTAGGAACAGATTTCAGCATGTGCTGTCCTGAATCAGGGATGCTATGTGATGCGATAATCCAATCCCAAGGCACTTGCACATTCTGAAAGCAGGGAAGCAGTTAAACTATTTACAAGGAAAGTCCCTTATTCTTTTCTGTAATGAAGATTATCGGGATTGTATTGGTGCCTCTGACCTCGTTGATTAAACCCCAGGTTTTGCAAATGTGCAGCTTGGCAGTTTCGTTAACAGACTCCGTATGTGAAAGGTGTTTGCTTATTTTGCATATCCATTTTGCTAAAGATCAGTTCCAGGCTTTTACAATTTTTTATATGTTTTGATAAGGAGTGAGAACAAGAAGATGAAACCTCTCAAAGAGAAAGGTTGGCGTGCTGCTTAATGTTGTGGTATGACACAAATATATGGCTTCCTTTATCAAGACAGCTGTGTTTTTATACAAATAATCTTGAATGGGCTCTCCATTTTGGCTTGCAAAAAAGATTAGCTTGATGCTAGATTGTACTATCCTAAAAGGTCACCTTGACGCCCCCTGTGAGTTCATTCGAAGGCATTCAGGATGTCAGCCGTCCAGTAGAGAGCTTCTCAGACTGAGACATATGTATTTGTTTATCACTCAGGAAAATAATATTGTTAATGAAAAAGGTATCTGCCTAAAAATGAAGGTTATGGTCACTCACAAAGTAATTTTTGAAATAAAAATGTGTTGATTTTTGGGCAAGAGTGGACTGTTTTGTCTCACCATTCACATTTAGTATGGGACATGAGGACCAGTTACACTATATTAAGTTAGGCCCCAATCAAGCAAATCATTTAAGTAGCCCCACAGAAGTCAGTGGGACTACTCTGAGGAATAAGGCAGGGTTGGGCTCTTAACGATTCACAGCAGTTAAACATGCAACTGTGTGCAGTTCATGTGAATTAAAGAAATTGCCGTCTTGTCTGGTTTATTAACTGGGAGGGGCCAATAATGGCCAATTACTTACTCAGTGCCCAAGAGCTCATTGCAAGGAACTTTGGAGACTAGAGACACTCATCTACTTCATTCCAAAGGCAGTTTTATGAACAATTAAAGTGCAGGTTGTGATGCTTATTTTATACTTTCATATAGTAGCTTTGTGTTAATCATAGAATATGGTGAAAGCGGGGGGAGAATTTTTTAGAAGGAGTTTGACAATATGAGTTGGCATATTGCATACCTACATCTTTTGCAAATTTAGTATGATTTTTGTCTCTATGTTAACCGGTATATGGAAATTTCCTATTGTCATGCAAATTCTGCAGGTGTTTTCAAGGCCCAGGCTCTGGAAACTAAGTCAGTTCAAGGTATTGATGAGTGGTTGCTACCTGCATGGAGAAGTCTTGTACATAGTTTCCTATGACCATATGTTCACAGACTGTTGTACCCTACAGAATGGCTGTGCAATGTGCATGAAGACCAGACATTCTGGTGATGGGATTTGCAGAAGTACCTAAACAGGTCAACCATTTTTGGAGCTTGGGCTTGGATGAAATCAGAACGCTGCCTGAGGCTCAGTCTTGAATTCCACAGGGATTCAGAGTGCCAAAACATGAAGTGAGAAATTGATTTAATGAAGTGACATCATGCAGAGTGGAAAGCCTCAAAGCAACTGATTCAAACTTTCCATTGAAGAGTTCAAGTTGGATACGGGTGAATTAGGCAAACATCAATCATGTCCCAGTTCAACTGAAATAATTTTTGGTGGTTTGACATGTTTTCTGACAGTGTCCAAATGCGAACATAAAAAGAAATCTCTGTGGTAATAGGACACTAAAGCAGTAGCTCTGAACTCTTTTAAGAGTTTTTGGAGTTATGCTTATACTTTATGTTGTACTAGGGATTGCTGTAAAATGGAAGGGATGTGGTCTGAATGAATCTGGGCTCCTGTGGAACCCTCCCTCATTCACTAGTAATCTTCATTACATTTTTGACTATATAGCTAACTTACCATACACGTGCATGTGCGCTTTTTCTTTTTTAAAACAGTATTTCATGTTTGTTAAAAAATACTGCTATTCCTTTAATGCTTACTGTGCAAACTCAAAAAGTAGTTGGCAAAGAGTCATGACTTGGCCAAAATAAAAATTTGTGTTCACAGGAACACTCCAAGGCATATCTCCACAGTGGGGCTTTTTCTCTGCCAAATCTCATCTTTCCGCCTTCAGTCACTTTGGCCGTAAAGCTGTTTTTTTGTTTAAGTGAAATAATTATTTTATAATGTGAAATGTGTATCCATTCACTCTCCTCTGACTAGAAAATAGCTGAACCATTTTCCTTCAAGCTCAAACCATCCAAAAATGCTCTCCTTTAGGTAAAGACCAAGTGTGGAGAACTTCAACTCAAGAGGTAAAAGTTTCAGAAAATTATGAGTGACTGGATACATAGGTTTAAAATGGAAATGCTTAGGTCTCCTTAACTTGTTTCACTAGCACTTCAGCTATCTAAAGGGTTTTTTTCTATAGCACCCATTACCGCAGTAATATGTAAAGTACACTGACTTGATGGTATGAAAGTATGCTCAATGTAGAGCAGTAATGTAGCATTTTCTTGTTTTATAGCTATTCCGTTTTATTTGTATTGATGCCCACTATGTAATGAGTGTTTTCAAACATTCATGACAGTCTCTAGGCTTAGACAAACAAATAGAGGCTAAGGAAAGGGTAAGGAGACCAAAAAAAATAAAGGATTAGTTTTATACAAATGAATCAGGCTCACCACAGTTAGCATGTTCATTCCAGGCACCTTTAAATACTGATTTATACCGGATGTGACATTGGATGGTGAATAAGGAGACCGTAGTTAATGTAATTACTCAAGAGGCTCCACTTTTTGACAGTTAAATGCTTGATTACATGTAGCTTGTGGAACAGGTAGTACAAGATTCAATTCCAGACTACTTAATGGTTCTGTAATATGAACTGGGGGTAACTGTAGGATAATGAATGAAATGGAAAATGCTTTGCACACAGATTAACAGAATGGGGAGTCTTTAACTTAGTTTGTGAGTCCATGTATAAAATAATCATATAAAATACCTTCAGTAAAAAGACAGGATTGTACTTCAATTGATACACAGAACAGACATACCATATTCTGGACAAGTTCTCACAAAACCAAATCTTCAGCATACTGATGAGGGAGAGTTAAGTCAACTAGAGAATATTCTTTAGGTTTATAAAAGTAGATGCAATTTTATCAGGGTACAATATATCGTTAATAAACAACAATACAAGCTGAGCTAGTTGCCCATGAAAATGGGCATAATTCTCATCAGCACAACTAAAATATTTAATGGGGGGAATGGAAATCTCAGGGGGCTGGTGATGATAGAATCTTTCAGCTTTAAGTCACCTGTACAAACTTTGCCCAAAGTTGGTAATGCCTACTATCCTCTTAATGGGTGTTCAGGATCCTATGTGAAATGAATCAATGGTATCAGCCCAGTTCCTAACAGACAGTTGCCTACATCACAAAACCACCATCACAGCTAGAGCTGGTCAAATGCTGCAAAACCTTGAGCTCTCAACTGCTGTTCAGTGGGACCATATTAATACTGTTCATTCGCTCTGAGGCTATTTGCATGGACAATTTGTGTTCAGAGTGTCTGGTGTATATCTGTTCTTCAGATAACTACCTGTGTTCAACTCTGAACAAGGATATTGGTGCATCAACGAGAGCATTTAATACTCAATATTCACTCTTCGATATTCTACTGGGGAAACCATCCAATTCACTAGGAAGTGGAAGGAATAACATGACACAAGTGACCAATTGCATAACATAAATAGTTGCATTAGACAGTTCACAAGCACTCTGGAGGTGGACATTTATTTACATACGACATTACAAATATGTGCAAACAACAAATACAGCAGTTACAGAAACTAGGATAAGCTCATGAACAATTCTCATCCAAAAGATGTAATGGGATAACTTATGTAATGATGCATCTAGAAACAAAGAATGCAGGCCATACTTTACAAGATGGCAAACTCTATCCTGAAAATCCGTGACTCTGAAAAAGATTTAGGGGTCATAGTGAGTAATCAGCTGAACATGTGCTCCCAATATGATGCTGTAGCTAAAAGAATTAATGTGATTCTTGAATGCATAAACAGGGGAATCTCGAGTAGGAGAAGACACATTATTTTACCTCTATATTTGGCACTGGTGCGACCAATGCTGGAATACTGTAGCCAGGTCTAGAGCCCACAATTCAAGAAGGATGTTGATAAATTGGAGAGGATTCAGAGAAGAGCCATGAGAACGATTACATGATTAGAAAACCTGCCTTAGCTCATCACTATAAAGAAATTGAGCTCCTTGAGTCTAACAAAGAGAAGGATAAGGGGTGACTTGATTACAGTCTAGAAGTATCTACATGGGGAACAAATATTAAATAATGGCTTTTCAATCTAGCACAGAAAGGTATAACATGATCCAATAACTGGAAATTGAAGCAAGGGTGGAAGCGAGGTGTACATTTTTAATAGGGAGAGCAATTAATCACTGGAACAATTTATCAAGGCTTGTGTTGGATTCTCCATCACTGACCATTTTTAAATTCAAGATTAGGTCTTTTTCTAAAGCTACATTTTAGGAATTATTCTGGGGAAGTTCTATGGCCTGTGTTATACAGGAGGTCAAACTAAATGATCACAATTATCCCTTTTGGCCTTGGAATCTATTAATCTAACCAGCTGTAGACAAAGTTGCCACTAATTGACATAGTTGTTACCAGTTTCCAAGGACTGAACTGGCACTGAGACTTAACTGGCTTTTCATTCCTAGAGTTTGTCCTGCAGGACTAGCATCTGAGGCATCTTGGTGCTCAACAGGGAGAGGCCAAACTACCTGTTCTATGGTTGATGGAAGACATTTGTCTCCAGGACTGTCACTCCAGTGCTTTCCAGAGTACTACATTCATTTAGGTTAACTCTTCTTTTCCTTTAAACTGCCCTGAACAGTTTTTTGCCTTTGTAATCTTCTAGTGCTTATCTTAGACTGATGGTTCTGTTCAACTAATTATTGCTCTTGGGAATACATTTTCATACTTCTGATGGGAAATTGCCATCTTCCTTTTTAAAATCTCTATTCTCCATGATTAAGCTACCACAAACTTGATATAATTAAAGGGAATGTGTATGGAGATAAATGGGGGGGAGGGTACGGAGGGGATGGTGTGGCAAAGCTGGTAAAATGTGAAAGGAGCTGTTTTAAAATAATAACTAAAAAAACTTGATCCTGAGACCAATATGTCAATTTTAGTTGGGTATCACTATTTATACAGGAGATGAAAATTTGCTAGATAGGTCAGAAATCAAGCCCAATAGCCTGAAGAGCATGCAGACTAAGTAGACAACATGTAAGGGAGTGTGGAATGCAAGATTTATATTTTACCTATTTTGCCCTTTCAAGAGTAAATGCCCTTCTTGTAAGATCTGTGTTACTCAAACATACATTAGTGGGCTCAATAGAGGACTAACTGGATGAAATTTTGTGTACTATGTTATGCAGGAGGTCAGACTAGATCAGTGGCTCTCAACCTTTCCTGATTACTGTACTCCTTTCAGGAGTCTGATTTGTCTTGCATACCCCCCCCCCAACAAGTTACACCTCACTTAAAAACTACTTGCTTACAAAATTAGACATAAAAATACAAGTGTCACAGCACACGATTACTGAAAAATTACTGACTCTCATTTTTACCATATAATTATAAAATAAATCAATTGGAATATAAATATTGTACTTACATTTCAGTGTTATACTTGAGCTTGTTTTTTCACTTGTGAGCCTTGTCTGAAGCCCAAGCTGCAGTCGGCAGGGCTGAAGCATGTAACTTAGTGTCATAGGGTCTCCTGTGGCATGAGCCCCAGACGGTTGCCCTGCTTGCTACCAATAATGTCAGCCCTGCACTTGCACTCCCCTTAAACATTTCCCATGGACATCCCCTCCCCCAGGTGCTACAACCCCTCAGATTGAGAAATGTTGATCTAGATGAATTGAGTAACCCCTGAAAAAACTCTGCGTACCTGCAGGGGTACATGTACCCCTGGTTGAGAACCACTGGACTAGATGATCTAATAGCTCTTTTGGCCTTAAAAATCTATTAATCTTTCCTATTTTCTCTACTTATTTCATTAGCTGTAGTTAAAGTCATGTCTGTTTGTTTGCTTTTTGATTGCCAGTATGTTTGCAGTCTTACCCAGTGTTTGTCCTTTTACCCTTTGCTATTTTTAATTTTATTGCTAGATGTGCCCTGCTTTCATATCTTCCATTTCACCACTTCAGGAAGATGTGATGTTAGTGACTTAACTCAGACATTTCCATGAAGGTGTCGATTACATTATTATTGCTGGAGGCTTCAAAATAGTTTGCAGGTGTTAAGCGAGTTTGTCTATAGAAATATTCATGTCATGTTTTCTGAAAGTGAATGAGATGTGTTTTTGTTACATACACACACACCACTCTCTCTGCTCTTCTTGCATATGCAATGGCTTGTATCCACCTGACCTGTAACAGTGCAGGTTTTGCATTATAATTAAAATATATTGCAAACAAAGTGGCACACAGAGTTGGTTAAACAAAATCACACTAGCCATGAAAAGTTTGGTAGCCTCATTTTGGTTAGTTTGTGTTCTATTGCCCCTCTAAATACTGAATGCTGGGATAAGCATGTTGTGTGCATATATAAAGCCATACATCTGTGTGCTTGTGTGTGTATGCACACATTCACACTGGTATGGAATTTTAATACCTACTTGTTAAAATTAATAATGGAAAAAGCTGAAAAATCAGGGTAATAGGGTTTTATAAGACCCCAGAAATAGTTCATACAGCTGGGTATACAGTATATTTTTCTGAGCTGAAATGTCTTGCCAACAAACAAGCTACAGTATACACTAATTGCTCAATGAGAAGGATCCATCTCATCCTATTTTATACACACTCTGGCACATTGACACATTATGTCCTTATGTAATGTTGATGAAACAATACAGCAAAACCAAGTTTCTGTATCAGCGAATCAACTAAATTTACTGCCTCTCTAGATAGGGAATGTGTCGTGCACGAGCACATCACAGAAATACTGATGATCAGAGGGACGGGAAGCATACAGTCTGGAACTAGTATAGCTTTGGCACAGCTGGTGTGCGTGCAACATGGATGAGTGGTTTTCTCAAGCCTATTTCCAGATTAATTAGTCCAATTTCCAGTATTTGTGCATGAGGTCAACATACTAATTTTTCAAAATTGCCTCAATTTGGAGGATGATGGGAGAGGTGAAATCATGAAATCTTGATGGCCTGCCAGTTGGAAGCAATGTTTGAGGGTGCGTCAATTCCTTTTCTGTTTGTCCACCAAACTTTCCAGCTAGCATATCCCTGGCTGTCCAAGATTCTAATGTTTCCTGTTCAGTAGCCGGATGGAGAGGAAGTTCCATGTGCTTCCTGGTTTTAGAGGTGGCACAGTGAGAAGGGCAGGGCAGCCAGTAAAAGCAAATGTTCAAAGCATAAGAGGATTTGGTGACCCTGCAGAAGTGGAACTCTATGTCATCCTGCTTGAAAGCAATGACTGTTCCCCTATTTAATTAACTGTATGACTTGATGATAAAGCTCTTCTTCCCCCTTCTCTCCCCCCCAAAAAAGCATTTAGAGGGTATAGACAGACTTTTTCGCTCAAAGTCTACCTTATGATTCATTTCTGGACTTGGCTCAATCAAGATAGCTCCATTCACTTATCACCTCACTCAGACAACCAGGCATCTTGTGATTGTGGCTATTATTAGATCTGGCCAAAACTTGGGAGTTTCGGTTTGCAAGAAGCTTTGATATTTTGGAATTTGCTTTCATTCTGATTTGGAATGAAACCAATTTTACTGAAATTTCCCTGAAAACTTTGTTTTGGAAACACTGACAGGTGGTGTTCCTGAAAAAAAAAATGTGAAATTGACTGTCTTGTCACTTTCACTGCTTCTATTCCCTGGATAGGAGCCCAGCTGTGGCCAAAGCCAGGGTACCCAGGGCTTTCAGGCTTGTGACCCCAACCAGTGTGCATGGGCTGGAGCCTGGGCTATCAGAGCCCTAGGCTCTCCACTTCCTCTAAGGGAGTTTGGTAGTGCTGCTGCAGACCGGGTACCTTAGCAGCCCTAAGAGTCCTGGCCCTATTCATGGCTCCAGAGTTTTCCAGGCCCAAGAGAGCTGATGCCAGGGGCAGCTGTAGTGTCATGGGCCCTTGAACACGAGCTCCCACCAGTTTTCCAATGGAAATCCACCTGTAACTTCAACTAAAATTTTGTCAAATCTGTAATAGATTTGACTAAACATTTTGCTTCAGTGAATCAACATTTTCTGATGAAACCAAGGTTTGTTAGAAAATTTACTACTAGCTATAATAAATAAATAATAAGAATAAAAGTAATTTTAAAGCTCAAGCAAAGCTCCAGACAGGATGATAGCCCTGAAGACTAAAGTTCTCCAGAATGATTCTCCTTCATGCCATGTGCTGTGCTTCTAGCACTGCTGCAATCTCACTTTCTGCCCTTAATGCTTTGGTTGCCATTTTATTTTCCAACTTCTTCTGCATCTAGCAGACTAGATCCCAGCTGAGGTAAATCAGGGTAGCTCTGTTAGTCGTTTGAGCTATTGTGACTTATACCAGCTGAGAGTCTTGCCCAGAGAGTCTAGGGATGTGGAATATCGTTTTTTAGTGACTAGAATATTGTAAGTACGAGAGGTGGAAAAGATGAAGCCAGGAGAGCAAAAGCCAGACATGACTTTGTAACTCAGATGCCCATCTATTCCTAGTTCTGCTATTGTATTGCTGTTTGCGGTTGGGCAACTCGAATACTCTCTCTGCTTCATTTTTTCCCCTTCATCTATTAAATGGGGATTATACTTGTGTGGCTGAATTTATAAACATTAGTTACATGTTTTAGGTTCTCTGGTATAAAGTGCTCTGTAAATGCGAAGTATTTATCATAGGAATCTGGAGTCAACTATTAGTTGTCTACACTGATGAAAAGTCTGTGGTAGCTCAATTTTTAACAGACTTTGGTTGGGCCAGCAGTTTCACTTCTCAAGTTTTCCCATTGACTTCAGCTTGTTCCCATTCACTATTGGGTTTATTGGCAATCTTATCATTTTTCATGGCAGCTGACTGTTTCAACATTATCTGTGGCTTCACTTTTCTGAAACATGCATATGGGTTCTCCTAGAAAAGGTCCCCAGATATTTTTTGAACATGGGCAAAACACATTTTCCCCTAGCTTCATTCTTGTAGCTGTAACTTAAGTAAATCAGCCTAAGGCAAACCCCCAGCATGGAAAACTTCAGCACAAAGCTATTAGCAACTGAAGACATTTTTTCCCGATACACCGTAACATATTTGGGTGCATACAGCCACAGAGGAATGTCTTTAGAGAAGTCCCCTACATCAGTGGTTCTCAACCAGGGGTACACATACCCCAGGGGGTACACAGAGGTCTTCCGGTGGTACATCAACTGATCTAGATAGCAGCCTAGTTTTACAACAGGCTACATAAAAAGCACTAGCGAAGTCAGTACAAACTAAAATATCATACAGACAATGACTTGTTTATACTGCTCATATTCTATACACTGAAATGTAAGTACAATATTTATATTCCAATTGATTTATTGGTAAATTATATGGTTAAAAATGAGAAAGTCAGCAATTTTTCAGTAATAGTGTGCTGGGACACTTGTATTTTTATGTCTGATTCTTGTAAGCAAGTAGTTTTCAACTTGAAGTGAAACTTAGGAGTACGTGAGACAAATCAGCCTCCTGAAAGGGGTACAGTAGTCTGGAGAGGGTTGAGAGCCACTGCCTTACATGTTCAAGTGGCTTGCTGAATTGGGTGGGTGATGGGCAATAAAAAGGGTAGAGGGAGCAGCAAATCCCTTTTTCCCCTAAAACGTCTATACTTTTTGCTGAAGTCTACTATTAAGAGTGACTTCAGCGGCAGACAGCTTGTGTATCACTGACCATGATCTTTGAAAGAGTAATTTAAACAGTTTGGCAGTGTGAATAGTTGATCTAATGTTCTGTCAAGGGGGTTCAAGGGTTAAATTCAGCTGTGATGTAAGTAGGCACAACTCCACTGACTACAGTGGAACTGTATCCATTTATATCAGGGCTGAGTTTAGACAATTAATTTTTCACTTAATATTACAGATGTTAAGTGCTACAGTTCATGCAACTAAATATCTAATCTCTCAGTGCTCTGAAGACCTTTCAAGTGGTTCTCTCCAAAACAGAAACTCTGAGAGCATCATTTTCATCTCAAAGAAAGAAAGAAAGAAACCCCATTATTTCCTGGAACAGAAACATCACTGGTCAAATTCTGTACCAGGAACTGAGAGCAGAATCTGACCTATCCTTTATAATGCAATTATAACTCTTTTATTGTGAAAAAATGCTTATTTGTGTTTATTTGAAAAAGTCATGGACATGAGATTATATCCTTTGCTCTTGGGATCCCAGCTTGGACTATTCCAATTAAACCAGAGTATCCAGATGTGAATGAACTGTTCATTCAGAGTTCACAGGATGTTCACATTGGCTCAGATCCTTCAAGGCAGGGTCCATAGGAGATTTTAATTTTAATTTTATTTTATTTTATTTTATTATTATTGCATTAGTTAGCACAGTTGATATCTTGAAAGGGATGCATTGATCACAAGACTCCCTCTACCCCTGCAGACTGGCTAGTTTATTTGTGTCAAGAGTGAGTTACTTTTTTGAGAAGTGGAACAGGAGATGTTGAATTTTGAACACTATTACATTTCACTGTTAAAGCTGTTAATACAAGAAACAGAAGCAGCTCTAGTCAGGTGGCTTTTTAAATTCCTTATGATCATTGGTTCCTCCTCATCATCATCACACCCCTCATTCTCATTCTCTCCCTCTCTCTCACTCTTCCTCCCCCTCCTTCCCACTAGGTCTTAGACAGAAATTTGTTGTCATCCCTTCCTCTCCATCCCCCAGGTGCCATGTTAGAGGTCTAAAGTGTGCTGGCCATCTGTGGAGGAGTGATTTGCACCCTAATGGAACTTGCCAGCTACTGGGAAAAAAATTCTACTTTTTTTACATTTTAAAATTTTATTTGATTGAATAAATTAGTTCTGTAGTGCAACAAAAAGGCTCCAGCTTCAGTGGGTTTTGGTTCAGGCTCTGATTGATTATATTTGTGCCATTGGGGTGGGTTTTTTGGCTTTCTGTCAATATTCTATCACAGAGGTTCTCAAAACTTTCTCATAGCCTAAACCCCATCTCAGTAGAGAGAGTACTCCCATGGGCTGCCATTCATGATCACACTGACCACTGCACACAACTTATCAAATTAATATATCATCCCTCTGGCGACTGCAGCAATTGTTTACATGAAAAAGCATCAAATTTGTATTTAGTTGTTTTTTTAAAAATGTGACTTGCCAGATGGTAACGAGGACAGTCAGCTCCATGTAACTAGCCAACTCTCCATGGACCACTAGCAAGTGATCCGCAGACCACAGTTTGGGAACTGCAGTTCTAGTGAATAAGCTTTACTAGCATAAATGCTACGCTGATTTTAAGCCTCAATGATTAAATAGTCACCAAAACCAAATTTCAAGATTGCACGAACAGTGAAAACTTTGATTTTATACCCAGACAAAATATGCATTCTATTGTTGGTTAGTTGCATAAATCAGCCAATCCTGGAGCAAAAAACAAAACAAAAGGGAAAAAAAACCCAATGTGACTTAGGTCACTAGCCAACACTGAACATTTTGAATTTCAAACATTAGACATTCACAGTGAGCTGTTCACACACCATCTGCTGATAAAGAACTAGGTCCTGAAAAAATTCACAAATTCTGATATTGAGAGTTTCACAAATTGTCTGTGGACAATTTACAAATAGGAAAGAGGGGAATTTGTCAGGTTATTCAATGTAAATGATTTCCTCAGATCTAGTTCTTAATAAAAAAAAGCATTTTAAAATGTTTTTATGGGGCATTCAAAATCCAGATCTGAATTTTTCAAAGAGGAACCTAGGAATCAGCATATAGGATCAAAACTGAAGTCCTTCTAGTCCAGTATCTGGTCTGTTTCAGCAACCAGCACAAGCTGTTTCAAAAGCAGTAGTGGAATAATCTGGCCACAGAGAATATTTCTTCCTAAATCATATTCGTTAGATGTTGGCTTATGCCTTGAAGCTTGAGGGTTTATATCCTTCCACAGCCTCCTGTGGGCTCTCTTTAAAAAATTGCTTTGGATGTTCTTATTATCCATATAAATGTCCACACTTTTTTCAATCTCCTGCTAGACTCAAGAATCTCTGGGACTTAAGATAAATGGTGAGGCTATGCATGCTTCCTATAAAACAGAAGCAAATGGTCTTCCCATGATGCCTGTAGATGGCAATGACATTGAATGGGTAAATAGTTTTTATCTCTCTGGGTAGTTGGTTGACAGCAGGAGGTTTCATAGCTGAAGAAATCACATGTTGGATCAGTCTTGCATCATTGGCATTTCAGTGTCTTCAAAGGCCTCTGTCTGCGCAGAAGGATGTCCGTGTGGCAACTAAGATATGAGTGCTCAAGGCAGAGGCAATGACCGTTCTGTTATATAGAGCAGAAACATGGCCACTAAAAACAGCACAGGAAAAGAAACTTAACAGTTTTCAGTGTCAAAAATTACAGCATCTTCTTAACATCATTGGTTTGATTTTTGTCACAAATGAGGTGACGCTTCAACAAGCCTAGCAAGTTGCGGTCTTGCACCAGTTGAGAACAAGATGACTGCAAGGGTGGGGTCATGTCAAACATACAGGTAGGTACACTTCTACAGAAGGTTTATAGAACTGAAGTTGAAGGAAGTAGAGCTCAAGGCTGAGCATAAATGAGGTTGGCAGATGCAATTTTGAGGGATTTAAGAAAACTGAAATCCTCCCCTATTCACTCTTGCCAAAGGAAAAAGACTTGCAAGAGACCTTTCAAGATGAATGTCCATTCTATGTACTGACACAGCTACATCATAGCGATATGACTCTACTGCCACTCATAGACTCCTGTGGCAATCAGTCCCATATGTGAATTATGTGTTTTTAACTCTCCCATTCATACTATCCCCCAACACCAGCAGTTTGGAATCCAGGTGCCAGTGGAACAGAGTCAGCTATACCAGCTTGTCACAACAGAGGAATTTTTTGTCTTGTAAACAAGGGAATTGCCAAACTCAACAGTGAAAAGGGGACTTACTGAATGTAAAGCAGGTGTAGGCCCAGAAGTATATAAGCACAAGAACTGTTCTTTTTAATGAAAGCATGCCTTGGAAGGCGTTCCAATGTTAAGATTGGAGGCAGAAAAAGAAATCTCAGGCCAAAGACGGATGGTGATGAGTACTGAATATGGCTGCCAGATGGAAAGGCAAAATATTAAAACTGTGCCTCTTTGTGATTTATTTTCTATTGCATTTCTGTAGTATATACATATAATAGGCAGCATTTGTTATAGCATTAGCTCAGAGACAAAAGACCATTGCCTGACTGACTTCAGTGTGCAAATTCCCTTGACCTTTTTGGAAGGAGAATCTGCAATGTTTCCAAAACATATTGTACACATGCCGTACTTCACACTCATATCTGAGGAACTTAGGTATTGTACCAAACCTTAAATGAAATCAGTGTCTAGTGTATAAACTCCAGAGAGTAAAGCTGACCAGTAGAACAATAAAATCTAGTTTGTGTCTTTTACACCAAAGCTTGTTACAAATGTTAGGTCTGATTCTTGCATGTTGTATAGTCACTGCACAGTGTGCATCAGTTGCTACCCAAAAGAATGGCAGTGTTTTACCCCTATTTAGCACTGTCTGGTGTAAATAACAGCACAAGGGGCAGGGCGATGTAATGGGCTTATTTTTTCATTCATAGTCTATGCAGCTGCCACTGGAATACTGCGTCCAGTTCTGCTGTCAACAGTTTAAGAAGAATGTTGATTTATCAGAGTGTGTTTAGAGCCACAAGAATGATTAAAGGATTAGAAAACATGCCTTACAGTGAGAGACACAAGTTGCTCAATCTACTTAGCTTAACAAAGAGAAAGTTAAGGAGTAACTTGATCAGTTCATGAGTATCTACATGTGCAACAAATATTTGATAATGGGCTCTTCAATCTAGCAGACAAAGATATAACATCTGATGGAAGTTGAAGCTCAACAAATTCACATGGAAATAAGATATAAATTTGAGGATATTAATCACTGGAACAATTGTAATTATTGGGGCTACTCAGTGATGGAGTACACCAAGCCCCTAGTGTGCCAGGTGTATTGCGACTCAGAGACAAGCGCTGTAGGTGGTTCAGCAGCTAGGCCATGTAGGTACTAGCCCTGGTTAGGGTGACCAGGTGTCCGATGTTTGACTGGAACATCTAGTTGAAAAGGGATCCTGATGGCTCCAGTCAGCACCGGCGACCGGGCTGTTAAAAGTCCGGTCAGCAGTGCTGCAGCGCTAAGGCAGGCTAGTTCATACCTGTCCTGGCTGGCACCACACTGCACCCTGGAAGTGGCCAGCAGGTCCAGCTCCTAGGCGGGGGGCCACAGGGCTCCGTGTGCTGTCCCCGCCCCGAAAACCAGCTCCACACTCCCTTTGTCTGGAGCTTGCTGGCCCCCCTGCCACCGAGAACCCAGATCTGCTGGCTGTTTCTGGGGGGGCATGCAGCGCGGTGCCAGGACAGGCAGGCAGCTTGCCTTAGCCCGCCACTGTGCTGCTGCCTGGGAGCTGCCCAAGATAAGCCCACACCCCAATCTCAAGCCCCAACCCCATGCCCCAGCCCTGAGCCCTCCCAAACCCTTCATTCCCAGCCCCACCCCAAAGCCTGCACCCCCAGCCCAGAGCTCTCACCCCCCGCTGCACCCCTGCCCCAACCCAGAGCCTCCTTCCACACCCTAAACCCCTCATCCCTGGCCCCACTGCAGAGTCCTCACCCCCTCTTGCACCCCAACCCCTGCCTCAACCCGCAGGCCCTTCCCATATTCCAAATCCCTTGGCCCCATCCTCCAGCCTGGAGACCCCTCCTGCACCCTAAACCCCCATCCCTGGCCCCACCCCAGAGCCAGCATCCTCAGCCCAGAACCCTCACCCCCTCCAACACCCCAACCCCCTGCCTCAATCCATAGCCCCCTCCCACACTCTGAATCCCTTGGCCTCACCCCCCCAGCCTGGAGCCCCCTCCTGCACCCCAAACCCCTCATCCCCAGAGCCCGCACCCCCAGCCGGAGCCCTCCTACATCCCAACTGCCTGCCCCAACCCGGAGCCCCCTCTCGCACCCTGAACCCCTTATTTCTGGCCCTACCCTGAGCCCACACCCCCAGTTGGAGCCCTCATCCCCTCCCACACCCCAACCCCCTACCCCAGCCCAGAGCCTCCTCCCACGTCCTCATTCCCAGCTCCACTGCAGAGCCCTCACCCCCTCCTGCACCCCAACCCCTGCCTCAACCCGCAGCCCATATCCCTTGGCCCCAGCCTGGAGCACCCTCCTGTACCCCAATTCCCCCCATCCCCATCTCAGAGCCAGCACCCCCAGCCCAGAGCCTTCATCCCCTCCCACACCTCAACCCCCTGCCTCAACATGCAGCCCCCTCCCATACTCTGAATCCCTTGGACCTAGTCTGGAGCTCTCTTCCACACCCTGAACCCCTCATTTCTGGCCCCACCCTGCAGCCTGCACCCCCAGTTAGACCCTCACCCCCTCCTGCACCCCAACCCCCTGCCCCAGCCCAGTGAAAGTGAGTAAGGGGGCAGGAGAGTGAGCCACCAAGAGAGGGGGAATGTAGTGAGTGGGGGGTAGAGCCTTGGGGAAGGGGCATGGCAGGGGTGGGGCCTCAGAGAAGGGGTGGGGCTATGGTGTTCAGTTTTGTGCAACTAGAAAGTTGGCAACCCTAGACCTGGTGGGTCCCAAACAATTAGACAGCTGGCTAATGGAAAGGGTATTTTATTCGGGCTGGCAGGAAAGAAAACGTTGAAAATACCCTATGTACAGCGGCTTAAACAATTACAGCTCAAAGTGAGCAATAGCAGTTCCTGTTTGGGTCTCTAGGGCAACCCAATTGAGAGTCAGGGCTCTTTATACCTAGTGCCTGGGGGTCTCCTCCAGTCAAGTCTCTAGTCCAAGCAAACAGGCACTTACCCTAAGTGATCCCAGCATGGAACCTTGTATGTCTACACAGCAACTAGACACCAATGGCTGGCCTATGCTAGCTGACTCAGGATCATGGGACTCGGGCTGTAGGGCTGTTTCATTGCTGTATAGATGTCTGGGCTTGGGCTGGAGCCTAGGCTCTAGGACCCAGTGAGGTGGGAGCAGGGCTGTCCCTAGCTATTTTGGTGCCCTACGCAACCCCCCCACGGGGAGGGCTGGGTGGGACCCCAGGCCTCTGTGGGGGTGGGGGAGGGGGCTGGCCATTTCCTGCGAGAAGTGGAGTGACCTGGCCCCAGCCTGCTGTGCTCTCCTGGCTCCCAGGCTTGGTGGGATGGAGGAACAGCCCCCCCAGCACTCGCCAGCGGCATGGCTGGGAGCCAGGGGAGCGGAGCAGGCTGGGACCGGGTCACTCTACTTACCAGTGAGCACAGGACCAACAGCTACTGGAGTCTTCAGGAGAGAGGGGGCGGGGCTGGGGCAGAGCAGGGGCAGGGGCCATGGGGAAGAGCCGGAACAGGGGCTGGAGCAGCATGCAGCTGCGCAGGGCACCAGGAAATTTGGTGCCCCAAATTTCCTGGTGCCCTACTCAGCTACATACTTTGCGTATGGGTAAGGACGGCCCTGGATGGGAGGGCCACAGAGCTCAGGCTCCATTCCGAGCCTGGAAGTCTATACAGCAGTGAAACAGTGGCAAGTATTTCTTTGCTGTGTAGACATACCCTTAGTGTCTCTGATTCAGGCTCTGCTACATTGGTTCCCTGCCCTGCTGCTGCTACCCCCTACGTCCCACACAGATCTGCATCTAGCTGTAACTCCTAGCAGTCATAGCCTGTTCCACATGCAGCTCTGCATTCAGTTCCTGGGGGTGCTTTTCTTCAGCTCTTGACTTGCCATGCAGCTGCTGCATCCCAAAAGATGCCTAATCACTTCATTTTCTAGTTTAAAGCCATTCTTCATCTGCCTATGGGAAAGGAAAGTGCAGTGGGGAAGGAGCTGATAGGATGCATCAGGTGAGGTATTTCCAGTAGAGATACAAGGCACATCTGAAATACTGTGTGCACTTCTGGTCTCCCATGTTTAAGAAAGATTAATTTGAATTGGAATAGGTGTAGAGAAGGGCTGCTAAGATGATCATAGGAATGGAAAGCCTACCTTATGAGAGGAGACTCAAAGCTTGACTTGTTTAGACCAACCAAAAGAAGGCTGAGAGGAAATATGATTGCTCTCTATAAATACATCAGAGAGATAAATACCAGGGAGGGAGAGGAGTTATTTAAATTAAGCACCAATGTGGACACAAGAACAAATAGATATTAACAAGCCATCAACAAATTTAGGCTTGAAATTAGATGAAGGTTTCTACCTATCAGAAGAGTGAAATTCTGGAACAGCCTTTGAAGGGGAGAAGGGTGGGCAAAAAAACTAATTGGCTTTGAGACTGAGCTTGATAAGTTTATGGAGGGGATGGTATGATGAGACTGCCTACAATGGTAAATAGCCAATCTGCGATTGCTATTAGCAAATATCCCCAATGGCCAGTTCTGAGACTCTAAATAGCGAAGGCTCTATGTTACTACAGAGAATTCTTCCCAGCTGTTTGGCCTTGCCAAAATGCTCAGGGTCTAACCGATCACCATATTTGGTGTCAGGAAGGAATTTTCCCTTGGTCAGATTGGCAGACACCCTGGGGGTCTTTCACTTTCTGCTACAGCATGAGGCACAGGTCACTTGCAGGTTTAAGAAATGTGTTGGTTTGACAGCCCTGGGAGCTGAAGTACTCTATCTTTGGGACAAGTACAGCGAGGGCAGCAACTTCCTTATTGTGGTGTATTGAAAACTGTAAAAATTACAAGCTGACTGATACTGACCCTGCTTGCAGGTGAGGAGGCTCTGTAGGGAAGTGTGTGAACTGGGCTTAGCAGGTGCAGCATCAGTTTGCAACCAGCCCTCTTACAGTAAAGTGGGGCGAGTTCTTCCTCTCTGTTTTAGGGAGCAGCCTGCTTTGTCTCTCTCTGTTTCATTTTGGTTCTTGTGTTGTTAAAGGTTCTGGATTTTATGCTATAAAATAGTGTAGTGGTGTGTTGCAACCTTCCAGCAAGAATATTTTTCATTTATTTCTTTGTGTGTATGCTGTGAACATCACACTTACAGACCCCTATCAGTGCATCTGAAACTTGATTAGAGCAGGATTCTGCTACCATGCCTTCAGCAAGTGCTATACTCTGCATATAGTCCTGCTGAAGACTGACTACTCACAGTGCAAGGAATTCATTGTGAATAAGGCAGGCAGAGTCTGACCACAGAGGGACCACTTTTAAGAGTGAGAACAAATTTCACTCTTCATTCAGTCTCTGGCATTTCTCCTGAGACACCCCACAAAAGTGCAAACTGAGGTAGCTGGTGTCTTGTGAGATGGAAATTGTTGACTGAGACTGCCAAACTCAGTCAGTGTAGTTCCGGACTGGGTTCTTTTGGGGGCATGTTAAGGTTTTTTATTCTCTCCACTAAATAATTTCAAAAATAAGAACAGAAGCCAGATGTAAAGGCAAATAAAAGAAGATGAATTGGAGAATGAAGATTTTGGGCTAACAAGTAGGTATTTTAAATGTATAACTTTTAGAGCCACTTAACATGACAGTGCCCCTTTAATGAAGGCTTAATATAACTTGGCACACACAAATGAGTCTAATCGGCCCTTGATGTAAATACATGACTCTTACTAACATCAATGGGAATTACACATATACATCAAAGGGGGAGTAGACACAAGTTTAAATTTACAAGGAAAATATTGGTTTATATGGTACATGTCAAGTCTCTTTCCTGCCTTTTCTCTGAATACGCAACACTTGTAGACCCACGTCTCTCTGTGGTCAGCCACACTGGGCCCAAGGTTCACATAGCTCTAAGGATTGCATAATTTAACAAAGCTCCGTCCTTTGTGCCTTTTCGCACACTACTGGCACATGTGTGCGAATGACCTAGCATGCTGAACTAATGGGAGAGTGGCTTTCATTTTGATTTTATGAACTGCACCTTGGTTGTTACTGGGTCTGTGTGCATGTGGTGGTGGCAGGAGAGAGCTTCTCCCTCATATCTTTCTGCCTCTGCACAGGGCCAGTCACAACTGGGCTTCACTAGTTTAGTGCAGGTAGGAGAAAGGAGGGCTGAAGGCAGCAACATCGCTCCCTCTTTTCCCTTTGCACCAACCAGTAAAACTGAGCTGGTACACAGGGACTGCACACTCCCTTTCAAAGGGTGCGCTCCATGAGAGCCCTCTTCAAGTTAGCCAGGATTTCTCCAGGGGCTTCCACTCAAGCATGACTGCTAAATATCTATACCTGTTTTCACATATATATATATCTCCTTCCAGAAGAGTATCCTTGGCAATGACCAGTGACTTTTGAGTTTAAAAATTAGCAGACTGCTCCACTAATTCCAGCCTGATTCCCACATTATGTTTGGTAACTGGTGACAGGACACAAAAAAAACATAATAATGGCCATACCGGGTCAGACCAATGGTTCATCTAGCCCAGTATCTTGTCTTCCCACAATGGACAATGCCAGATGTTTCAGAGGGAATGAACAGAACACGGCAATTATTGAGTAATCTGTCCTCTGTCATAAAGTCCCAGCTTCTGGCAATCAGAGGTTTAGGGACACGCAGAGCACGGCATTGCATCCATGACCATCTTGGCTAATAGTCATTGATGGACCTATCCTCTATGAACTTACCCAATTCTTTTTTTAACACAGTTATACTTCTGGCCTTTACAACATCCCTAACAACGAGTTTCCCAGGTTGACTGCATTGTATGAAGAAATACTTCCTCACATTTGTTTTAAGCCTGCTGCCTATTAATTTCATAGGGTGACTTCTGCTTCTTGTGTTCTGTGAAGGGGTAAATAACATGTCCTTATTCACTTTCTCCACACCAGTCATGGTTTTCTAGACCTCTATCATATCTCCCCTTAGTCATCTCTTTTCTAAGATGAACAGTCCCAATCTTTAATCTTTCCTCATATGGAAGCTGTTCCATCCCCCTAATCATTTTTGTTTCCCTTCTCTGTACTTTTCCCAATTCTAATAAATCTTTTTTGAGATGAGATGACCAGAACTACATGCAGTATGGTAAGTGTGGGCATACCATGGATTTATATAGAGGCATTATGATATTTTTTGTCTTTTTATCTATCCCTTTCCTAAAGGTTCCCAACATTCTGCTAGCTATTTTGACTGGCACTGCACATTGAGCCAATGTTTTCAGAGAACTATCAAACATGACCCCAAGATCTTTTTCTTGAGCGGCAATAGTTCATTTAGACCCCATCATTTTGTGTGTATAGTTGGGATTATGTTTTCCATTATCCATTACTTTGCATTTATCAAAACTGAAATTTATTTGCCATTTTGTTGCCCCAGTCACCCAGTTTGGTGAGATCCAAACAGTTTGGTGAGTTTGGACTTAACTATCATCTGCAAATTTTTCTACCTCACTGTTTACCCCCTTTTTCCAGATCATTTATGACTATGTTGAACAGCACTTGTCCCAGTATAGATTGTTGTGGGAATCTGCTATTTACCTCTCTCCACTGTGAAAGCTGACCATTTATTCCTAAACCCTTTGCTTCCTATCTTTCATCCTGTTACTGATCCATGAGAGGATCTTCCCTCTTATCCCATGACTGCTTACTTTGCTTAAGAGCTTTTGGTGTGGGACCTTGTCAAAGGCTTTCTGAAAGCCCTAGCACACTAGATCGGCTGGATCACCCTTGTCCATGTGCTTATTGACATTCTCAAATAATTCTAATATATTGGTGAGGCATGATTCCCTTTACAAAAGCCGTGTTGACTCTTCTGCCACATAATGTGTTCATCTATATATTTGTGTAGTGACGTGGTGTGGTTCCCTGCCGCCCCGGACAGAGACAAGCCCCTTCGGACACCAGAGTGGGTGGAGCCAGGGAGCTCTGAGCCCGCCCCCCAGAGGGTCAGGCGCTGACCCGGAAGTATAAAGGACCGACCTCAGGGCTCACTGGAGAGGCAGCTGCCGGGGAGGCCAGAAGCCTCCGACTAGCTTGCAAGTGGGAAAGCCCAGCGACCTGCAGAAGACCTGAGGACTGGCCCGGCCTGCCCTGCACCAGCTACCTGGAGGAGTTGCCAAGTCTACCCCTGGCCAGCTACCCCAAGGAACCCATGGTCCTGGACCCCCCTGAGGACACCACCCTGCCCCAGGTACCTCAAGAGGGGGAGTCTGGAAGTAGCCCGGGGGCAGCCAACCCTAGTCTGGCTGCAGCGCTGCCAGAACCCAGGTCAGTGTGTTGCGGCCAGGATCCCCACTGACTCGGCAGCGGGACTTCTGCTGCTAGGGCCCCAGGCTGGGATGCAGTGGAGTGGGAGGGCCTGCATCCCCCCCTGCCACCTAACTTGCGAGTGGCAGTCTCCCCCTCTCCCAGGCCCTTTGGAGCCAAGGGCCTGGGCTTACTGTTTATATATTGTTGTTGCTCAGCCCCTGCCTGAGCACCTGACTCACCATTGCCCCGCCCTGGGCTTACCATTAGATACTGTTACTGCTCAGCCCTGCCGGAGGGCCTGAGCACCTGACTCACCAGTGCCCTGCCCTCACCCAGGGCCTGGGCTTACTCTGCTTATTTTGTATTGTGACAAAGCTCTGTCCTTGCCTCCGTGGGTCCTGCGTTTCCTGGCGAATCTCACTAGCCTCAGAGGCTCACTGTGACCCTCCACGTAGCCCTTCTTTCTCTAGAGACAAGGGTCACAGTCTACTGAGCCATTTTCATCATAAGACAGCGAGGGAGGCGAGGAGAAGTTATTCTTCCTTGCATAGTCTCAGTGATTAAACAGGGGGCAAAGGTGGGGGGGGGGGAGCCCAGGCCTACCCTCTACTCTGGGCTCCAGCCCAGGGACCCTAATAGTATCAGCTATGGTAGCTGACCTTTTAGAAACATGACATGTACAATTCCCCGGGCTACTTCCCCCACAGCAGCCCTCACTTCCTCAAGCTCCACTTCACCCTTACCTCAGGGCCTCCTTCCTTGTACCTGATGTGGTGTGTACTACTCAGCCTCTCCAACCACGCAACTTCTTCCCACAGCTCCTGACATGCACCCCACCTGACTGACTGGGAGGCTTTTAACTAGTTTCAGCCAGCCCCCGATTGGCCTCAGGTGTCCCAATCAACACAGCATTCTCCCTGCCTTCTGGAAAGTTCTTAATTGGCCCCAGGTGTCTTAATTGACCTGGAGCAGCTGCCATTTCACTTAACCTAGTACCAGGGATTTGTTTAGCCTGGAGCTAATATATCTATCTCCCACTGCTTTTCTATAGCCATCTGGTCTTGCCTCATCACAGTATCTTCACTAAGGCTGTAGAGGAAGTCTCCCGCGGCCGGACTAATTCCTCGCAAGAGCTATTCCCCAAGATAGCGAGGTGGTGTGGTCCCCTGCCGCCCCGGAGAGAGGCAAGCCCCGGCTAGCCTCTCTGCAATCTGATAATTCTATAGTTTAACTCAATTTACCTGGTACTAAAGTTAGACTTACGGGACTGTAATTGCCAGGATCACCTCTGCAGCCTTTTTCAAAAATCAGCATTACTTTAGCTTTCCTACAGTCATCTGGTACAGAGGCTGATTTAAGCAATAGGTTATTTACCATAGTTAGTATTTCTCCAATTTCATATTTGAGTTCCTTCAGAACTCTTGAGTGAATACCATCTGGTCCTTGGGACTTATTACTGTTTAATTTAATTTAACAATCCCTCTTATAAGTGTTTCATCATAGTTTTGAACAAATGTACATAGGAGTATAGAAAATACTTTGCATAATGACTCACCCCCACATCATCAGTGGTGAACCCAGAAACCCCAACACTGCAGTACAGACACCCTACCATTTCTGTTAGCTGGTAACAGTAGTAAGATTTTATCTTCTAGTAGACCAGTGGAAAGGTAGTGTGATTTAGTGGTCAGAGCTGGCCTGGGACTCGGGAGACCTGGATTCTATTCTTGGCTCTGCCACTGACCTACTGGATGACCTTTGGCAAGTCACTTTCCATTTCCATGCCCCTCTTACTACCTGTAAAATGGGGATGATAATAATATTGACTTCCTTTGTAAATCACTTTGAGATCTATGGATGAAAATTGCTATACAAGAACAAGGGTGGTATTATTATTATTTATTTTATTACTTTTCTTTACCATTAGTGGACTAGCCACTAGAGGGGATGTAATAGCATTTGCAGTTTCCACAGTGGGTGGAGTTTTCTATTTGTTTCACGCTTTTGTTGCACAAGTAAACCTTGGGGAAAGCTGCTGTGCAAAGAATGAGTCTGTGCAAACCTGTTTAAACTGATTTGCATATGTAAATTGTAAGAGTCAAAATGGTACTTTAAATGTATCCATTTTAATGGCTTCAAATGTAATTGCTCAGGCTATCTGAATTGGGATTAGAGTGAGTAATTCAGAATGAATAACTTGTTTAAATTTTGCTTATCTTTCAACTTGTGGAATAAGCAGATGTATTTGTTTTTCAAAATTATTCTAATGTTTTGCAATGTATTTTAACTCCACAGATTGGTCGAAAACAGTTCTCTGCAAGTAGTGAACAAGTATTCAGGATTTGTTATTTTAGTGTTGCTTCATCACAATTGGTCAGATATATCACAGAGTTGTTTCCATTCCAAAACTGAATGAGAGTAAAAGAAAATTATGGCACAAAATATTCTTCTTGGGATGTGAAATTCATCAAAATCTATCAACTCTGGTGCATTCAGCTTAGATATTTACTTTGCATGAACTTCCATGCTAGTCAAACAGGATGACTTTGATGTTCATGGAAAGCAAGCACAAGGGGCATGAACATGAAGAAATTAATTAATTTAAAATTTCAACTAAACACTTGTAGAATTTCATAGTGTTTGCTCTGCACTAACTGGGCTGTATGCTATGGTATCTTCTCTGCATTTTAGCAAAGATTTTGACTATAGCCTGTCCTCTGTATCAAAGTGTGTGCCTCGTTTGTTGGAATAGTACATTTCTACCATATACACCTTCTTGGTCAACCTATCCTCACTCCCACATGCTGCCTCATTGAAGCTGCATTAGAAAACATGATTTTCCCCTCATACATCCTGAGCTTGATAGATTTTCCACTGTAAAAGGTGTCTTTTATATGCATTCTGCTGGCTACTTGTTAGCCCAAAACATTTTTCATCTTAATCCTTTGGAATATCAATGTATTCTTTGATGTTTCCTGAAACTATTTTGCATGAAACAAGTCAAATTCTTTCACCATTTACACACATACAATCTGTTAACTTCAGATTGCATTTGGGTTGGTATTTGCAAACCCTATACACGTAGCATAGGCAGAATGAGGGTAGGAGGAGTGAGGCACACAGGAATTGTTCCCTATTTCCTTGAGGGAGCGAGGGGAGCATATGGGGAGTATGCTGCAGCATGTAGTAACCTACATGCTCTCCCTGCACAGAAGGGAGCTCCAGTAGGCATTCTGACAATGTGAGGCAGAACACCACTCCTCCAGAGCTTTCTGTGGGGTGGGGTGGCACAGCACCACCCCCAAGGCAAAGCTCTGCTTCTATGGCACAATTTAGCACTTGTCTAGTGTACCTAAAACAATGCAGTGATGCATTGGGCAGGAGGGAATTGCATGGACTAAATTCTACCCTCAGTTACACTCCTGAGGTATAACTGAGGAGAGCACACAGATTTCCTAGGCCCCTGTAGGAGTTACAGTCAGTTTAGTGCTCAGTCAAAGGAGGAATTTGCTGCACAATTAGCATTATGTACTATGTCTAGTTTTCTGTGAGGAAAAGTTAATATTAGTATATTCACTTGTGGAGCAAAACTATTGTGCAGTGCTTAATTACAGGCCATACATGAAGGTAATTTAACAGACAAAACACTGGGGCACTGTCATAGCGTTGCAGGGTTCTTCTTGTGACCCACCCTGATAGAAACATACATAAAGCTACTGAGTAGCTTTTGCTGACTAAACGTGGGAGGTGTGGCTTGGTAGCTCCACCAGGATATAAGGATGGTAAAAGCTTCTTTGGAAAGAGGACGTTAGTATCTGGGATGGGGAGGTCTCTCTGGGGAAACTATAGTCGCAGCCAAGTTTAGGGGAAGAGCTTAGACTGAGGTATGTTAGTTATTGTGTTTACTGCCACTATAGCCAAATAAGATTAGGGAATACACTGAGGGCATGATTCCCCACCCCAGAATAATATTGGTGTTAAGGAGTGGAAAATGTATGTTCTGGCCTATATATACTCTGTTCAGAGCATGATGGGAACCCCACCAGCTCAAAATATTTGACCTTGAAGTCTAGGGGAGTTCTGTGAGTGAAGGACTTGCAGTATCAGACTCTGGGTGTCATAGAAAAGCCCCATAATGGTTAACAATCATTTTAAAACAAAGTTGCAAAATTATGAATGGATGCTTTTCCCTTCCTTTTTCTTTGAAATCCAATTCAGTTTATAAAAGACATTGTTTTAGGAAAGTATTTTATGAATATGCTTTCACTGATTCGTATCGTCTGATTGGACTGAACTACATAGAACATTCAGTACTTCCCCAAGGGCAGCCTGCTGAATGAGCCAACAACATCAAACCTTGTGGGCAACATGCATCAGGCTTGCAAATGCTGTTCAGACTTTGTATATGTTTAGTCAGTAAATGGTGTAAATCAGTATCAAAAAATAGCACATACATAAAGCTTTTCCTGTTATATTTTTATGTGGATGCTTGACCTCATCATTTCATATCCAAATTAAATTACAAAAAAAAAACTCTCCTGTTAAAAGAATGGTTTCAGAGTAGCAGCCGTGTTAGTCTGTATTCGCAAAAAGAAAAGGAGTACTTGTGGCACCTTAGAGACTAACACATTTATTTCAGCATAAGCTTTCGTGAGCTACAGCTCACTTCATCGGATGCATTTGGTGGAAAATACAGAGGGGAGATTGATATACACACACAGAGAACATGAAACAATGGCTTTTATCATACACACTGTAAGGAGAGTGATCACTTAAGACGAGCCATCACCAGCAGCAGGGGGGGAGGGAGGAAAACCTTTCATGGTGACAAGCAAGGTAGGCTATTTCCAGCAGTTAACAAGAACATCTGAGGAACAGTGGGGGGTGGGGTGGGGGAGAGAAATAACATGGGGAAATAGTTTTACTTTGTGTAATGACTCATCCATTCCCAGTCTCTATTCAAGCCTAAGTTAATTGTATCCAGTTTGCAAATTAATTCCAATTCTGCAGTCTCTCATTGGAGTCTGTTTTTGAAATTTTTTTTGTTGAATAGCCACCCTCAGGTCTGTAATCGAGTGACCAGAGAGATTGAAGTGTTCTCCAGTTGGTTTTTGAATGTTATAATTCTTGACGTCTGATTTGTGTCCATTTATTCTTTTACGTAGAGACTGTCCAGTTTGACCAATGTACATGGCAGAGGGGCATTGCTGGCACATGATGGCATATCACATTGGTAGATGCGCAGGTGAACGAGCCTCTGATAGTGTGGCTGATGGTGTCCCCTGAATAGATATGTGGGCAGAGTTGGCAACGGGCTTTGTTGCAAGGATAGGTTGGGTTAGTGGTTCTCTGGTGTGTGGTTGCTGGTGAGTATTTGCTTCAGATTGGGGGGCTGTCTGTAAGCAAGGACTGGCCTGTCTCCCAAGATCTGTGAGAGTGATGGGTCGTCCTTCAGGATAGGTTGTAGATCCTTGATGATGCGTTTTAGTTGGGGGCTGAAGGTGATGGCTAGTGGCGTTCTGTTATTTTCTTTGTTGGGCCGGTCCTGTAGTAGGTGACTTCTGGGTACTCTTCTGGCTCTGTCAATCTGTTTCTTCACTTCAGCAGGTGGGTATTGTAGTTGTAGGAATGCATGATAGAGATCTTGTAGGTGTTTGTCTCTGTCTGAGGGGTTGGAGCAAATGCGGTTATATCGTTGAGCTTGGCTGTAGACAATGGATCATGTGGTATGATCTGGATGAAAGCTAGAGACATGTAAGTAGGAATAGCGGTCAGTAGGTTTCCGATATAGGGTGGTGTTTATGTGACCATCGCTTATTAGCACCATAGTGTCCAGGAAGTGGATCTCTTGTGTGGACTGGTCCAGGCTGAAGTTGATGGTGGGATGAAAATTGTTGAAATCATGGTGGAATTCCTCAAGGGCTTCTTTTCCATGGGTCCAGATGATGATGTCATCAATGTAGCGCAAGTAGAGTAGGGGCATTAGGGGACGAGAGCTGAGGAAGCGTTGTTCTAAGTCAGCCATAAAAATGTTGGCATACGGTGGGGCCATGAGGGTACCCATCGCAGTGCCGCCGATTTGAAGGTATACATTGTCCCCAAATGTGAAATAGTTATGGGTGAGGACAAAGTCAAAGTTCAGCCACCAGGTTAGCCGTGACATTATCGGGGATACTGTTCCTGATGGCTTGTAGCCCATCTTTGTGTGGAATGTTGGTGTAGAGGGCTTCTACATCCAGAGTGGCTAGGATGGTGTTTTTAGGAAGATCACCAATGGATTGTAGTTTCCTCTGGAAGTCAGTGGTGTCTTGATGATAGCTGGGAGTGCTGGTAACTTAGGGCCTGAGGAGGGAGTCTACATAGCCAGACAATCCTGCTGTCAGGGTGCCAATGCCTGAGATGATGGGGGCATCCAGGATTTCCAGGTTTATGGATCTTGGGTAGCAGATAGAATACCCCAGGTCGGGGTTCTAGGGGTGTGTCTGTGCAGATTTGTTCTTGTGCTTTTTCAGGGAGTTTCTTGAGCAAATGCTGTAGTTTCTTTTGGTAACTCTCAGTGGGATCAGAGGGTAATGGCTTGTAGAAAGTGGTGTTGGAGAGCTGCCTAGTAGCCTCTTGTTCATACTCCGACTATTCTAGTCATGATGACGACAGCACTCCTAATGTCAGCCATGATCCTTGAAAATTCGTGGTAATCAGAGGAGGTCCTGGACAATTGGAAAAAGGCTAATATAGTGCCCATATTTTAAAAAGGGAAGAAAGAACCTGGGGAAGTACAGACCGGTCAGCCTCTCTTCAGTCCCCAGCAAAACAATGGAGCAGGTCCTCAAGGAATCCATTTTGAAGCACCTGGAGGAGAGGAAGGTGATCAGGAACAGTCAACATGCATTCACCAAGGGCAAGTCATGCCTGACCAACCTGATTGCCTTCTGTGATGAGATAACTTGCTTTGTGGATGGGGGAAAATTGTGGATGTGATATATCTTGACTTTAGCAAAGCTTTTGATATGGTCTCCCACAGTATTCTTGCCAGCAAATTGAAGAAGCATGGATTGGATGAATGGACTATAAGGTAGATAGAAAGCTGGCTAGATTGTCGGGCTCAATGGTTAGTGATCAATGGCTTGATGTCTAGTTGGCAGCCAGTATTAAGCGGAGTGCCCCAGGGGTTGGTCCTGGGGCTGTTTTTGTTCAACATCTTTATTAATGATCTGGATGATGGGATGAATTGCACCCTCAGCAAGTTCACAGATGGCACTAAGCTGGGAGGGAAAGGTAGATATGCTAGAGGGTAGGGATAGGGTTCAGAGTGACCTAGACAAATTGGAGGATTGGGCCAAAAGAAATCTGATATCATTCAACAAGGACAAGTGCAAACTCCTGCACTTAGGAAGGAAGAATCCCTTGCACTGCTACAGACTAGGGACCGAGTGGCTAGGCAGCAGTTCTGCAGAAAAGAACCTGGAGATTACAGTGGACGAGAAGCTGGATATGAGTCAGTAGTGTGCCCTTGTTGCAAAGAAGGCCAATGGCATATTGGGCTATTTTAGTAGGAGCATTGCCAGCAGATCGAGGGACGTGATCATTCCCTCTATTTTGCATTGGTGAGGCCTCATCTGGAGTACTGAATTGATCCCCCCACTAAAGAAGGGATGTGGAAAAATTGGAAAGAGTCCAGCAGAGGGCAACGGAAATGATTAGGGGGCTGAGGCACATGATTTATGAGGAGAGGCTGAGGGAACTGGGCTTATTTAGTCTGCAGACGAGAAGAATGAGTCAGGATTTGATAGTAGCCTTCAACTACCTGAAGGGGGGTTCCAAAGAGGATGGAGCTCAGCTGTTCTCAATGGTGGCAGATGACAGAACAAGGAGCAATGATCTCAAGTTGCAGTGGGGGACGTCTAGGTTGGCTATTAGGAAACGCAATTTTACTAGGAGGGTGATGAAGCACTGGAATGGGTTACCTAGGGAGGTGGTGAAATCTCCATCCTTAGAGGTTTTTAAGGTCCAGCTTGACAAAGCCCTGGCTGGGATGATTTAGTTGGTGTTGGTCCTGCTTTGAGCAGGGGGTTGGACTAGATGACCTCCTGAGGTGTCTTCCAACTCTAATATTCTATGATTCATTGCACACCATAAACCCACCCTGCACTCAGAATTATTTTAATTTCCTCATGGGCTTCTCTGTGGCATCCATCTCTATAGTCTGAGTGCTTCACTAGCAATCTTCACAACACCTATATGAGGTAAGATGGTATTATTCCTATTTTACAGATGGGGGAATTGAGGCCAAAATTGTCAAATCTGAATCCTTTCCACACTGTCAGATGTCTGTTAGGGCACAAAAAATTCTTTGAAGTCCCTGTCAATCCTAGGATGGATTTTGCATGTTCTTTATGTTAAATCTTCCCGCTTGAGTAGTATTTGAAGTACAGCACACTCAGCTAGAATGATAATGAGACTCCAGTGAATATGTGTAATAATAACAACTGGTACCTGTATTAGCCATCAAGAGCTGACAGATCCTGGATCCTGAATTACCCGCTCACCCTTAGAGTTGCTTCTTCCAGGTCAGTGTATGAAGCATGATTCCAATAACATTACACAGTGTAACATGAGAGTAGTGAATCAGGCCCAATGAGGCAGAGCAATTTTGAGTGTTAGGTTACAGGAAAGTTTTTCTCTGTTTTAGACAACCCTGCTTAATTTTTCAACTCTGCAAGAATCCAGAGGGAGCCATTGCTTGCATCAAGATAAACAAATAGTTCTTTGGGCTACTAAAATTGATTGCCAGAAGCACTGCTCTCTTACCGTCTGAGTCCTGAAACTTTTTGAATTAAATACATGCGATATTAAACAAGAAAAGAAAAAAGCAGCAAGCCTAGCACTAGATCCAGGTTTAGTAAATTACTTCTGTCTAAAAGGATTAGACGCACTTAATTTCCACTCCACATCTGTTTAAAAATGCACAATGCTTTGTTCATTGGGGAGCCATTTAGTTGACAATTAGATGTGGAACTGATAAAACACTTTCACAGTAGGGACGGGAGGTGGCAAAGGATAGAATAACATGCAGTAGGATGCACAGAATATTGTAAATTATACAGGGGAAGGTGCTAAATGGCAACAAATCAAACTTTTATGTGCAGCATGTTCCCAGAGGGATATAACTTATGAAGAAATAGATTAAACATGTAATAGAGTTGACATAATATGCAGAATAAATTTGCAGACTGGATATCATATGCACTGGAATGAAGAAAACATAACATAATGGGTGCCAAGCATAGTGAACAGAGTAAAATGCTTTATGAAATTGATATATAGCTCACTGAACTGATCAAAGCCAATGAGTGGATAAAGCAAACAGAGTTGAATGAAGCCTATAACAAGCATGTGAAACATACTGAACCAAAGGGACCACAGAAACAGACTAACTGCAGCGCATATACATTTTGCTTGGCTAAGTGTTCACTTCTTTTTCACCGTGTTTTGATTTCAGCAGGAAGTGATATGTTAGTTTTCAAACTTAGCTGTGCCTGTAGATCAGTTGGGTAATTTTTCATTTTCCTACATAGCTTTAAGATAATTTCAGTCACAGAAAAATTGTTCTGTTTCCCTAGGTCACAATTATGAACAAAGCATATAGGTTGCCTGTAAGAAACAGCCTGGAGCCCTGAACAAGTCTGACAATGTAGGTCCTATATTATCATCTAAACTTTCCTGGAGGAAGAGAGTATAGTCTCATTCCGATGCACAGAAATTTATAAGACAACAAAGCCCAGAGCAGGTGGACCTGCGGGAGGAATTTATGGGGGAGCTGGCCAGTCTGAGCCCATCAGAAGGGACGGGTCCAGGGGAGCACTCCATAACATCACTCCCTGTGGACAAGACCCCGAACCCACAGGGTAGTGTGGAGGAAACCAGATGGTGGAATGAATTTTGACCCCCGACCAGAGGTACAGGAGGAGCAGGGGATGGGATTCCCGCTGAGCTGTGACTGATGTGACGACTGTGGGCTGAGGCAGAATTATGTGAGGCAGCCACTCCCTCAGCAGTGTACATTCTGTGGGAGGGGGATGGAGATGCATTGGTGAGGCCTCATCAGTAGAACTCATCCTGACTCTGCTTACATCCTCCCCCCAGCCGAGAATTTGTTGTCCCGACAAATCACACTCCCTATTATACCAATTCACTGGTTACCTCCAAAGGGCCTCAGAAAGCCCACTTCACCTGTGTGATAAGTGTATTGGCTCCTCACTAGTCACCCCAGGTGCCTCATAAGTTAACCATTTTACTGGTCTTATTACCCTGTCTCATCTACTGAGAATCTCTGTTGCATGGGTAGGCAGGACATCTTCTTGAGCGATGGATGGAGAGGTTTCCTTTGAGGATCCCTCGGCTACTGGCATAGGCCCCGGCATCTCCGATTCTGACCGTGGAAGGTCCAACATGCCTAGGGCCCCCTCCCCCGGATGTCTTCACTGTCCAATAACCTGTTTGCATCATCACAGGGGGGTCCCATCGGCGGCACAGCAGTGCCAGTAACGGGCCTAAATACCTCTGCCATGGGGTTTAGGGCGGAGAAGGGAGAGCTCTCTCTTGGTTCAGCTAATCGAGACTGAAATCTTGTCTCCATTCCAGGATACACCATGGTTGTGTCTTCCTCCTCAGACTCACTCTCAGATGTGCTGAATAGGGGTAGGTTAGCTGCAGGGAGCTCGCTGTCCATGTTGGATGGTGGCTTTGGTCTAGCACTTTTGTTCTTCCCGGCTGTCCTGTCGTGGCCCATCTCATAGGGGGTGCCTACCAATTCCCACACAGGGAGCAAAAGGTTTCTATGCACTATCTTTATTTGCCCTGGACCCTTTTCAGGTTTGATCTTGTAGACCGGCAGATCTCCCAGCTTTTCCATCACCAAGTAAGGTATTGCCTTCCATCTGTCAGCTATCTTTTGTTTACCAGCAATACCCAAATTTCGCAGCAGGACTCTGTCCCCCGGCTGGAGCTCCTGCGAATGCACTCTAGCATCATATCGATGTTTGTTGCGGTCTGCATTCTTCTGAGCCAAGAGGTAGCTAAGTGATAAGCATCCTGCAGCTTTTCTCTTAGTCAGGATACATATTGCTGATGAGTTTCATAGCTATCTCCATCCTCTGATACACCAAAGCACAAGTCTATGGGTAATCTTGGTTCTTGCCCAAACATCAAGAGATATGGGGTGACTCTAGTAGCATCGTTCTTTGTGGCATTATAGGCATGCACCAGAAATGTGACATGTTGGCTCCAGGTTGCCTTCTGCTCTGGTCACAAAGTTCCCAACATATCTAATAGGGTTCGTTTGAACCTCTCTGGCTGAGGATCACCTTGCAGGTGATAAGGCATTGTCCTAGACTTTTTAATTCCTGCTATCTTCAGCACCTCCTTCAGAAGGTGACTCTCAAAATCCCACCTCTGATCACAGTGTATCTGAGCCAGGAATCCATAGACTGAGAAATTTGTCCCACAATACTTGAGTGACGGTGGTGGCCCTCTGATCACATGTGAGATATGCCTGCACATATCGTGTAAAATGGTCAGTCACTGCTAGAATGTTCCCAACATTCCTCTTGTCTACCTCTAAAGACAAGAAATCAGTGCATACCAGTTCCAAAGGTGGTTTGCTGGTGATGTTCTTGAGATATGCAGCCCTCGTGGGCAGAGTTTTCCTTTGAACAAATTGAGTGCAATCTCACATTTCCTGAGAACATCTTCAGACATCCGGGGCCAATAGAACCTACTATGAATAAGTTCCAGGCTCCTCTCCATCCCCAAATGTCCAAAGTCATCATGCAGAGCCCTCATGGCCAGAGCTCTGTACTCTTTTGGCAGCACTAGTTGTGCTTGTTGCTTTTGTAAAGGGTCGGTGGTTATTCAGTGTAGCACTTCCTGAATCAGTTTTAGTTTGGTCCATTCTCTCAATAGTAGTTTACCCTCCGGGTTAGGTGGGACCACCACAGCTGGGCTACGCCCCTCCCTTTTGGCAAGTAGTGTATCACGAATGTCAATATCTTGCAGCTGGGCTTTTTGCCAGTCAGCCGCATTGAGCATGGGTAAGGGAGATTGGTCCAATGCAATATAGTTCACTGAAGCAGAAGGCACGCATTCAGGAGGCAGGTCCAAAGCTTCTGCAACACATCCATGAAGGCTCTCACGGGCCTCTGGCTCTCGACGACTCACACTGCAAAGAGCTCTCACTCCATTGGTGGGTATCACATCAAATTCTGGTGCCTGCGGATGCCTGGACAATGCATCTGCATCTACATTGTTTCTCCCTGATTGATATTGAATGCTGAACTCGTAGCTAGCCAAGGCAGCCACCCGTCTCTGCCCTGTAGCATCCAGCTTAGCACTTGTTAACACACAAGTCAGTGGATTGTTGTCTGTCCACACCTGGAACTGAGCATCATACAAGTAGTCTCGAAATTTCTCAGTGATGGCCCATTTCAAGACCCAGAATTCCAGCTTGTGGGTGGGAAAGCGAGTTTCACTATCAGACAATCCTTGGCTGGCAAAGGCTACAGGTTTATGTTTGCCTTCCACTTCCTGCCTTCCTTCCAGGCCCTCCAAACTGGCATCAATATGCAGGATAAACAGTTTGCTTGGGTCAGCAAAGACTAGGACTGGAGCATGAGTTAGGCAAGTAATGATTTCTCAAAAAGTCCTTTCACATCTCTCATCCCACCATGGCCCAAATGGTTCAAAGGGGCCATAGTGTCTCTGCACAGGAGGCTTTGGGGATCTCCCCTTATTCTTGGTCTTAGATTTATTCTTGCTGGACTGGTATCCCCTGGTGAGATCAGAGGCTTTACAATCATAGCATAGTTTTTCACAAATCTGCAGTAGTAGCCACTAAATCTAGAAAAGGTCTTGATTTCTCTGTAGTTACTTGGACATGGCCATGTAGTGAGTGCTTCTGTTTTATTGGGATCAGTACTCACACCCTCTTGGGACACTATGTGAACCACATACTTCACTGAGGTTCTACAGAACTGGCATTTGTCAATTGAAAGCTTCAGACCATAATCTTCCAACTTATGAAGCACTTTAAGAAATCTTTCTTCTTGCTCCTCTAAGGTTCTTCCAAACACAATCAGGTCATCCAAATAAACTAAACACTTGCAGTAAATTCATGTCCCACACATCTTTCTCCATGAGACGTTGAAATGTGGCAGGTGCTCCAGAAATCCCTTGGGGCATGCATTTGAACTGATAAAACCCTAATGGGCAGATGAAGGCTGTCTTCTCCTTATCTTCTTCTCCCAGAGGGATCTGGTAGTATCCACTTCGACGATCCAACACAGAGAACCACTGGCTTCCCAGCAAACTGTCTAAGGCATCTTGGACTCAAAGCATAGTGTACTGGTCAACCACAGTAAGGCTGTTTAGGGTGTGGTAGTCAATACACATCCGGATTTTCCCATTCTTTTTACGGACTCCACAATGGGTGAGGCGTATCGGCTGCGGGATTCTGTAATGATGCCATTCGCAGCCCTCTCCTGAAGATGATGTCGCACATCTTCCATCTCAGAGAGCAATCTTCCTAGATCTGTCCCTGAAAGGTCGAGAGTCATGTAATCTAATACTGTGCTCTACTCCTATTGCACATCCCACTCATGCAGTGAGAACACCTTGGATCTTTCACAAAGTTTCTTCCTCAGGCGATCTTTCCACCTCTCAGACACTGGTGAATCTCCAAAGTCAAACTTTGCTGGGTCTGTTGCCAGAACTTGAGTTTCACACTGGGTTTTTACAATCTACTCAGGCTCAAAGAGGTCTGCTATCTTTTGTCCTTGCTTCACAACAACATCACGACTCATTTAATTAGCAATCAGTATAGTCACTCTTTCCTAGGCTTCAGCAGGTAGGGTTATGACTCCACTGGGGACTAGCACTTCTTCAGGGAGCTCTCCTCCCATCAGCTGCTCTATCATCCCTTTACTGCCTTCCAACCATGTACTCATGACAAGCACTTCTTGCTCTGTTCTTGCAGGCATTACTAAGGGGATCATGCCCAGGTACTTCAGTGCCCCAATCGGTAGCTCAGATGTCTCCCTTTTAGCACTCTCAATTTTCCTATAGGCTTCAGAACAAAGCGTATGGATCATCAAGGTATTCAGATAATGGTCCCCAGCTTGTCTTCTGCAGTAATCCGCGAGTACCTTGAAGAGACTGGAGTTGGTCCCTATCAGCATAGACACATCAGAGGTCCCTTTAGGGTCAGTGCATATTAAGGCAGCTGTGTCTACCTCTTCTCTTACCCCAGCCACCTCCTCTGGGAATTCCAGGTGCACTATGACATACCCTTGGTAGGGGTATTCATCCATGCTGAGACCACACAGACCAAGGCCGGTCAGTGGTTGTATAGGCAGGTGCCTAAGCATCTGTTGGTAGAATGGCTGAAATATAATCATCACTTGAGATCCAATGTCAAGCACAGCTTTACACTCCACCCCTTCAATCCTCACAGGCCTCGAGCAAAGGTCATGTTCAGTCCTGCGGGGATCCCAGCTGTATAGTCTTTTATGGGGGGGATCTTCAAATCCTGCAGGCCTGGGTGGTCCCCATCCCCAGACCCTCTGGCAGCTACCAGATCTCTTCCAACTGATCCTCAGCATTCCATACACTAAGGAGGGATTTTCTTCATTATGGCACTTAGCAGCACTGTGTCCATCCTGACCACATCGGTAGCAGAAGAATTGTCCTTTCCCCCTTTGCCTAGGTGGGATGGTGGCTCAAAGTGCAGGCTTTTCAATCACCACAGTCTGAGGCTCCTAATTCCTGGAAGTCTTAACTCGGTCAAGGGTGCTTTGCAGCTCAGCTATCCGTTCCATCAGGACCTGCATTTGTTGGGCAAGTTCCTCTCTGGTGCTCACCATCAGTACACTGGCCATTTGCAGTGGTGTTGTGCTGGCTGGCTCCGATGTTTGGGCTTCCCAAAACTCACTGGCAGCCTGCCTTTCTTCTTCCTCTCTGACCTCTTTTATCAGCTGAGAGTAACTTGGGGGATGTTCCTGTGGTTCTCTTAGCCAGAGATGAAGCAGAATGGGTTCTGATACTGAGTTCCTCTTATAATTTGGGCCAGTTTGGTCTGATCCATTTGCTCAGCAGTCACTGCTCCCCTCATGACAGCTCTCTGAAGCAGCCTCTGTATATAGGCTGAAGCCTTCTCGCCCCTTTGCAGTCAGGAATTAAGGAACTTACAGTAGCTGTCCTCAGGGCCTTCTACACTCCCAAAGATGTGTTCAAGGGCCTCTAAGCAGTCCTTCACACTGACCCCAGGGTCAATGCGCTTCAGGGTGCGAATCACATCCAGTGCTAGGCCGCCAAGGCATCTCTATTAGGCATCTTCGCTTTTCTGCAACTGGTATGGCTCACTCTTGCAGCATTTCAGTGGTATGCTCTAACTAGGGTTCAAACTCCTCCTCCCCAGCAAATAACCTTAACTTACGACAAGAGTTTGATGCAGCAGGGGACAGCACAACCTTTTCCAGTGTTTGCCCCAGAGCTTTTCTCCAATCATCGGCCGAGGCTGCAGCCTATGAGCTAGAAGCTGCTGAGCAGGGGCCCAACAAACCTGACATATTAGCCATTATACAAACAGTAATTTCTTCAACATATAAGCCAAAACAAAATATAAATTGTCTTCCAATGTAGTGGATCACTCAACAGGCGCTTGTGAGGGGTACTGATCCAGGGATCCTGGACGAGCCCCCCGAAATGTAACCCTTCTACCCATCAGAGTTGGCAGCAACAAGGGCCGGGTTCAGTATCTAGGGGTTCCATTCCAATAACACAATGCAAAACTGACTCGAGCCCCCATCCAATGACCTGGGACAAATATATACCACCCCCGCTGAGCGCCTCTAAGAGGCAATACTTCCCCTCTCGCAAGCACATAGTCTGAGTGTAGCAAAAACCTTTTAATAACAGAGAGAAACAATGTGGCATTATGTTGGGGGAACACCACCAACAAGATTCATAACACAACCCATGAGCAAAAAGCCATCCCAAGCAAATTGGGCCGTGTCCTTTCCCTTTGGTTCTTGAGTCCAGCAACGCAAAAGTCCCCAAATCCAAAAGTCTCTGCCCCTGGTCAGTGCAGCCCCAGAGTTCAAAAATTTATCTGCAGAGCTTTACCTCCCAACCTGGGTGGAGGTGGGAGGGTTAAAGGACACCTTACATGGTCCAAAGCCGATTGCCCCACCTCTCCATGGGGCGCCACTCCACTCTGCTCTACCAGCCGTCCCACGAATCGCTCTGCTCTGCCAGCCCCCCCATGAGCTGCTCCAGCCATCCTGCAAACTGCTCCGCTCCGCCAGCCACTCTGCTCTGCCAGCTGTCCATGAGCTGCTCCAGCTGTCCTGCAAACTGCTCCACAATATATCTTCAGGCTCCCCCACTACTTAACACAACACTCAGTGATTTCAGCTCTTAGTAATTTTAGCTCTTTTGTGATTTCATCTTATCATAGGGGAGCCTCAGTGCTGGTGCATCATTAGCCCAAAATGAATTCAGCTCAGCAGCCTGTAACTAGACTCCTAATAGAATCAAAATTAGCTTTAACATTCCACAGTGGAGGAAGAAGGAAGGGCAAGTGGCATGTAGGGCCCTCACCAGGGGCCCATACCACCAGGTATTAATACTTGTCCCTAGCCTCTCTCTTTCACTGGGTTTTGGAACCCATGATCCTCGCCTAGTGAGTGCTGCTTGGTTGATGGTGAGTCCCTCCATCATAACAAAAGGCCAAGTACAGTTCCACTGTCCTTGATTCACATAATCAGGATAA
This sequence comes from Dermochelys coriacea, assembly GCF_009764565.3. Lineage (NCBI taxonomy): Eukaryota > Metazoa > Chordata > Testudines > Dermochelyidae > Dermochelys > Dermochelys coriacea. The sequence continues at coordinate 104,751,765 of NC_050070.1, forward strand.
TAACAGTTTATTCTTCCTGCCCCAATAACAGAGAAACTGGGGCTCCTACAGCAGCCAAAGTGACCATCTAGGTGGAGTGGGTGTGCCTATGCAAATGAGATCAACTCCTGAAGTTTTTTTCCACAACCCACCACGACTCACCACCAGATGTCAGGGTAGAGCTCATCCTGACTCTGCTTACATAAATGATGGTGGGAACTGACACTGTGAATAAAAGGCCACTGGTGCTGGCACACTACGCAGTCTCTGACTGATTTGTGGCACCTTTTTGAGAGCTCTTAAGTGTTCTAGGAGCCATACATCACACACAGACGGGGCCCCTACCTCCCGAAGCTCACAATTTAACCAGAACCCAGGAGAGGAGACTAGGGGCCAACACAATTCAAAAACAAAAACAAACACCTAACTTTTATTCACTGCATTGACCATTTCTATGACCCACTATCATTGCTACAAAGAAGTTCTTTCTCCCAGAAGCTTTCCTGTATGGGATTTCTCCTTTGGCTCAGTAACTGCCGCTTGCTGATGTCAGAGTGTGGGATCAATGTCCCAGGGCAGTGAAAATATTGCCTATGCTTCTCTCCTATTATTTGCTGCTGCTATTCTAGGCCATTTTCTTTTAGCCTATTTTCTATAGGCCAGCCCACTGGAGGTGTTAAAGGGGACACCTGCCCCACAATACCCTGCCTTGAGGAGGTGTCAAAGGAAAAATGCCCCATGGTTCAGTTGTCTTGAAAGTGCCCCTGAATGGCCTTCTTTTTGGCCACCTAGCTGCTGCTGCTGATCAATCTGCAGGAAGAGTCCTCCTCCTACCCTCCCCGCAATGTCAGTCTCTTTGATGTGTTGAAATTATTACTACATTTGTAACAAGGATGCCTGACTCTAGGACTGGCCAGAAAACAAGAATTCCATTTCATGAAACATTTCTAGGTTTCCAGAGTTGTTTCCATTTTGCATCGGAATGAAACCAAGAGCTTTCAATGTTTTATGTGAAAAAACAGGCCCCCATGCTAGGATAGGGAATAGATCAGTGGTTTGGGTACTCAGCTGGGAGACCCAGGTTCCAGTCCCTTTCTGTTTGATTCAGAGCAGGGACTGCAACATGGGTCTCTCAAACTCAGTGGGAGTTCCCTAACCAGGAGGCTATTGATTATTCTGAGGACTCTCTCACACCCCACTCCATTCTCCCTGGTTTTGACCAGAAATTCCATCTTAGACTTGAGAAATCTTCTTGACCAAATTTGTTGTCAAAATTGATACATTTTTGTGAAAAGCTTGAATTTCAATTAATCTGAATTTTCTGGCCACAAAAGTTTCATTTAAAAATTTCCAACCAGCTCTGCATGAGACACAGGAGTGCTGGTAAGACACTACTCTTTATTTCCTGGTCCCAGTCATGTGATATGATATTACATAAGGATATACAAAAGGATATATCCCTAGCACCTGGTGGGAGTCCATGTCTATTGACTCCAGTGGCTACTGGTGCATCATTCAGTATCCATCCAGTGTTTAATCTGCCTAGTTCTTTCCTGGAACCTGTGAACAGAGCACACCAACTTGGAGCTGTTGCTAAAGAGGCTGTGATCCAGTGAACAGAACATGGCATTGGAAAGCTAGGTTCTATTTCCAGTTTTGTCACTGGCATATTGTGTGACCTTGGATAAGTCAGTGCATTGTTCTGTGTCTCAGTTTCCCCATCTGTAAAGTGGGGATAATAACTATATTTATTTTTGTCATGAGCTTTGAGATCTATGTTTTAAAAGAGCTAATATGCAAATGTAGCTGTTCAAGTCAGACTCAACATTATAATTCAAGGAGTGTTTAGGGTCTGGTTCTTAGGACATTCACTTGGCTTATTAAACCCTCTGAACATTCTTCCCCAGTAAAATGCAGCACAATATTTGGAAAAAGCATATTAAGATTACATTACATTTTCTCAACTTTGTAATAATTTCTGCCCCTTAATTTAAAGTCTGTACAGCATATCCAATTTGATCTTAAGACTGAATTTTGATCTCATACACTCTGTTTACATTGGCATACATTTACTTGAAGAAAAAGCATTTAAAAGACAACAGGAAAGATCTTGCCAAGTTTAGTTGCTTGTTCATGCCTCTATGTACAACTTAACAAGGCTCAGTGATGCAGGACTTCTAGAAACTGTCAAAACAGAGAAGTTTTTCCTGAGGACATCATGCCAGGCCATGGATTCCTGAAGCAGAACTAAAAATTACTGAAGAAAGTGGTTCAGAGTTCTGTTTAAAATCTGTAAGTGAAAAGTCAATGCTGGAAGCAGAGATCTATTTGGGGCAATACTTGAGGTATAGGTTAAAGATTGGAGCAGGTTGACTGAATAAATAGGAAGGTCTCCTTCCCCTGTGATACTTTAAAACATTAGGTCATAGGAGACCCAAGTCTAGTATCTCTGTCTGGATGCAAGATTTTAACAAAGTGCTAAAAGTTTAAAACCTTGAACCATGCCTAGGTCACAGGATCTTCTCTTAAGAAGATATGGCTTATTTGAACATTTCTATAATATCAATGGAATATATTAGGTGGTGACACTTTGAATTTTTTACTTTTCACTACCCTCTTGCCACAAAAATGCTTCAGATGGTTATTTATGGTTCACATCATAACACAATGGATGGAATAATCCACTTGCATATTTATGCAATTTTTTGATCTAGAGGAGAATATCAGATTTTCAGGATATGTTGCAAAGACTGTTTTCCCAGGCTTTCTCAGAGGGGTTCACTGATTGGGATCAAGGCAGAATGTTTGTTTTGTGATGGACTAGGAGATTTTTTTTTATATTAACAGAGTTGTTGTTCTTAGAAGTGCATATAGCTCCCAACAGTGTGCAAGGTGCTGTACATACATGAAGAAAGACAAAATCTTTGCCTTGATTAATTTAAACTGGGAGGAGTGGTAGATATGCTGGAGGATAGGGATAGGATACAGAGCGACCTAGACAAATTAGAGGATTGGGCCAAAAGAAATCTGATAAGGTTCAACAAGGACAAGTGCAGACTCCTGCACTTAGGAAGGAAGAATCCCTTGCACTGCTACAGACTAGGGACCGAACGGCTAGGCAGCAGTTCTGCAGAAAAGGACCTAGGGATTACAGTGGACGAGAAGCTGGATATGAGTCAACAGTGTGCCCTGGTTGCCAAGAAGGCTAACGATATTTTGGGCTGTATAAGTAGGAGCAATGCCAGAGATCGAGGGACATGATCATTCCCCTCTATTCGGCATTGGTGAGGTCTCATCTGGAGTACTATGTCCAGTTTTGGGCCCCACACAACAAGAAGGATGTGAAAAAATTGGAAAGAGTCCAGCGGAGGGTAACAAAAATGATTAGCGGGCAGGAGCACATGACTTATGAGGAGAGGATGAGGGAACTAGGATTATTTAGTCTGTAGAAGAGAAGAATGAGGGGGGGTTTGATAGCAGCCTTCAACTACCTGAAAGGGGGTTCCAAAGAGGATGGATCTAGACTGTTCTCAGTGGTGGCAGATGACAGAACAAAGAGCAATGGTCTCAAGTTGCAGTGGGGGAGGTTTCGGTTGGATATTAGGAAAAACTTTTTCACTCGGAGGATGGTGAAGCACTGGAATGGGTTACCTAGGGAGGTGGTGAAATCTCCTTCCTTAGAGGTTTTTAAAGTCAGGCTTGACAAAGCCCTGACTGGGATGATTTAGTTGGGGATTAGATCCTGCTTTGAGGTCCTCCTGAGGTCCCTTCCAACCCTGATATTCTATGTTGTTGTTGTTTTAGCCCTTGTGATTGTCACTTTATTTGCGGCCATTGCCTGTTTTTTGTTTTAACATTTTTGTATTTTAACCCTTGCCCAGCGTCCCTCTCTTCCTTCTCCCTCCCTTCCACCCCCTGGCTTTATTTTCAACGGTATCCTTTGTTCTCAAGTGTTTTTAACCCTTTCCTATTTTTCTGTTTTTGTTATAGCATGCATGTTAGAAGTCATTGCTGTGTGGACACCTAGACCCTTACCGAGAAGATTGTCTGGCTTAAAGCTCTCTCTCTCTCTCCTTTGTCTGGTGGTGTGTATTGCAAAGCAGATGAACAAAAGAAGGGCTGATGCTTAAGCTTAATTTTTGAGGCCACGTGATCCCGAAGGAGGAGCTTTGGGCTAAGGGTGTTTCCCAGGTGTAAAAGCTCAGGCCTGGGGCAGGAAGAGGGGACCTGTGTATTAATCAGTTAGAATGGAGAGAGAGAGAGAGAACAAGAGGGACAGGGACAAAGAGCTGCTTCTTGGTGGAAGAATAGTGTCTCGTCAGCTGACAGGTTCTTTTAGCTGACAAAGGAGTTATCGATGTGCAGTTTGTGACTATCTGTGCTCAAGGAAACTGGACTTTTGTTCATTTTGTAAGTAAACAAATCATACTAAGAAAATACCTGACTCCGCATCACTGATTTCTCCTCCAAATGGAAAATTGGCCTGCAACACCTTGAAATCTGCAAACTTGTCACACTGTTATTTCTAGTTTTCCTGGCTTTCTATTAAGCCCTTAGCTACTACTTGCTTCCCCTCCCTATTACAGACATACCATCTCCTTTGACACCTCCTTAGCCTGCATTTTAACTCCTTCCCTTGAAACACAAAAAGATACATCCTCTCATTTCCACCCACCCCACGTAGCCCTTGATCATGTGGTAATTAGTCCTATTGTGGGGAAGAGGAAAAGAGAGAAAAACGTGTATCTTAACTTCTGGACGTGGTATATGGCAAAAGGCAGAGGTTAGTTTGAGCTAGCTCAGAGGTGTACATATTTCAGGGGCATGGTAGATATGACAAACTACAATTAATGGGTGAAATCCTGGCCCCATTGAAGTCAATCCCAAAACTCCCATTGACTTCAAGGGGAGCAGGACTTCACCAAATATCTTTGAAGAATTAAATTGAATCTGAAGAAAAAAAATTTAAGCATTTATAGTTAAATAAAAAAATTGATCACAGAATAAGTCAAAGGCAAGATTTATTTGTTACAAATTTTCCTGTTGGTGACACAGGCCATTGTTTGTTTCCATGGTTCAGATAATAACTAATACTGTTCACACTGAAATCATTGACAAAATCTTCATTGACTTCAATAGCTGTGGGACTTGGCAATTAAGTCTCCATCCAACTCTCAGTGGAGGGAATGGGAGTCTGTTCATTGACTTCAGTGGACATGGGGTGGAATCCTTACTGAAAGGAGGTGTTGATCAGTGTGCTATTGCAAACTTTTTCCTAAATGTCTTGAAATTCTGGGGATGGGGTCTGCATGTAACTGGGAGCATTGTGTTCAGTGCTCTCCGAGCAGAACAAATCCCTTCTTTTCAGCTGCATTACTGAAAATAATTCTATTTCTTGGCATGTGCACTTTGGCAAATCACTGCTTTTATTCGGTGGAAAATGAACTTCTTTGAAAATCTAGCCATAAACTTCTGACTTGGATTGTGTTCAAGATTAGAGTTAGTGAGGCTCTCAGGAAACCCAGGTGTTTCAGAAGAGCTTTCAAAGATCCGTACCTGTAAGTCAACCTGTTTTCAGAACAAATAAAACATTTTTAATGCATATGGTATCTTGTGCCCAAAGTCTTCTAGGACTCTAGGCGTATGTCTATATTGCATTGCAAACCTGGGTCTATGGGGTCCAAGCTTGTGGACTTAGTGTTTCCAAGCCCACACTTGAACATCCACACTGCATTGTAAACCTGGGCTTACAGGAGCTTGATCTGTGTCTCACAGCAGTGCTAACATGCGTACTGTTCTACGCAGTTCTTCTGACCTGGCTCTGCAGCCTGAGCTGCATCCACAGTGCTAGGTAACAAAGCTTGGACTTGAGTCACAGCAGGACTTGGGCTCTGACCCACCCTCCTGGCTGGGTCCGAGCACCTGCTTCCTAAGAGCTTGCTGACCTGAATCAGACTGATTTGGGGGGGTGGGGGCTAAGGGGAACTTGGGTTCAAACCTGAGTCAGATCCCAGGCTTAGTGTGCAGTGTAGACATACTCTGACATACTTTAACTGAAAACAGATTTTTAAAAAGCCAAAAGCAATGTGGTTTGATAAATAAACACCAAAGCAGATCCAGAGTCAAAAAATAAATATAATATCAAATATACATAAATTACATCCCTCACTCACCCTACTCAACCTAACCTCAAGCACAAAAAATGAAATACCCATAACAATACAACAAACAAAAAAAGAAAACAAAATGTGTTGCATTTGGAATGATCCCACAAATGTGCTCTGACATATGTTGAGAGGGAGAATATTCCAGAATCATGAATTCTATACCTCTGAGATTATGCGGGGGAGGGACAGCTCAGTGGTTTGAGCATTGGCCTGCTAAACCCAGGGTTGTGAGTTCCCTCCTTGAGGGGGCCATTTAGGGATCTGATGCAAAAATTGGGGATTGGTCCTGCTTTGAGCAGGGGGTTGGACTAGATGACCTCCTGAGGTCTCTTCCAACCCTGATATTCTATGCCACAGAATAAGCAGCAGTTCCAGCCCTGCCACTCTTAATCATCACAATTACACATAGGGCAACAGATGGTCTTTTGCATAGACTGTTCCTGTATTATTTAAGGATTTATAGATGTGGTGGGAAGACCTTGAAGGGCACTTAATTAAAAGTTAGCCAGTGTAGTTTGTATTAATCAGTGCAGGCATCACCCACTTTCATGGTTGAAGGCTGTGAGCAGTAGTTCTACAGTAACTAATATTAAAGTTTAAAAATCATAACATAAGAAATAACTCTCCCTTCTCCAATGTATAATTCCTGGAATTGATCCCCCTAGATCAGTGGTTCTAAATTGGGTTATGCGTGCTTTCATCAGGGCATCCAGGAGAAAAATCTTGTAGTGGCAGGCAATGTATTTTATTTAGTAAGATTTGGCAATCTAATCAACATTTAATCTCCTTTCAGTTAAAACTGCAGCTGCATTGGTATACGTTTCCTTTCTGCTGTGCCACTCAGAATCAGAGCTTTTTCAAACGGTGGGGTCTGCCACCCTAAAAAGTTTGACAACCACTGTCCTTGATGATATAGTGCATAAGAATACTGGATCAGTTCCTCAACTGTGGCAAACTGGCATCACTCTATTGAGTTCACCCATGGAAGATCTGGCTCACTGTTTTCCTTCAGTCAAGAAAAGCATTAATTTTGAACCAAACAATTGCTAATAAAAATTCATGGCCCAGTAGCATGTAAGAATAAAAGCATCTAAACCTCCCAGGCAGGAGCAGTTTGAATAGAAATTGTTCAGTGGAGCATAGTGTCATTGGACATCTTGCAGCAAATCCTAATCAATCAATGCCAGTTACTTTAATGTCAATAAATAAATCAGCCATCCATTCCATAAATCCTATTGTCACTCATTTAGAGCCTGATTCAAAGCCAATTGAGGTCAGTAGTATGATTTTCATAGGTTCTGGATCAGGCCTGTAAATTGGAGGGAATGAAATACCCTAATGAAATAGAAAACTAGAACAATCAGACAAAAACAACCAAACAAAAACCAAACAAACTTCATGAGAGATATTCTTTTTCCACCATGCTATTGTTCAAAATATAGGGTATGAGGGCTAGATATATGGATTGAGTATAAGAAACAGATGGCTCTAAATTTTAATCATAGCTCTGTTTCAGAGTAGCAGCCGTGTTAGTGTGTATTCGCAAAAAGAAAAGGAGTACTTGTGGCACCTTAGAGACTAACACATTTATTTCAGCATAAGCTTTCGTGAGCTACAGCTCACTTCATCGGATGCATTTGGTGGAAAATACAGAGGGGAGATTGATATACAGACACAGAGAACATGAAACAATGGCTTTTATCATACACACTGTAAGGAGAGTGATCACTTAAGATGAGCCATCACCAGCAGTGGGGGGGGGGGGAAGAAGGAAAACCTTTCATGGTGACAAGCAAGGTAGGCTATTTCCAGCAGTTAACAAGAACATCTGAGGAACAGTGGGGGGTGGGGTGGGGGGGAGAAATAACATGGGGAAAGGAAATAGTTTTACTTTGTGTAATGACTCATCCATTCCCAGTCTCTATTCAAGCCTAAGTTAATTGTATCCAGTTTGCAAATTAATTCCAATTCAGCAGTCTCTCGTTGGAGTCTGTTTTTGAAGTTTTTTTTGTTGAAGGATAGCCACCCTCAGGTCTGTAATCGAGTGACCAGAGAGATTGAAGTCTTCTCCAACTGGTTTTTGAATGTTATAATTCTTGACGTCTGATTTGTGTCCATTTATTCTTTTACGTAGAGACTGTCCAGTTTGACCAATGTACATGGCAGAGGGGCATTGCTGGCACATGATGGCATATATCACATTGGTAGATGCGCAGGTGAATTGATAGTGTGGCTGATGTGATTAGGCCCTATGATGGTGTCCCCTGAATAGATATGTGGACAGAGTTGGCAACGGGCTTTGTTGCAAGGATAGGTTCCTGGGTTAGTGGTTCTGTTGTGTGGTGTGTGGTTGCTGGTGAGTATTTGCTTCAGATTGGGGGGCTGTCTGTAAGCAAGGACTGGCTTGTCTCCCAAGATCTGTGAGAGTGATGGGTCGTCCTTCAGGATAGGTTGTAGATCCTTGATGATGCGTTGGAGAGGTTTTAGTTGGGGGCTGAAGGTGATGGCTAGTGGCGTTCTGTTATTTTCTTTGTTGGGCCTGTCCTGTAGTAGGTGACTTTTGTGTACTCTTCTGGCTCTGTCATAGCTCTGACATTATCATTCTTTGTGCCCCTGGACAAGTCACCTAACTTTCCTGCATCAGTGTCTCTTTCTGTAAATGAGGATGGTAATATTTCCCAAGTGTCTTCTGAAGATTAATTAGTTAATATTTGTAAAGTGCTTTGAAGAGGAAAGTTTATTTTATGTTTAAATGACATTGCTGTCCTCAACCAGCACCCAGTTAATTTTGCTTGACCCTGTAATGAAATCATAATTCTCTGTTTTATGGTACTACCTTTTGCTGCCATGGCAAAAATTGTGATGTCACAAACTTAGTATTATAGCTTCCCCAAATGATCATGTAGTGGTGAAGCACTAGAATGGGTTACCTAGGGAAGTGGTGGAATCTCCATCCTTAGAGGTTTTTAAGGCCCGGCTTGACAAAGCCCTGGCTGGGATGATTTAGTTGGGGTTGGTCCTGCTTTGAGCAGGGGTTGGATTAGATGACCTCCTGAGGTCTCTTCCAATCCTGATCTTTGATTCTGTGAATACAAAAATGGATTAGAGAGAAACAGAAATATCTTTGATTTGCTAGCAAAAGGGGAAAAGGAAATAGTGAAAAATATAAGTAATGTAAATGGAATATAAGTTTGAAATGTGATATATCTTAAGATGGTTTGCTTTGGGACAAATTGAGTGTGAGAGGTGCTAAATTAATATCCACTTGAATGATAAAGCCCTAAACTCATTCTTAGGATTCAAGACTACCATGAAACTATCCCGATGGATATTGGTTCCTCTGTTGCATTGGGATACCTCAGAGTAGATTCAGATAAATACCAGAATTTGAGAATGCTTATCTGAACTGAATTGGTGAAATTTTTAAAGGTACACTCATATGTAGCACAAAACTAACTGGAGAGTCAGATGACCATCATGATGGACAGCATCTCAACTAAACTGGCACTGTAACCTCTCCCTGACTTCCCTTCGGTTATAGTTTGTGATTTATAGAAACAGTATCTTTATCTGTCAGAAGATTCATTATTTTTAATCTTTTTTCATGTGTCAGAAATGTTTGAAGGATCAGACAGGTTGATTTGAACTGGTAATGCGTTTTTTAATCATAATTATTCACTTCTGTTCATTTTAGAAAGATTATGATTAGGGGTGGCAGGATGGTGGGAGAATACATTGGAAACAGTGCCTGAAGAATGGACACATGAAAGAGGAACTTTTGGCTAAGGGGAAGGACTACACATACAGAGGAGACAAATGGACATGTGACTGTTCTGAGTCAAATTCCACTAACATGAAGACTCTTCCTTCTGGTTGCTATTGATGTTTCTTCTCTAATTCCAAAAAGCAAGTTTCAGCTGGAGTACAAAAAGGATAAGAAACTCCATCTGGAGCTGAAAGTGAAAGGGTTATGTAATTTGGCAAGCAGTGGAAGGTGTGTGTGTGTTTCCTTCATGACATTGTGAAAGTAGAAAGTGAAAGGGTACTGCCTATGCTCCCCTCCCAACTGCTTGACCCTGGGGTGACTGCCTCACATTCCACAGCTGAGTGATGTGTCTGTTTCCTTGAAGTGAACAAGATGAAAGCAGCAGCATCAGTCTCTTGCTTTTGCCTGAGGCCTTTGCTTCTGAAGGAACCCATAGCCCTTTTCACTTTGAAACATCCTCTGAGTTTGAGAAGGTTGGCCTGAGAGAGAAACTTCCATTTCTCATTGCCTTTGTATTGGAGATGGGGCAGAACAACATGAATCTTTCAATTTTCACTTTCATTTGTTTTCCTTTATATATATTAAATGTTACCCCTGAAAACCATGGTTAATCACAAACTGAACCAAGCCAAAGTTTGCACAAAGGAGGACAGCTTTCTGAAATACCTTATCTCAATTCCACTGCCAAAAACAAAAAGGCATTTCTCCCTTTAACACCAGCAGTTCAGTGGCTAGGGGATAGGATGGGGACTCAGAAGTTTTATTCAAACCATTGTGCCACTGAATTGCTGTTTGACCTTGGACAAGTCTCTTCACCTCTTTTTCACTTCCCATCCTTTGCCTGTCTTGTCTATTAGACTGTAGGCTCCTTGGTACTGTCTCTTACTATATGTTTGCACGTCTAGCACAATTGTGGTTGGGACCTCTGGGCATTACCATAATGTAGTAATAATAATAGCAGTACTCTGAAGAGATTACAATTTGTGCATATTAAGATACTACAACTCTGATCTGTTGTTGTGGTCTCCCTCTCCCTCCTCACTAAAGCTCATCTTTCCTTCTATATCTAGAACAACACGTACAAGCAATTCGGGATGGAAGAATAACAGTATTTTTCTTAAAGCAATTGCACCCTCTCAAGAGCTTTCCTTTAGGATTTTTTTTTATTTTTTTTTATTTTTTTTGGTCCTCTGAGAAGGTTTTTTTTTAAAAAAAAAAAAGATCAAAGTAAAATTTCATTTAGCCCACAGTTCACTTCTCGGCTCATTCTAAAGTATATTCTGTCTTTTTCAGAACCCAGCTGGAAATCTTTTATTCATTACAAAAGTCCAAGTCTGAGTCAAAATGATTTCAGTGGTTTTTGTTCTTTTCTGGTGCTGTCTGGGAGCAATTTTCTCAAGCTTTATAATTTATTTGTCATCTCTTGCTTCAAAATTTTGATATGCACAGTGAGAGAAGGATGATCTTTGCTTTTAAACTGAAAACAAATAAAAGACGCCTTGGAATCTGAAAACAAAATGTGACTCCTCTGGTTTCTAAAGTGTTGTATTTGAATTTTAAGGAACATATTAAAGTTGAGACATGAGCAAAGGAGTGACCACTGAAGCTGTGTCTTGTGGGAAATCAAAGAGGGGATAATAGGAGCCTCCAGGTACTCTACATGCATTGGTTGATCAAATAAAGATAGAAAAAAGTTATATTAGGATTGATCATAATATTTAGGGAAAAGGCATCCGTCCTAGGTGCCTTTGCCAAAATTTTAAAAACAAACACAATCAATTAAAAGTGCACATACCCCAAACTAATAGTACAAACTCCATACCCCCAAGTCAATAGATTCCACAATAAAAATCAAACAGTATTCTTTCCACCTACACAAATGTCATTTCCTATTGTATCCTTTTCTCCCCCAAAACCTGGGTAAATAGATGCACTTTGCAGAATTTTCTAAAGGTCACCAAATTCAGGCTTTCAGACCAAGTGAGAGAAGTAGGTTCCAAAGTTGAGGGCCTCTCATAGACAAAACTCTCCATTATCATGACTTGTTTTCTCTCTCTCTCCCCTACAGTGAGTGGCACCAGCTCACAAGCTTCTGCTGACCAGAGCTGTCAAAGTATGAGATAGGGAGAGAGGTGGTCTCTCAAGTCATTCATGGCTTTCTTTGTAAAAATCCACACTTTAAACTACACCTGAAAACAAAACAGGTAGTCAGTGAAGATCCTGGACTACTATTCTTCTACCAAAATCTACTGTTCTGGCATTGACATCCCACATTCTGCATCAGCTTCAGTTTCTTGGCTGTCTTAAGGTGTAGCTTCATAGGGTATGTCTACACTGCAATTAGACACCCACGGCTGGCCCACACCAGCTGACTTGGGTTCACGGGGCTTGGGCGAAGGAGCTGTTTAACTGTGGTGTAGACTTTTGGGCTTGGGCTGTAGCCCAAGCTCTGGGACCCTCCCACTTTTCAGGGTCCTAAACCCCAGGCTCCAGCCCAACATCTACATCACAATTAAACAACCCCTTAGCCTGAGCCCCACAAGCCAGCACAGGCCAGCTGTGGGTTTTTAATTGCAGTGTAGACATACCCATAAAACACACAAACCATCTAATCTTGAGATGGAAAAGGCATAGATCACAACAACCTGGTCTGCATCCAAAAGAATCAGATGTAATCTGCAAGACAGACAAAGATGAGGAAAAAACTTTCCTTGACACTGCTGCTGTGTGATCATTTAACAGCAGCCAGGAATCCAGCAAACACCTCAAAATGCAAACTCAAGTAACTAGCAACCAACACACACAACTGCAGTAAGAGGGGCAGATATAATCCTTGCCATATCTTCTGGTAGCTTCCCACAACTTAGCAATGTCACATCAACATCCAAGCCCTTAGTCTTCAAGGGCAGAAACTATCAAAAGAGGTCCCTCCTGTTAACATGCTAGGTGCACCCAATCCTTAAAAATCAGGAGCTAATGGTTGATCCATGACATTGACCTAAATTTCCAGCTGCACAGCATCCAGTTCCAGCCCATATACTAGATCAAGAGTGTTAGCAGTTATGTGAGTTGAGCACTTTATCACCAGGAATTCTGGAGGCGATAGCCTGGAGGAACTGGTGGAGAAAGTAGTCCTGGACTCATACAGCTGATCACACGAACAAGACAAGAAGGGCCTATTGCGCAGTCTGGCAGATGGGGCTCTACTGATTGCTACTGCTTGTGGGGCTCTTCCTGGAAGTAATCGGACCCTATGACACCTTCCCATTTCCCAAATCAAACAGATCTATCTGTCCAATCTTTTTATGCCCTGCTGCTATCCAGTGAGAATGCTACTGCAAAGATAGTTTTCTGATTCCGTGACTTTGACTATGTCACCCTCTCTTTGTATCCCTTCACTGGCTTCTCTATCATATCAAACATAAGCTATTTGTCTTCACTTTCAAGGTCTTCGTGACCTATTCCCACCCTACCTATTGTCTCTCATTCAGGATCATAAAGTCGATACCTGCCTCCGATCAGCCCATGCCACCAGCCTCCATTACCTACTTGTTAAATTCTCAAACAAGCACCTTTGTGCTTTCTGCCATGATGCCTCTCACAGTTGGGATGAGCTCCCTGTAACATCTGCAAAGTTACCACGTTATCCTCCTTCAAACCCTCCTCAATAGTCTCCTTTGCTGGGACACCTACAAAAAACCTGACAACAGTTTAGGCCATAGTCTCAGCACACCAACAGCCTATCATTTTGACAAATATTGTCTCATTGTTTCCTTGTATCCCCCCCCCACCCACATCTGTCTCTCTCTCTCTATCCACCTGCTGTCTCTTGTCTCATACTTAGATTGTAAGCTCTTTGGGGTAGGTACAGTCTTTTTGTTCTGTTGGGTCCTGGTCCGTGACTGAGGCTCCTAGGTGCTATGATAATACAATTAATATCTGTGCTCATCACCATGCTATCCTTCCCCAGATCCCTTCCTGCTCAGGCTAGCTCCCTCGAATGCACACGTTCTTCTCCCTGATTCTAAACAGGCTCTCCAAAAGCCCCAGGCCCCCTGACTTCTCTTTCAACCTTGATACCATTTCCTACCTTAGTGATATTGCAGGAAAGCTGGGGATCAGACTGTTCTGAAAGCCTTCTATATCTATATCCTCCAAGACTCCACCAGGCCAGAGTCATCCCAGAATGCAATGCTCTTTCCTCCCCTCTCCACAGCAACTCCCTAGATTTGAAGTCTGTGACCAAACTAGCAGAAATTTTGAAAACCGATGGGACCCCAGGATGGATAACATAGGAAAGCCTCCAGGGGAAATGGAGAAGGGGTAGCTAACTGGAACTTTTAATTTCATTATAAACAGTTTCAGTTCATCTTAGCAGGGATTATTTTTGATTCTTAATTTTCCACACTGATTCGGCCATTTTTTAATCCTTCATAAAAGAGTTAACATTCTGTGCAGTAATGTGTGTAATGTTATACATCATGTTTTTGGAGTTTCCTCTCCAAAGCTTGAAATATTATTGGGCTAAATGTATCCATGGTATGTGACTTTAGCCCTATTATTATGGCAACAGCTATTCATCTAAAATGTTGTTTTTAATATCTCCTTATTTCAGTAGCTACCCTGCTTTCTCTAAGTGGAACCAATTTGTGCTTCCATATTGACAGGTTTCAGAGTAGCAGCCGTGTTAGTCTGTATTCGCAAAAAGAAAAGGAGTACTTGTAGCACCTTTGAGACTAAATTTATTTGAGCATAAGCTTTCGTGAGCTACAGCTCATCCGATGAAGTGAGCTATAGCTCACGAAAGCTTATGCTCAAATAAATGTTAGTCTCGAAGGTGCCACAAGTACTCCTTTTCTCATTCTTATGTTCTGTGAAGGGGTAAATAACACTTCCCTATTCATTTTCTCCATACCGTTCAGGATCTTATTGACCGCAATTATGTCCCCCCTTAGTCATCTCTTTTCTAAGATGAATTGTCCCAGTCTTTTTAATCTCTCCTCATATAGAACCTTTTAAATACCTGTAATCATTTTCATTGTCATTCTCTGCACTTTTTCCAATTCTGATCTATCTTTTGAGATGGGGTGACCAGAACTACACACAATATTCAAGGTGTGAGCATACCATGGATTTATATACTAGCATTATGATATTTTCCGTGTTGTCTATCCCTGTCCTAATGGTTCCTTACATTCTGTTAGCTTTGTTGACTTCTGCTACACATTAAACAGATGTTTTCAGAGAACTGTCTGCAATGACTCCAAGATCTTTCTTGAGTGGTAACAGCTAATTTAGACACTGTCATTTTGTTGGTATAGTGGTGGAGAGAGCAGTCCACTAGGGGCTCAAAGGGTGGTTTCCTTAAGCTGTTTAAAGAAAGACCACAGTCCTAAAGCAATGTAGGTTTTCTCACATAGGGAAATTGGTTGACCAAGCCCTTGATGAACTTGGATGTTGCTGGGGGTGCAAATATGGAAACCGCATCTACAGGTGAATGAAAAGCTATAACAAAATGGAAGGTGAATCTTGATGAAACTCAGTGATAAACCTGAAGTTTTTAAGCTCAAGATGTAGCTGAGTGTGTGAGTGAGACAGAACTCAGAGGGAGACAATCCTCTTTGGATGCATCAGGAATGGAATTGACTCCATTTCTGCAGGTAAGTCTTTCGTGTCAGTAGTTTCCTACTATTCAGTAGTATGCTGTGTACTCTGGATGACCAGGCCATCTCTAGGCCCAAGAACCATCCAGGAGCCAGGCCTTGAGATGTAGCTGAGGTTGGGGTGCTTTAATTTCCCTGATTCTTGTGTCTGCTGATCTGGTGTCAGAGGCTGGTGAAGAAGTGGCTGTAGGGATAGATGAATCAGGTCTGGAAACCGTATCTGACTTGGCCACACTAGTGCTATGAGAATGATTTTGGCTCTCTCTCGTTTTACTCTGTTCAGGCATTTGAGAAGTAGCAGTAAATTAAGCCCGTCTCCCCTTAGCTTCCTAGATCTGCTGTTGAAGCCAGTGCAGACTTTACACCCTGAGGCAGCTAGTGTCCATCACTGGGGGGGGGGAGGGGGAGGAAAGACCTTTTGCAGGTCTGGCAAGTCTTAAATGCTGTGGTTCTGGGTATATCTTGAGCAGAAAAAAAGGCTTCAAAACAAAGGAACTGAGCCCAAGCAAAAGAGCCCATAGCCAGTGAGGGTAGGGAATGGGGTGGTCCCCCTAAAATGCACAGAAGTGCAAGAAAAACCATAACAAAGCTGAAATAAAAGAAAAAGAAAAAGTAGGGAAAGGCAAAAGATTAGCAAAACTAACCAACAGACACCACAATATTCCATCTCAGGCTGCAGGCAGTTGAAGAGGAACTGGAGGGGTGGTAGATCTGCCCAATAACATTTTTGACTAAAGCATATCTTCCAGCGAGGCATCCAGTTTTGATTTGAAGACTGCCAGAGATGGAGAATCCACCACTTCCCTTGGTAGTTTGTTCCAAGATGGTTTAGTGGTTGTGATGCAATGTGACATATATTGTTAACATGACATAGAAGCCTTTTACAAGATGCACATGAGAGCCTTCTCTTTTAGTATATAGTTTGTATCTGCATTTATTTACACCTCCTTGGCCTGTGTCTTGGCCAAATTCCAACACGCACAACTACATTCTGCTCACTTAACTCCTTCCTAGATTTTCTGATTGATATAGTATACTTATCTACTATACCATCCCCAAAATGTTGTGTAGCATGTGACAGCTTACTTCAGTGGTGAATGCAGAGCTCCCTACGTATTGTAGATTAACTTTGTATGGTGCTGCTGAATTAAGAGTGCTATATAAATATAAGATCATTATCTGCAGTGCCTCTGGCTAGATAGTAGTGGGAACTTGTGTGTGTTTATAATAGCTGACAAGTTTCCCATTTATTTTCAATGAATTCCTTTTTCTGTTTCTTCCTTCCACTGTTCTTTGATTTTTCTCATTAACATTTTTCTCTTGCTGGTTTCATTCGTTTCTTCCCTTGGTTGCATTCAGACTTACCCTGACTACCCTCTTATACTCTGTGTTCTCTCACTCTCTCTGTCTCTCCTGGGCTATTGATTTTAGTGGATTTGGTAATGGTGATAAAGGGGAAATCTCTATATATTTAACTGTAAAATTTGAAAATTGTCCTGTTCCTGATCTATTGATGTGTATGAAATTTGGAGTTAACAGAGGCTGTGGATCTTGGTTTGTAGACTCCAAAAAACTGAAAGGTGAAAATTTAAAATAGGGTTTCATTTTCCTTCTGGTGCAGTTAGCAAATTTTTGAACACGCACAAAAGTGTATTAGTCCTTGAAAGAGATAATATGGTAAAGATTGAGACTAAATTGAATCATTACAGTGTGAAATAGTGATGTATGAGTGTCATAGGGCAGGTGAAAAATATGACTACTCTAGTAGAACTGGCAGGAACTCCATTTTTTCATTTTGCGGGGAATTCCACAACTTTGAATTTCTTTTGAGCAGAAAGAAAATGTACCAAAACCAACAAACCAAACACATTCTAAAATTCCTGCAAAAAAGGAATCCTGGCAGAAAAGGGGATTAGACAGCTTGAAACATTTTTGTTGTATTTTGAAGCATTTTGTTCAGACTTTGACTTTATTTTATAAAATACAAAATGTTTCAAAACAAAACAGTAATTTTGAAATGGAAAATCAAAATATCCCGTTCTGAGAAGGTTGAAAAACATTGTGTTCCAACCTTATTGAAATGCTGTTTAAAAATGTTCTTTCAAAACTAAACTTTAGTTGAAAGATCACGTTTCTGCCAAACATTTTGCTTTTGACACAGCAGCATTTTCTGGCAGAAAGGCTGTCAAAAAATTTCCAACCAGTTCTAGACTCTAGCAGCTTATGTTTGAATAGAGGCCTGTAAGAACACTACATTTTAGGAGGGTTTTAACTTCTAGTTCAGTTGCCCCTAAGACATGAAGGGCAAATGCCAATGACAGATACACAACAAATTAATTTAATAAGCCATGTCAACTAGCCCTGGCCCAAGCATAATAATAATGTTTTGAAACACTCCCCTCCCCCAGTCTTATGGCAGTTAAGGGCAAGAGCAGATTGGAGGTTAGGACTGTCGGCATCATAGGAAACATTTTTGTTGTGCTGTTTGTATTGAATGACACTTTGTACTGCATAACCTCACTCTGAAATGACATGGCAGCATGCATCTGCCAAAAAACACATGGCATAAGCCAGTTCCTTCTCCAGATGCTTTCCTGAAGATGCAATGACATTTTTTTGGTTAGGCACCTTGAAGTATCCAAGCAACAGTTAAGCACACTTAAGACCAGCGGTAGTGGTAGTAGCTAATCATGGCTGGATTCTTGTAAATGGTTCAAAGCAGAGTTTCCTGCCAATGTTACCTTTATGCCCCATGCATAAACGTTCAAAGGAAATGACATTTTGGATACGTTGGGATGGCCATTACTGCAGAAAAGGTGTGGGTGTGGGTGTGCGTGCATGCACGCACAGCTTTTTCACACAATGGCTTTTCCATTCAAAGGTACTGCAGAATCCATTAACTAAAAAAGTGTTCAGTGTCCAGAACTGTTTTTAGTTTTGAATTTACTTACATGTCATGTTTTCTGAATATGTTTGATGTTAAACATACCAAGGCTCTGTATCAGAAGGGATTTTATTTTGAAAGAAGTTTGCCTGATGCTGCCTCTCTTCTCATGCAGTTGCTTTATTGTTCAAGTATTTAAATCAGCCTATGCTGATTGTCCCAGTCTGCCTCCAGCTTTCATACCTCTTCTTTGCTATTTAGCTATGTGGTAATGCCTAGTGGCAGAGAGTAATGTACTTGGATCCACTTTTATATTTAGGAAAGAGGAGCAATTACTGCTTTAAATCTAATTGATACAGCTGAGAATACTATTGCAGCAAGATTATAGCAGTCAGTGTTTGCTTGAGAAAATAGTTAAGGGTAAAGTTTTCAGAAGCACCTAAGTCCCATTTTCAAAAGCGACTTAAGCACTTAGGAGCTTAATTCTCATTGAAAGTCAGTGGGACTTAGGATAAGTCACTTGGGTGCTTTTGAAATTTTTACCCCAAATCCTTACCTGCTCAGAGAAGTCTCTTCTGTCAGCAGTCAGGCTTTTTGAGTTCAGTCGATGAAATTTGGAAGCTGATTAGGCTGCTAACTTTTCAAATAGATTAAACAGCTGTTCTCCCTGCCTGCCCACCAAATTTACTAAGAGCTAGTTCAGAGCATTCTCCTTGTTGCTGAAGACATGAGAGAAATCCATTAATTCAATGCTGAGGTCATCACAATTTTTGAACGTTTGCAATGATCATCAACATGAACCAATTAAATTATAGTCTTTTCTTCTCATAGGTGCTGATCCAGCAAAGCACTTGGCATGCACATAGCTTTAAGCATATGAGGATTCCTACTGGAACTCAAATGTTTTGCTGGATTGAGGCCAAAGATGTGGGCCTGTATCCTGCTCCCAATGAATTCAATGGTAAACTCCCATTGTGTTCAATGGCACAGGATCAAGCCTATTTCCCTCTCACTCGTTGCTGCAATAACCTGTGAAAAATGTGGCATGTGATAGTTAGGACCTGTTTGAGATGAGCCTTCAATTTGAACTGAATGAAGACTAAATATTGACAGGAGTGTTTAGATTTACTGTAACATTTGGACCGAGTAATTCCTAGTGATGGGAGAACCTCAGAAGGTCCCGAAGCTCAGTCTCAGTAAGCATCTAAAACTTTGTCTACTTACTTGAAATACCTGGACTGGTTTAGAGCCTGCAAAATTGGGCCGAAAATCTTAGAAGAGTCTGTTTTCTGGTGTGTCTGCTTCAGTCCTGGCTGGAACCAGGAAGTTCAAAGGTTAGTAAAAAATGAAAAAAAAATCAACCTTTCCCCCACCCCAACCAAAAAGAGAAATGTACATTTGGCATCCAGCTTGAATTCTGTGCTGAGTTCTGTAGTAGTGGGATTTCTACCATCTTAGCCATCTATGAATACTAAGGCACTGTGCAGCCTAGAAAGCCTGATAGATATTATTTACACTGATCTACTTGTCTAAATCACCTTGAGAATTTAAAACCCAGGGAATTACAAGTCTATCTTTCTGCCAAATATCTTATCAGGTCTTGGAAAAGTCACTTCACCTGTCTGTGCCTATGTTTCTTCTTCTACCCCACGTCTGTCATGTCTGTTTAGACTAAGCTCTTTGGAGCTGCCTCTTTTACAGCGTCTAACACAATGGCACTTGTGTCTTGGTTGAGGCTTCTAAGCACAAATGTAATACAAATAATTAAAATAAGAACATTCTGAGGCAACCCATTTTGTAACTGCAGACTCATGCTGAAATATTGATGACTTGCATTACTTCCATTTACAAAATTTGGATTTGGGGGGGCAGAGGTGAGATATGTTTGTGTTCGTGGTGGGAAACGAGGAGGAGGAGGAGGAGGAGGAAGAGTATGACCAGATAGCTATTGTCTCTACAAATTGTATCATCAATCTCCTGTCTTGGAAACTCATTATCTCCCTATTCTAGGCAGATTCCTACTTTGGAGAGGTAAAGAAGCTGAGCTATTGTTTCCTGTTGATAGTTATCAGTTATGGATGGATTATAATCCAAAGTGAATTTAGTGCCCAGAAAAGATGCTGCATTGGCAGTCCTGTGGACAAGATCGCTCTTTAGCAACAGAACAGATATATACTCCTGGGGGAATTCTGCATCACTGCATGTGCACAGAATTCATGCCCTGCAGATTTCTTTGCTTCCTCGCAGAAAAATGACTTCTGATGGGGAAGCAAAGGGAAGCGCAAGAGCGGTCACGCGCCCCTCCCCAGCAGCTCAGGTGAGTTTGTTTGGGTGCCCAGAGCAGCCGGCAGAGACGTAAACCACCACCAGAGTGGGAGGGCTGGGCAATTGTGTGTGTGTGTGTGAGAGAGAGAGAGACACACAGACACGCTGTCCCTCTCATTCACTATTGCGGCATGCTCAGTGAGAGGGGGCAAGGGTGTTTCTGAGGAGGTAAGTGTGGGGCAGATTCTGTCCCATCAAGCAGATCAGAATGTAGGAGCTTGCCTGCTTAGTGAATTGCTCCCATTGTTCTTAATGAATTTCCCCAGGAATATAAAACAGCTGTAAAAGTTTTAAGGCTCCTTTACATTGCCAGAGTGGTGTAAAAGACAGCATGGCCTTATAAATGCTTATGGTGCTTTAGTGATTAGAACTAGTCTAAATTTTTGGACTGAAAAAATTTCCTATCAAAATGTGCTCCATGAACTGTTTGCTACTGACCTTTCTGGAGATGGTCAGTAGCCCATATAAATTGTGAGTTTGAGTCCCCAGCCCTCGCTTGCTCTTCAGTTGCCTATGATGTAACATTGAGCATATGGCTGCATATATTTGTTGACTAATAACTAGAAATAAAGTGTCAGTACTAGCTACATTATTATTAGAGGGAGTTTGGGGATTTCTTCCAATACTCCCCACTCCCATTCTCCATCCATTGTATTGTAGTTTAAATAAATTACCAAAATAATTTAAACCAGTGTGATTATAGTCTGTTATTTTAACAAATAAAATATGCAGAATTTTAAAATATTGTGGGCAGAATTTTTAATTACTTCCCCCAGGAGTAAGAGATAGTGTTGGCAGTCACTGTGCAAACTTTCCTAATCCATCAGTGTCTTAACCATTTCTGGAGAAATCTCCTCTAAGAATGAGAGACCAATTCAGTTTCCATGCTCATTCAGTGTTTAGCTGAGATTGCCAAATAGAGGGGCTAATTGTGAATGTGTTTGGGTTTTGCATTAATTATGCAAATACCTGTGCACTAGGAAGTGAATTTACATAATCTTCACAACTCTTCATCTACTTTTCATCTTTTTCAAGGCACAGCTTTTTCACTGCCTCACCAAAATCTATATGAGGACTAGGAGCAGTGAGCTAAAGTTGAACTGAGGTAAGACTAAGATAATGGTTTAGGAAGAGAAAAGCACTTTGAAAAAATTGCCTCCTCTAGAGCAACCCCCACTACCAGAGCATCTGCCCTCAGACTGGTAAATCAGTCTATTGCCTTGGAAACCTTTTTACCTCCTCAATGCTATTGGTTACCCACATAACCATGACAACAAAACAGCTCTCACTTCTCTAGGCAATTGGACAGAAAAGTTGTGCCCCATCTATCAAACTCAGAACTTGTCACAGTGATCTGTGCATTTGTCCCATCCGGGGCTTGCTTATCACAATTCATTTCACATTGAAATAAAGAGACAGTCTGTAAAGTGCTCTCTAAAATGGAGAATCCAGTCTTCTTAACAACACAGACTGGTCTCAACACATCACTGGTGCTCTGCACTCTGTGCTGGCTTCCCACAAAATATAAGGCATCCCAGTGCAAGATATTTGGTTTGGTATTTAAAATCTTCCAGGGGTTTGGCCCTAGCTCTCTAAAAGGAAGCCTCTATCTTTGCAACAATGACCTCACATAACTGCTATATCCCACTGGAACAATGACACCGTTAACTCAAAGGGGGTGCTTTGGAGTAAAAAAAAATAAATAAAATAAAAATAGAACTTTCACAGTAACTTCACCTAGACTAAGGGCTTGTCTACGTGGCACCAGCAAAGCTCACTGGGAGTGTGGTTTGGTAAGCACCGTAACATGCCGTGCTGTAAATCTCCCATGTTGACCCTGCTGGCACACTCTAAAACAGTGGTGGGCAACCTGCAGGCCACATGCGACCTTCAGGGTAATCCGCTGGCGCTTCCATTGGTCAGGAACAGCGAACTGCGGCCACTGGGAGCTGCGGATGGCTGTGCCTGTGGACAGTCAATGTAAACAAACTGTCTTGCAGCCTGACAGCGGATTACCCTGATGGGCTGCGTGCAGCCCATCGGCCGCAGGTTGCCCACCACTGCTCTAAAAGGTACCTGCTTCACATTAACATAGTTCAGTTTCAAACAAGATTATGTTAACATGAAGTAGGAACTTTTCAGAGCATGATAGCAGGGTCTACATGGGGCAGTTATAGTGCAGCACTTTCATGCACTTTACAAATCACACCTCTCTGGCATGCTGTGCCACGCTGTATAGACAAACCCTAAGGGACTTGGGCTGGCCTACACTGGAAACTTACATCGGCATAGGTACATTGCTCAAGGGTTGAAAAAATCCATATCCCGGAGAGATGAAGCTATGCCAACCTAACCCACTTTGTAGACAGGGCTAGGTGGACAGAATTCTTCCGTCGAACTAACTTCTGCCACTCAGGGAGGTGGATTACCTAGTGCGAAGGGAGAACTTCTCCTGTCCATGTAGTAAGAGTCTGCATTGAAGTACGACAGCTATGCCACTGTAGCATTTTAAGTGTAGACATCAGCCTTACATCTCTTGGGAGTGAGGCTATCACAGAACCACTTTCAGAACTAAATGCAAAACTAATTTCTTCAGCTTAGCTTTCCCTCAATAATCTTTCCACATATACTTAAGGTGTGTCAACACTGTAATCAGAAGTGTGATTGCAGCTCAGGTAGGCATACCTGCACTAGTTTTAATCTAGCTATCATGGCTAAAAATAGCAGTAAAGGGTGGTGCATGGACCCTGGCACAAGCTGTGAATGTATACACAGAGGGCTCCTGGCATACTTGTAACAGCCTATGCCACTGCATCTTCACTGCTATCCATAGCTGTGCTAGAAAAGAAACAAGGGATTGATTTATTTCTATTTTTCAGTACTTTGGTGGTGCTGATGTACTAGGAATGAGGGCCACATATACACCTTGACCTGGATAAAATGATTTTTGGTCACTATGGATCTGGGCTGGATTTCAAATTGGTTTTAGAGATGAAATTGCCTCTATTACATGTTAATTTTTTTAAAAAATGAACTTTCTGAAGAATAGCAACAGGAAATTCACAATGATTTTTCAAAATTAAGATGTGAAAAAAAAGGTGTAAGTGCAGTGAGATGTATAGACTTTTTGAACAAAACTGAAACCATCAGATCTTTAAATGCCTGAACATAAAAGTAGGTTTCACAGTAACACTGACCACCACATTAGAAACAATGGCATTCTTTCCAAAGAGTCGAAGGTAGCTGCTGCTACCTGTCAAGTTTTCTAAAATATATCTATATATAGATAGGTAGATATATTCACACACACAATTCACTTAATTAAGAATTAAGGTTGTTCCACTGCATTTCCTATCAATACCATCACTAATCCTTCCAGGAAATCACTGATTAAGGCTACATCCCAGGCCTCAACACTGAAATGTTACACCAAATGCACTCTCAGACTCCTCGATTCCTCTGCACTGTGCTGAGAGCCAAGAGAGGGAATGCAAGGACAATCAGTCTCTCAGGTTGAGTGGCTTTGAACTGTAAGCCCCACGATCTTGTCTTTGATTCCTAAATGGGCTTGTGGGAAAAGTGATACAGCAATGAGATCACTGTGTACTTCTAGCTGGTTTCCTGTTTCCTATGTATTTAAATACACAGGGAATAATCCCTCTTTTGAAATGAGGCCCTCTACATGAAGACGGGCAGAGGTTCAACTGAAAGGGAAGAAAAATATGTTCACATAACACCAGATGCAGAAAGCATAAATCCAGTCTGAACAAGTGGGGAAAAGCTTTGCGGCTGGCTCTCTGGAATGCTAAGCAACCTGGGAGGATGGATAGGCGCATGTCAAGCAGACCCACTCAAATCGTGAGACTCCTGCAGCAAAATAAAAGTCAGGAGGGTTTAGTTTTGTTCTGTGGTTTGAAATTATAGGAACAAACCTTAAAGGCACTTGAGTGAAGACTTTCAAACAGACAAGTTACACTGGCCAATTCAGTCTGTAACTCTAGGCTACACGTCTCTGAATATGTTCTGTTTGTACTTTCTGTACTCTGACTTCTCAGGAGCAAAACATAGGCTAGTTCTATCATTATTTTACTACTGTTTCTGCTCTGGAGCAGAGCAAAACCACCAGCCCCAGAAAAAATCCATTTAATTATATTTCCCCATTGCACCCACTGAGATTCAAGGGAATTGCTGAGCATTGTGCTGTCTCCCGGGCAGGGGAAAGAAGAACCTAGTCAGTGTGTAACAAGCCCCAGCTTGGAAGAACTTAGTGGTGTCACTTCAATGCTTTGTGACATAAAACTCAGACGACAAAAGCAGCCAGTAGTGAGCTACAACTTTGGTTGCTGATGAACGTTGAATGACTAGAGTACATGCAGGTTATGATTATTAGCAAAAAAAAGTGCTTCCTGGATGTAGCTCATGCCTAATTTTAGTAGTAGTCTGATGGTAGTGGAGATGATTTACACGCCTAAAGTTAGGAGTAGCTACACAATAAGCTGTCAGTGGTGAGGGGTAGGATACTTGCTACCCTGACCATTGCAATTCAACATTGTTTTTTGCCAATATGGCTTTTTGGTGTTAATCTGAAAATAAATCTTCCGTCTTCCTTAGTTAGTGGGAATATCTCTCTGTTCTGCTTAGAATAAAGTAGGCCATCAAATCATTTTTCTTCCTCAGGAAGCATTTAATATGGCTAGGGCCCTACCAAATTCACAGTCCATTTTTAAACTGTAGGAACCTGATTTTTCATTGTTTTATACTTCATGTTTTCATTGGTACCACCGCAAAGTGATTTGGTAGCATTTGATATCCTCTTTGTATTTCTTTTGCACAGGTGTAAATGACTAATTGGGGTTTAAGGCAGTGGAGAATTAGGTGATAGACTGAATTAAACTGTAGATGTGAATGCAAAGTTTCAACTGCGTATAAACCAAATTCTGGGCTAAACTCATGCAAATGCATTTATGAAGATTAGCGATATTACCAGTAAGCAAAGAATCAAGTTTCCAACTCCCAACTATTTACTTTATATAAACATCCTGACTGCAAATTAACCGCAAAAATGTTGGATCAAATCATGTTCTTAGTCTCAGTTGACAGTGGGTATCTGGCCAAAAGAAGCACATTGTTCTTTACCTGTACATTTCAAAGCTCTCGATGAGATTGTTTTGCTTGCCCTATGTTTTCAGCCATTCATGAACATCAACACTTGATGTAAAGTGCTTCCTACGGAGGTAGTTCAGGAGCTATAGATTGAGCCTCATACTAAGTAAATAGAAGCCACTCTTAACTTTCAGCATTATAAATAACATTTGTAATGTCAAGACAACCTTGGGGTATGAGCCAAGTCTTTGTACAGCTGCTGCAACCTTGCATGTCAGCAGTTTAACCATTATCAGTATTTGATTTGTATACAAAGTGAAATTTTGCTACTACTTTCATGGTTTTACTTAGATTTTATTTTCTCTCTTAGCTTTGTGCTCTATAATATTTATATAATAAGAAAACAAACATTTGAGAGAGATTTCAGGCTGCATGACGCCCACCGGGAAATCCTCTCTCTCTCTCTGCTTGGTCTGTTGACGGTCGATACTGGTGTGATAAATTATACTGATTTGCTACAATGTGGGGGGTTAGCATCTGTGGCCACGTTGTAACTTGGTGTGAGCTGGACCCTCTATGGTAGCTATAAGTGTGGAGTTTATCCTTCTGCACCAGTTCTTCACACACTTGGACATCAGCACTCAGGTCACAGGCAAAGAAAGGCTTTATTGAACTCGATTGCAAATCTTCTAGACCCAAATTTGTCAGTGCACTTAAGCACATGCCTAATTTTAAGTACATGAATAGCTGGACTGGAGACAATGAGTCTGCTTGTGCACTTAAAATTAGGCACATGCTTAAGTTCCTTGTTGAATCAGGGCTCGGTTGAATGCAATGGGAGCTCGAGCAGGAGCAGGTTCAAAGACCACTGTGGATCAGAGAAGAGCTAACTCAAGTGTTCACCCAAAGACTGAACTTGAATTCAACCTCTCTTTTGTGATTCAATAAGGCTTTGTTCATTCTATGCATTTTGGCAAAGTGTTCAGCTTTGGGGCCTCCATACTTCCTCATAAGCCAGGCCAGATGCAGCAAAACGTTGACTCATCTCACAGCATTTTCTACTCTAATAGGCCCAACCATTTCAAGCAGTAGAAATCTTACAAGGAAGCCTGGTGAAATTTCCAGCTGAATTGCGTACACTCTAGATGTGGATAGATCAGACAAGCATTCAGGCTTTTGGAAGCTGATCTGAACCAAATCCATTATTACTACTATGGAGAAACATAACTTCATTTTATTCTTTGTCTATTACCCTTCTGACATATTATGGTTACATTCAGATACTGGGCATAGTCATTTTTATCTTGTCTGTCTTATTGTGTATCTGTTTACATATGGTTCGTATATAGATTCTACTGCTTGCATCTATGCATGTAGGTACATAAGCCTCCGGGGTAACACATAACTAGCAATTTCCTCTGCATCAACAAAAATGAAGTGTTCAAAACAAAATCCCCAGACAAATTTGTTTTCTCCCTTCAAAAACATGTTGTCTGGCAAAGGAGAGATTTTTCCAGATAACAACTAGAAAACCCACTTCAGATATTAATGAAGTTTAGTGGGAGCTCTGATCATATCCTATTTGGTCAAAATGTCCACATGTAGGTATCTAGAGTTAGGCTTTTAAATCACCGTGTAAGAACTTAAAATACACATCCAAATTTTCAAAATTGCGGAGCCATCTCAGCTCCCTCTGAAGTAAATGGGAGCTGTGGATATTCAGACTTTTGAAACTCAGGCCACATATTTAGGTACCTATATAGGGATTTAGGAACCTCACTTCAGGAACACATTTAAAAAAAAAGTCTTGGCCCTGATGACCAGGGAACCACTGATTAATAGAAAAGAAGGCAAATAGGAGCCCAATTTCAAAAACATGAGGCAGTTGAGGAATGAGTTTGCATTCAGCTGGTGCATGGTAGAGCACATAGGGTAAACTGGTGCCTTTCATGCTACTGCCTTATTCTCCAGAATCAAACTTAAAATCTAGTTTTTCTTTTATAAACATTAAAGTCTCCTGCAGCAACTGTTATGGAAATACACTTGGCTGACACTTTTGAGCCTTTCTGATGCAGTGATTCCTGCCTGCATGTGCAGAGTCTGAAACAGCAGCTGAAGTTCTAGCCCCCTTGAAGTCAAGGAAAGGTTTGCCATTGATATCAAGGTCAGGATTTCACCCAGTACTCTGAAAACTGTGACCTGTCCCTTTCACCTCTTGTTCAGATACCCAATGATAACTGTATTGGTAAGTAAAGTGTTATCTATTTCACTGCTCATCGATGCATGTGGGAAAGGAGAGAAAAGATCGTATTATGAACATCTGTACAATCTGCTCTGAACGGTGCTGGGTGAAATTTTTCAAACTAAACTTTTCACCAAAGAACGCAGGTTTGAATCTACTGAAATCTTTTGCAAATTTGTGTTGAATTCACCAAATTCCTTTGGTTGGGGGAAGAATTTCCAAAAAAACTGAAACTTTGACTTTTTTGAAACTAAATCTTTAGATTTTTTCAATTTGAAACTCCCTTTTGTTTCAAATTTTACTTGATTTTTAAAATGAAACAAAATGTTTCATGTCAACCCCAAATTAATTTTTTTCAGTTTGCCAAAAATTTTTTTTAAATTTCTGGTTATCCCAAACAATACGTGTATTTTAATTTTTCAGTTTAGACAGTGAACCAAAAAAATCAGTTGTTCACACAGCTCTGACTATGAGCAACAGCTCATTTTTGCACACCCAGAGATGGTCTGGGAGAGAAACATTGTTTTTCTCCATGACCTAGTCAAAAAAAGGAGCCAAACCCAAAGAGCCTGGCAGAGAATAGAGATCTGAGCCCCTTTACCAAGGAAGAGGCAAGCTCAAGAAACCCAATGGGTAGAGCTTGTCAAAAAATGGATTTTCCATCATTGTGGGGGAAATTGAGATATCAAAAAAAAAATTCTCCTGAATCTAGAAAAGCTAAAATTTTTCATGAAATGAAAAAACAAAAAAAATTGTTTCAAATCATTTGAAACATTTCTTTTCAATTCTGATCCCTTTTAAAATATATACCTAAAATAAAGTAAATTTTGAAATGAAAAAGTATTATGAAATGAAAAATCAAAATGTTTGTTCTGAAAATGGCAAAATAGGACATTTCAGCATTTTCTAAATGTTTCTCCATTTTTTCCCAAAATGAGATTTAACCAGTTCATTACAACTTCACGAAAAAAATCTGGTTTTGTTGAAATGGCATTTTCAGATGGAAGCTGTTTGGGTGAAAGTTATCCAACCTACTCTATTAGGGCATATGAAGCCAAGAAGCAGGACCTCAGCAGCACCCACAGATGTATGTGGTCCCAATAAGATAGAGATGAGCCCAAGCAGCTGAGAGCACGTATGTGATCTATTTTGAGTATTGTCAAAACTGAGCAATGTTTCGTGGGTGGAGTTTATTTAGTAGGTGGATCTTGGAAGAGTAACACCCTCTTTTTACTTTTTTCCCCAGTGTAACTCCTACGGAGAGACCTTTGAGATGTGAGAACAGGTTACTGAAATACATGCAGGTTCAGGGTGGGAATCTCAAAAGTTTTAGAAACAGGCATTTTGGGAGGAAGCCACATTTTTATTTTCTTCTTTGAAATGTACATTTTCCTAATAATCCAGAAGTTTCTTGGTACTCATTGTCTCTCTCCTTTGAGATTCCAAAACAGGGGCCCAATTCTTGCATGGGATTATCAAGAGACTAGAGCTAGAGCTGATGAAAAACCAAGCGTTTATTCACTCTGCAACTTGTTTCAGTGAAACAGCAGCATCTCAGTTAGTGCTGAGCATATCATATCTGTTAATCAGGATGAGTTAGATCAGAGTGTTAATGTTTCTTGACTAGTCTTTTGTCTCTTCTATATCAACAAAGAGATGCAATGACAATCATATAAATACTTTATGCAGGCCTATAATGGAGTGTTTATTCCACACCAGCCTTGAAAGGGTTAATGAGGCTGAGAAGGGGGCCCATTTACTTGACGGGAGGGGAATTACATTGGATAAGCAACCCCTGATTGGGAGAAGAGCTCAGCTAAGAAAGAACAGGTGGGTCTATGATACAGCCAGGAAGTTGGCAGCAGAAGCATGCTGCAGTATGGAGGCCTGTGGTCACTTTCTAGCCTTAGCAGGGGGAAAGGAAAAAAAACAGGCAGAATATAGAAGCTCTGGGGTCCTGGCTGTAAGGGAAGGGCATACCCAGAAGAGAGTGGAGAAAGACCCTGATAGAGGCAAAGTAGGAGCAGCCTAGGAAACAGTAGCAAGGTTTGGGACAGTACAGACCTTGGCTGCTGATTGTAGTATCCCTGGGCTGGAACCTGGGGTAGAATATGGGCCCCGGTTCCCCTACCAGCCATTGCGGGGGTGGCACAGACAGTCTGTGGAGAAGAAGATTGCCTAGAACAGTTGTCCAGTGGGACTTTAGTCCTCCCCTTCCAGAGTACCATAGTGACCTGGCCAGCGGGTGAAGTCATGGAGAGAACACCCCGAGTTGCAGAGAGAAAGAAATGGCAAGGTGCATGAACGAACAGAAGGGGATGTCAGATGTGAGTGAAGCTAATCCCCAGAGCAGCCAGGAGGAGGTGCCTGTAGTGGTGAATGGACCCCATGACAAGGCCATACACTTTTTTCCCATTAGTCCAAAAGATCTCCTGTTAGTGACTTAACATGAGCTAATTTAACAAGCAAGGAAGTCTCTATTTTATGCAGCAAATCAATACAAATGTATCAGGTTTTAGAGTAGCAGCCGTGTTAGTCTGTATTCGCAAAAAGAAAAGGAGTACTTGTGGCACCTTAGAGACAAATTTATTTGAGCATAAGCTTTCATGAGCTATAGCTCACTTCATCGGATGCATTTGGTGGAAAATACAGTGGGGAGATTTATATACACAGAGAACATGAAACAATAGGTTTTATCATACACACTGTAGGGAGAGTGATCACTTATGAGCCATTACCATATTCTATCTGCTACCCAAGATCCATAAACCTGGAAATCCTGGATGCCCCATCATTTCAGGCATTGGCACCCTGACAGCAGGATTGTCTGGCTATGTAGACTCCCTCCTCAGGCCCTATGCTACCAGCACACCCAGCTATCTTCGAGACACTACTGACTTCCTGAGGAAACTACAATCCATTGGTAACCTTACTAAAAACACCATCCTAGCCACTATGGATGTAGAAGCCCTCTACACCAACATTCCACACAAAGATGGACTACAAGCCGTCAGGAACAGTATCCCCAATAATGTCACGGCTAACCTGGTGGCTGAACTTTGTGACTTTGTCCTCACCCATAACTATTTCACATTTGGGGACAATGTATACCTTCAAATCAGCGATGGGTACCCGCATGACCCCACAGTATGCCAACATTTTTATGGCTGACTTAGAACAACGCTTCCTCAGCTCTCGTCCCCTACTCTACTTGCACTACATTGATGACATCATCTGGACCCATGGAAAAGAAGCCCTTGAGGAATTCCACCATGATTTCAAAAATTTCCATCCCACCATCTACCTCAGCCTGGACCAGTCCACACAAGAGATCCACTTCCTGGACACTACGGTGCTAATAAGCGATGGTCACATAATCACCACCCTATATCGGAAACCTACTGACCGCTATTCCTACCTACATGCCTCTAGCTTTCATCCAGATGACACCACACGATCCATTGTCTACAGCCAAGCTCTACGATATAACCGCATTTGCTCCAACCCCTCAGACAGAGACAAACACCTACAAGATCTCTATCATGCATTCCTACAACTACAATACCCACCTGCTGAAGTGAAGAAACAGATTGACAGAGCCAGAAGAGTACCCAGAAGTCACCTACTACAGGACAGGCCCAACATAGAAAACAACAGAACGCCACTAGCCATCACCTTCAGCCCCCAACTAAAACCTCTCCAACACATCAAGGATCTACAACCTATCCTAAAGGATGACCCATCACTCACAGATCTTGGGAGACAGGCCAGTCCTTGCTTACAGACAGCCCCTCAACCTGAAGCAAATACTCACCAGCAACCCCACACCACACCAGAGAACCACTAACCCAGGAACCAATCCTTGCAACAAAGTCCGTTGCCAACTCTGTCCACATATCTATTCAGGGGACACCATCATAGGGCCTAATCACATCAGAGGCTCGTTCACCTGCGCATCTACCAATGTGATATATGCCATCATGTGCCAGCAATGCCCCTCTGCCATGTACATTGGTCAAACTGGACAGTCTCTACGTAAAAGAATGAATGGACACAAATCAGACGTCAAGAATTATAACATTCAAAAACCAGTCAGAGAACACTTCAATCTCTCCGGTCACTCAATTATAGACCTGGGAGTGGCTATCCTTCAACAAAAAAGCTTCAAAAACAGACTCCAACGAGAGACTGCTGAATTGGAATTAATTTGTAAACTGGATAGAATTAACTTAGGCTTGAATGGAGACTAGGAATGGATGGGT
This sequence comes from Dermochelys coriacea, assembly GCF_009764565.3. Taxonomy (NCBI): domain Eukaryota; kingdom Metazoa; phylum Chordata; order Testudines; family Dermochelyidae; genus Dermochelys; species Dermochelys coriacea. The sequence goes on from NC_050070.1 coordinate 104,784,156, forward strand.
CATTACACAAAGTAAAACTATTTCCCCATGTTATTTCTCCCCCCCACCCCACCGTTCCTCAGATGTTCTTGTTAACTACTGGAAATGGCCCATCTTGATCATCACCATAAATGGTTTTCCTCCTTCCCTGCCCCCTCCTGCTGGTAATAGCTCATCTTAAGCGATCACTCTCCTTACAGTATGTATGATAAAAACCATTGTTTCATGTTCTGTGTGTGTGTGTATATAAATCTCGCCACTGTATTTTCCACTGAATGCATCCGATGAAGTGAGCTGTAGCTCATGAAAGCTTATGCTCAAATAAATTTGTTAGTCTAAGGTGCCACAAGTACTCCTTTTCTTTATACCAGGTTTTATTATCTTTTAAGATCTCTGGTGCATTGTGTGTTTGGTTACCGCATGTTTGATTAGATTAATTAAAATAGTTGTGTTTTGTTTATGATCAGGGTCATGTGAATTCTGCAACACCATGCGGCACACATTGCCATGGAATTCACTCCTACCCACAGTATAGTTGTTCCAGAATCTGTCATTTTAAAAAGTTGTATATAAATATGTCTAGTGCCTATAGTTCTGCAGGTAACACTGAAAATGTGATCCAAGTTCAAACAAGGCAATAATGCCCGCTGGTCTGGAAACCGCTTGAAACAGTAGCTGTGAGAGACTTGAATTACCCGATTTGTCTCAACCAGTTCTATGGAATTTGGCATTTTTCCAAGATGCCCCAGCGTTCAGCATTATTGTTGTGGAATTCACCATTGAGGCAGACAGGCATTTGCATCTTTTCTGTCTCCATGGTCTGCTAGGCCCTGCCTGCAGTTACTTCTTATTCTCTAGTTTTCCCCACCAGGTGGATTTAAATGGATTACAGTGCATGCTGAAATGGTCCTTGGAGTTACGCAGGTATGAGGTGTCAGAAGTTTAGGGAGGTGAGCTGTGATAACTGCAACACTGTATATAAACTGAAGCTTAGGAAGCAGAGGACATGAGGCGCTGAGGCTGGCTACAATTTCCCCCACGTTCCCAGGATATATAGGGGGAAGGAAGTTCTGAAGGGGCTCTCGTAACAACATTACAGGGTTTAAGTGCTGGGGAATAGTACTTGCTGCCTGAGATAGTAGCACAAAAATCCATTATCCCCAAAAAATAATCACAATCAAAAATAATTGTGGCAAATTTACACCAATGATTATTTTTGTGTGTGTGTAATGAGGAGATAGGTATGAAAGATTTCATGAGAGAATAAGTCAACATTTCAGCAGAATGTAGGAGTTGCTGAAATGGAATTTGATCCTATTGTTCATGGTGCCCCACCTATAATGCATCTAGGGTTTTCCAATGAATTACAGATACTTTCTCCCTAGACATTATAATCCACAACAGAGCTTTGGTAATTTCTTCCTGATTACCCCAGTTTTAGAGACTTCCCACAACTCAGCATGACTGAAGTGTCTCAGTCCAGATACATCCTAATGTGAGACCTATGGGAAATAATCCAACAAACTCTCTGTAAAGTTATTATAGAGATGAGCAAGCCAATGAAAATTTGAGCCATGATCAAGCTGAGTGCCTGGTTCTGTTCCGGAGAATAAGGAAGAGCCAAGCCAGGGAGTATTCTGGCATTCTTTCCAGAATGCACAGCAACGTGTTATTTACCACAATATTTTTTGGTCCTATGTGTTATCTAATGACTGCTTGTGTCTTGGCTTACAGACACAAACTAGACCATTGGTTTGGCTCTCCCTTTGATTTTTCTGGTTGGCGTAGGTCTGTTTAAAGGGTAAAAAGTGCAGCTCCTATTCCATCTAACAAGGTATGCTTTCTACATCTCTAGCTCAGACTAGGGCCAAATGTGGTGTTCCATTTTGTAGCCTTTTTATTATAGCAGTGGCTGCTAGTGGCCGTTACAGTTGAGTTTGTAAAACAGCCGCTGTTATAATACTCTGTTCTAACACACAACTTTCCAAAACGTTCACTCCTGAGACTGAAATTTTCCATGCTTGGTCTCTGCCTAAAGGTGAATTTTTGTGGAAAGCCCAAAGAGAATGCATTCAGCTAGCTGTTTTGGAGTTATAAAACTATGAGAAGAACCACATTATTTTTCCCATAGGAGAAAAATAGTTCTTGCTCTCCCCCTCCCCCCTTAGGAATAACTTGAAAACGACTGAACTTTTCAACTTTTACTCATGCATAGTCTCAATGAGTACTATGTGCTTTGAAGGGGGGAGGTGGAGTCAAGGCTGCAAAATTGGAAAGCTGTGAACATTTGAAAACATGCCATAGTGCATAAGCATAGAAAAGAGCCTTAGCTTATCAGCAGTGATCTTAAACATGGATGAAGTACGTAGGCATGTGCAAGTAGTTAAGCGGATAAGTGTAGCCATCTGAAGTTGTCTAAATATGCAAGAGCTTTAGTAAAACCCGCCCCACTTCCTCCACCTTTTTTCTGTCCCACAGAGTCTTAGAAGAACGAGCACAGGACTGGGAGCAGGGAACTCCTGGGTTCTACTGCCTCCTCTGCCACTGATTGGCTTTGACAATGCTTTGCACCAAGGACCTGGTCCCCAAAACACATCTGGTTGCACTGCTTACTGTGGGTAGTCTCATTGGAAACCTGGAATCCTGCATCCGGTGCATTAACCCTGGTTCTAGATAATTTGTGAACTTCACTTTCCCCATCTGTAAAAAGGGGACAATGACATTTCGGTACTTCAAACGGTGGTTGTTAGGCCCAATTAAATAACTTTTGGAAAGAGCTATGTCATTGCCTGATCCTGAACCGGAGGCGGGGGCGCACTACCTACCAAGGATAGCACTACAGCCAAAAGTACATATACTCATGTGCAGAATGGGAAAGAAACTAGCTTTCTATGGACACTTGTGCTAGAAAAATAACTATACAAATGTTTGTGACAAGCCTATACAAAATGGGGGAGACAAAAGCTGAAGCAAAATTATTCATGCCTGACTAGGACACAGTGCCCATCATGCAAGACATTTAGGGTACATCACACAGTGAGCGGCAGCCCACAGCAGCAAGTCTCTTAGCCTAGGTCAAGAGAGTCGAGCTCGCGCTCTGGTGCTTGCAGTGCGGATGTTGCAGCTTCAGCTGGAGCTCTAGCTGTACAACCTCCTCCCTAGGCATCAGAGCCAGAGCTCCTGCATAATATGCACAATATCTACACAGTTATTTTTTAGTGCTGTAGCGCAAGCCAGAGTCTGTGACCCAGCCTCTGAGAATCATTGCCTCTTGCCGTGACTTGCTTAGGCTCTGATTCTCAGTCCACAATGGCTCCTTTACTCTTCCTCTGGCACCATATAGCTTCAGTAAACTAGATGGAACTGGCCTCTGAAGAATGACCCCAACATAGTGGGCTTCTCTGGGCAATACAGGGCTTTCACAGTTACTGGGAAGAGGTGTGCAATGGGAGGAGTACACTGCACTCTGGCTGTCCTGGGCTGCTGTAGCAACCTATGGGGGTGCAGGAGAGTCATTACAAGCAATCATAAATTAAAAGTAGCCTCCAGAATCCAGGGAGGGTACAAGTTGGTGTAAAGCCTCCTTTGTCCCCATCCTGAGCTACACTGAGCTTAGCTTAGCTCAGCGCAGCTCGGAATTGGGGCCTTACTTTCCTGAGCCTGTTTCCTCCTCTCTATGGAGAAAACGATAGTACGTGGCCTCTCAAGGCCCTCTTAAGTCATGAAAAACTGGCACTCAGCAAGTGGAATGCTTGCTTGGGGAGGTGTGAAGGTACTGCACTGGAGCACGAAAACTATGGATTGTAGCCTTGCTTACCTCAGTGAGAGGGGGAGGGAGGAAGGGCATAAGCAGTCAGGTGTCCATTCTGTGTCAAGAGGATATTTATTTAAAGACCTCTAAAATAATGGTTTTGATTCTCCTTAAAAAAATCCAGACAACACAAATTCAGATAGTCATTCCTTCCAAGGGCCCAGTTTGGTTTGAGAGCCGAGGTCTAGCCTGAACTACCTTGCTTGGGCCAGGGACCTGGTTCTCTGCAGCCTTATGACTTGGGAAGTCAACTTTGTTAACCAGTCTTTTCTCCACCCTTCACTTTTTCATGCTGAATCTTTCCCCTTCCCCCATTTTTTCCATACATGACTTTGGTCACCTTTCCCTTCAGCAAGAACAAAGCGGTCACCAACACCAGCCACCCATACAAAGCCACAAATGACACACAAGAGAACAAACCAATAAAGTATGATTCTGCAGGGCTTCCATTCACCTAAATGGAAAGCTCCAATGCTACATTTGGCATTGTGTGGCTGTTTGAGGCTATGCCCAGTCACATGATGCAAAGATGAAACTACTAGCAAATACTGCTTGGCTTCTGCAGGAGCCAGACGAAACCAACTTTAATGAAATTCTAATACCCCGAGGTAAGAGCGCACAGCTCTCTTTGAATATAGCAATAATGCAAGAACTCAGTAATGAGAATCTGCTTGGACTACAATCCTGAATGGCAGATTGCTCTGTCGCACCAGGAAAGAAAATTCCCCTCCTCATATACAAGCGAACTCACTATCATGCTACTGACACTGTGTCCCTGATTTCAGAGGTGCTGAGCATCCACATTTCCAGTGAAAGTCAATAGGAGCTGTAAAGCAGACACTACAGGCCAGAATCTGTGGCTGTAAATTGGCATAGCTTCATTACCTTGAACAGAGCTCTGCTGGTTTACTCCTGCTGTGAATCTGGCCCTATAGGTGAACACAGGTATTGGGTCAGCTGTGGTGGAGGAAACTTAAACAAGGTGAAGTGGGAAGGAGTGGGTCAGCAATAGCTGACAGGACATCAAACGTGTAGATTCCAAAAAATGGCAATACTCTGCATCTGGTGCCCAAACTGAAGGAGATGAGTTACTTTTCTCTCCCTTGGGTGTGTGATTTCAGACAGTGGGAGTCTAATATGGTATATGCAGCTCATAGATGTCACTGGAAAACAGAGGTGTAAGTAGCTTCCTTGAGGCATTGTGGTCCAGTGGATTAGTCATGGGACAAACTGGGCCTAGCTAGCCACTCAGTGAGCTACTTTAACCTCCTGATGATCTGTTTGGCCATCTGTTAAATGGGGATATTAATTATTCACGGGCTGTTTGGATAAATGAATTAGTTTGTACAGTGCGTTGAAAATATAAATCAGAACACACTAAGTATTATGAGGTGCCACCTGCACCTTCATTCAACAGAGAGCAGCATTGTACAGTGAGAACAAACATCTTTCCCTGCATTCTCAGTGCTGCCTTCCACAGAGTCAGAGTTGGATGAAACTAGCATCCTTAAAATCTTGTGGAACAGTTTCTTCCATCCAAAAGAGTAGCAATACCTTGTGCAATCTTTGCAGCAAGTCTTTGTTTGTACATTTCTAGATTTCAACAATCAGATCCTGAAACTTTGTTGTTGGGAATCTTTTTGATGCTTTGTTTAAGGTCCTGTAGTGTACATTTGGCATCCAGAGAAGTCACAACTCCAAACCCAAGCAATTTTTCTAGCACATGGTCTACTACAGACTCCCTTGAGTATATCATTCCATAGTGCTCAATCCACCTTTCCAGTTGCTTCCCTTTATCAGTTATGATATTGCCATCCAGATCTTTCAGCAGAGCTGTCTTATGCTTTATCGACCCAATGGCCTTTCTGATGCCCTCATACAGATGACAGACAGTTGTATCAGCCACCTGTTGGATGCTGTTGCAAAATTCTTGAGCATACCTCCTGGAAGCTATTTGAACAATCTTATGAGCTTTTCTTAAGCTGTTGAGTGAATCAATAATAGGCATAAACTTGTAGGTGATCAGGGCAGATCTTTTCCTCTCAATGAGTGAGAATAATATCTGCACACGGTCTATGAACCAGTCGATATTTTCTTAGTAATAGTAATGTTTCAAAAACTCGTCTGCCACATTGTACATGTGTGTCTTCAGGACTTCCAATGCATCTGAAGCAGTTTCATTTGTTCTGGCTGACTTTGCTGCTACTTCATAAAAAAGAGGTTTCTTGACAGGATCATTGATTTGGCACAAGTAAATATGAGGTTGTACTGCAGCTTTATTATGGTGAATCCTCTCAACTTGAGATTTCACTTTGCAGCAGACGAGAGTGGTCTGTGTCACAATCTCTGCATGGGAAGGATCATGTATGCAAGATATCTTTCAAATATGCAAGTCTTGTGAATCTTTTCCTGGGCATGACTTTAAACTGCATCCTCCACTGCTTTGGGATTCACTCCAACTTCTTGGTTGAAGAAAGGCTAAGGGATCTCACCCCAACAGAAAAGGCGTTCATGCTGAAGCGATAGGCAGCTCTATTCAGGTTGCTGTATGGCAGAAGCTACAATCTCTGTGTCATTGAATATCCAGACTCACTCTGGCCTTTGGATTCTGGCTCAGTGGTCTAAAGTGGGGACGACAGGTCTATGGCAGCCTCCACTCCTCCATAATTTTACCTAGGAGTATGCGCTGAAGGTCTTGGAAAGATGGTCACAGGGATCTGAAAGATGCCTAAGGGAACTGGGGCAACCACCAAGATTTCCAAATAGCCCTGTTTAGGGATGGCCTGCTTACCTCATGTGAGGGTGGCCCTAGAAAAGGTGGGTCAAACAAGCCCTGCCTCATTGTTTACATCTGGCTCAGTTTTTACAAACAGAATTGTTTGCTGGAATATTTGGACTTTGACCCCTGAATACGACTTTGATCTGAATTCAGATTTGAGGAAAAACAGCTGCCGAGTAATGAACTTGCACGTTTCAGAATTGATATTGCAGCTCTTTCAGAAACTCGACTCTCAGACACAGGTTTCATAAGGGAGAAGTACTACACCATTTACTGGCATGGCAAAGGAGTAAGAAAAGAGTTTGATGTAGATTTTGGTATCAGAAATGATCTTATGTCATTGTGTGACACTCAGATTGCAGTGTCCATATGTATCATGATTCATGACACTGAGTTAGTCTACAGAAGGGATTCATTAACCTTGTCAGTGTCTATGCGCCAACTCTGCAGGCTAGTGATGAGGAGAAAACAGCTTTTACCATCAGATGGAAGAACTGATTAGCAGGATTCCATGGAAGGAACCAAGCCTAGTGCTTGGAAACTTCAATAGAGTTAGGTACAATGCCGAGAACTGGCCTGGGATTCTGGGTAGGCATAGCATTAGATGTATGAATGACAATAACCAGAGAGTTTCATAGATAGATACTAAAGTCAGAAGGGACCATTATAATCATCTAGTCAGACCTCCTGCAAAACGCAGACCACAGAATCTCACCCACCCACTCCTCTGATAAACCTCTCACCTATGTCTGAACTATTGAATTCCTCAAATCGTGGTTTAAAGACTTCAAGGAGCAGAGAATCCCCCAGCAAGTGACCCATGCTACAGAGGAAGGGGAAAAACCTCCAGGGCCTCTTCCAATCTGCCCTGGAGGAAAATTCCTTCCCAACCCCAAATATGGTGATCAGCTAAGCCCTGAGCATATGGGCAAGATTCACCTGCCAGATACAACAGAAAATTATTTCTTGGGTAACTCAGATCCCACCCCATCTAACATCCCATCAGGCCTATTAACATGATTTTGGTAATTAAATATTCATGGTAATCCCATCATACCATCTCCTCCATAAACGTATCGAGTTTAATCTTAAAGCCAGATAGATCTTTTGCCCCCCACTGCTTCCCTTGGAAGGCTATTCCAAAACTTCACTCCTCTGATGGTTAGAAACCTTCGTCTGATTTCAAGTCTAAACTTCCTGGTGGCCAGTTTATACCCATTTGTTCTTGTGTCCACATTGGTACTGAGCTTAAATAATTCTTCTCCCTGTCCAGTATTTATCCCTAATATATTTATAGAGAGCAATCATATCTCCCCTCAACCTTCTTTTAGTTAGGCTAAACAAGCCAACCTCCTTGAGTCTCCTTTCATAAGAGAAGTTTTCGATACCTAGTAGCCCTTCTCTGTACCTGTTCCAGTTTGAAATTTATCCTTCTTAAACATGGGAGACCAGAACTGCACACAGTATTCCAGGTGAGGTCTCACCAGTGCCTTGTATAACGAGCTCTGTGCCAGTCAAGGCTTATTGGTGACTAATACCTTCTTTGCTGGGCAACATCAGAAGAAGATCATGAAGACACCCAAGGTACAAGCATCGGCATCATTGGGACTTGGTATTTTATCTATACTGCAATTAAACTGCTCCTTAGCCCAAGCCCTGTGAGTCGCCAGCCATGGGTTTTTAATTGCCGCGTAGATATACTCTCTGGGGCTTTGCAGGGACACAGAATTGCTTGGGCAGAGGTCTATACATCCCAGTCACACCACCTCACACCCCTTCTATCCTCCGGTTTGCTCCACTTTGGAAGTGTCCTGTGTCCAGTGCTGCCCTGGAAGAAGTAGAGAACTAGTAGATCCAGCTGTGCACCTGGTATAGGTAGGATACTGTTCAGGGGGATACTCATGTCTGCCCTATGGCCCCTTTGCACCAGCCTAGCTGGAAGAAAGGGGCTGCAGTATGATGATTTAGGCCCCTGCTGAACTACCCTTCTCCTTATTTTGAATAAGGCTATAAAGGAAATGCCTTTTATATCATGATTTGTCAATTAAGTAGGCCCATACTTTAATGCATAAACACAAGAAGGCAGACTTAGGTTGGGGCTTTCAGCCTTAACTCTGCCTTTCTTGTTCTGACTAATTGGTTTCTCAACCTTAACATTGCATAATAGCTTTCTGTTCAGGACATACAGTAATCCAAGGCTACATCTTCACTGTATGGTTAATGTAAGTGATTAGCACTCCAGTCAGAGCACCCACAATAGCTTAATTCAGGTGTGAATGTCCCCATTGCAAAACCCTACCCACAATACCAAGTCCTCACTGTTTCTGCACTCACCCATATATGTCTGGGGCATGTCCTATGGTATTATGTGCTGATATTCTCTGGGATTCTTTCCCAGGCAGCTATGTCAATTTGAGTGGAATTGTGGGAAGGACATTGGAGGACTATTATTAGCACTTGAGTGATTTTATTTTGTTTGCCTGCATCCTCATTGCAAACTGGGTGGATTCCACACCAAGTTAAACCAGAGCCGGGTTCTAACATCTACCCACAACTGATTAAGATAGCTTAAAGCACCTCCAAACCCTGCTCAGAAGTTGCTTGGGCTAAAACCTGGTAAGAGCTTGGGTTAACTATGCAATAAAAAGCCATACCCCAAGAGCTGAGCTGGTTGCAGCATAGAGTAATGGAAATAATTTTCCCTTTTACAGTCCACATCACATAAAAATTGCCTCCTTCTTTCTGAGTGGGTTGGAATCACGTATGCACTTTATTTAATAAAATTCACCTTGCTATTCTTTCCCACCCCCACTCCCTTGAAATACACAGGAAAATTGTAACAATACTTTGCCCACAGAGGAAAGGAAGGTAAGTTTCTCCATGTAGCGAATATTAGGCATTTCACCTGCAATAACTCCTTGTGAGTACAATGGTGCAGTTTTATTTCGAGTGCATCTCCTCCATTTCACTACATGGCCTACACCAAGTGGACACCAGTAATCTTTGCAGCCTAATGGAAGGGGATGGGGAAGTTGGTCATGCAGTAGCAGCTGCTTGTTTTCAGCAGCACCACTGGAGAGTTTCTCACATTCTCCTCCTCCGCCTCTTCCCAAATGTTCAGCCTGCTATGTGCAAGCTGGGTGTTTACAGTTCAGGGCTATGGAGGAGGAGGAAATATTTTGCCTATTGTTTAGTGACGTCAATGGCTTAGCGCCCAGTCACTTGAGGGACTGGGGTGCTTAGTAAATGTCAGCACAATGCTGCTAGTGCATGTGCCTTACAAATCTGCTTTCAATGCATTTAAGGTCTCCCCTACAGGTTAGATCCAATTGGCATGACAGGCTGGGACAAAGGGGCATGCATAGCTGAAGAATACCCATGAGAGTGATTATGCCTCTATTTGCATGGGGAATGGGTTACATATGGATTTTTATTAGGTATTAAAGCCATCTCTTTCCCTGCACCAAGCTCTTCTCTCTCTAATTTTATTATGATACAAATAAAGCTCTGAAAGGAAATTGACAGAGTCTGAGAATTTCACAATAAATTGAACAGCAATGAGTCATAATGAGATACTACATCAACGTTTCCCAGCTCTGCCAGTACCAGGTATTGCTCACGGAACTGGAAACTAGCTTGTTTGTGTCTATTTTTTTGTCAGAATCAAAGTTGACTCTTGAATGGGAGAGGGGAGTTATATTTACGAGGGCACAGAAGAAATTGTTACTGTGGTTGATGTTTCTGACTGGGGTGTCCAGAGGCTAAAATTTGGAAGCTAAGCTCTAACCATTTGTTTTGCATCAAAGACAAAGGCATTTTTGAATTGTGAATGAAGAGCTTGTATCTACACTTTGTGCACACAAACAGGAAACTTCACTTGCAGACAAGCAGTTACCTGTTCCTGTGGGCGTATGTCCATTTGCTTATTTAAATAAATAAATAAATAAAACCAACCTGTGTGCACACAGGTTATGAGGTGAAATTCAGGCACTCAGTTTTGTGAAGCATTTTGAGATCCACAGATGAAAAGCACTATATAGAAAATAGGCATTATTATATTCTCCTGATGTGCCAAACAATGTTCCATTCCACAAAAAAATACAGGTTCAGTTACACAAAGTGGTGTGTGCAAGTTTAACATTTGGTTTTCTATGCAGTGAATATTTGAATCCTCCCCCCCCCATACATACAGACACACACACACACACACACACACGCTTGGATTACAAACGGATGATTTATCATCTTAACCACTTTGGCCTTCTGTGATTGTTTGTATTCTGACTGGCAGTCCATTTCATGTTTGTTTTCCTCTTATGCATACTCTGTACGTAAACAGTGGGCAGCTAAAATATGGCCAAACCATTCCAGAACAGATCAGAATCCAACATCAAGTGATCAAATACAATTTTTTTAAATTTTCTTTGAAGATAGTCAAAATGTTAAGCACCTGGCAAGATTTCCAGACAATCTATTTAAAATGTGGATTGGTTCCATCCTTCTGGGATTCTCAGCAAGGAAAGACTGTTTAGTTTCATTACCATTATCCTAGTTGCTGTGTATGGTGCCTTTAAGGGAATATGCTGTGAGAGGCAGATTTGTCACCATCTTTAGTCCTTTAAAGGTTAAATCTGTCATGTTGGGTGAGTGGATTAACCCTAGTTGGGAGAGTCCAGTACATCTTCTGCAAAGAACTGCCCATTTACATACAAGTGTTTTATCAATTTCTGTACCAAATGCAACAGGCGAGATACTACTTTTGCCTGTTAATAACTTATAGAACTCAGTTGTTCCTCAGGTAAAAGTCCCTTTTTGGAATACCCACTTTATCCAAATCATCCTTTCAAAACTGAAGTACCTGCTTGGAAGTGCCTGCTTGGAATTTCTTCCTACAGTAGTCTTGATTCATAGCTAGTTCTCAGTTTCGGAAAGAATTAGTACATTAAATGGCTTTTCCAGTTGCTATTTGCCTCACTATCCTTTGTGATTTTAGACCACTGGAGTTCATAATTTGGAAAGAAAGAGGAAAAAGTAGAGGAGTCTTGAATATAAACAAAGTAAGGAGGTTGAGAGACTTCAGAGGAGGAGAGAGGCAGGTGTGATAAGCAAAAAAAAGTTTTGCTTGACATGTGAATGCGCTGGGGAAATTTAAGTCAATTTTTTCCACATGGGGAGAAGGTGATAAAGAGGGATAGAGCTTTGGGGAGAAGATGGAGGAGGATGTTGCAAGGGAGGCATGAGAGAAACAGTGGGATGGGACAGGCTGGGGGAGTGGAAGATAACCCAATGGATGTGAGGAAACAAAAGAGAACATTTTAAATGACAGAATAGAGGCATGTAATTAATTGTAGTAGGGTTGGCATAGAGAGCCCTTAAGAAATATTCCTTACCTTTTTGTCTGAATGCAATGTGGTCACACTCCTCTCACAAGCCCCCCCTGGCTGAGTGCATGTGCCTGCACACTCTGATTGTGGTGGGTCTTCAGTGACTCAGCCCTCCAGTCAAGTCATACACAATCTGTCTGTGAGATAAAAGCAACACAAACCCCTTTCAGAATACAAGTCCAACATGGGCCTCTAAGTTTTTGCCTGCTCCAGAATAGAGCAGGGCCCCAGGGCTCCTTTCTTGGAGGCAGTGTCTTCACTATCTCAGGGCCTTTCTGGCCCCAGCTCTGCAGCTGGGCCACTACAGTTCAGTCCCCATTCTGGTGTGCCTCAAAGTCCAAGCCACTTTCCCGGTGGTGGTGGTGAGGGGGGTCCCAGCCCAGGAATCCTATAGATAGCAGCCATCTACAATGTCCCTTTAAATAAACTCTGTTGCTGCTATAATTCCCTGAGCCACTTCTCCATGGCTCCTGCACATTCTTTACCCTTACCTCAGGGCCTTATTCTTGTGGAGTCCTAACAGCCAGCCTAGACCACCATCCAACCACCACCAACTCTAGCAAGGAACTGAACTCACTCTTGCCCTGAAGCTCTTCTTATACTGACCTGCTTGACCCTGATTGGCTGCTTCCCACACAGCCGCTGTAGACAGCTTGGAGGACCTCTCAACTGTCCTTTTCTGGGGCAGGGTGTGCCATGACCACAAGGCCTCCAGCAGGGGGCCTCAGGGCCTAGTCTATTCCAGCACACTGAAGTAGTGAGGTTTCAGAGTAGCAGCCGTGTTAGTCTGTATCCGCAAAAAAAAAAGGAGTACTTGTGGCACCTTAGAGACTAACAAATTTATTTGAGAATAAGCATCCGATGAAGTGAGCTGTAGCTCATGAAAGCTTATGCTCAAATAAATTTGTTAGTCTCTAAGGTGCCACAAGTACTCCTTTTCTTTTTGAAGTAGTGAGGTTATTCCTTTACTGTGTGAACAGAAAGGGATGGCACAAATTATTTGCTGTTAATCAAAGGCAATATTCTAATTCAAATTACTAACTTTCCTGTTCCTCATGTGTAGAATAACCTCTGGGCTAGAGCATGTGGTATGAGAAACTGACTAGTGTATACACCCAAAATATTTAAAAATCAGGATTCACAATAGAATAACAAAAATGCATTAAGCTGTCTGGAGGTCTTGGATGTATGAATCATAATGCCCACTGTCTGGGAAGTAGGGTGAAGTTTCTTAGAGAGTTACAGGTGTGGGAACCTTTTTATTGCCAGTGATACTGCCTAATTGTCTAGGCTTAGAAATGAGGTGAAAAGGAACTGAGGCTTTACTCTGAATGCAGGGACTAACAGAGTCCAGGCTAATTTTTTTCAAAGCACTTCCAAATAGCATTTCCTAGGTCTTGCCCAGGTCCAGTTTCAGGCAGCTGTTCTTCATCTAGAGGTGGATCACAGGCATTTTAAGATCCTTGTGATAGCATGTTATTGTAACCATGAACCACAATTTGAGAATCTCTGATCTATAGTGTCTATGGTAAAATTATACACCATGGGCTGCCTTGTTAGCTTTTCAGACAAAAGAATTTCTCAGTCCTCACAAACATTTATTTTAACCCTGAGAGACCAACTTCCCAGACAGATTTCAGGGACAGTTCCCCAGCTGGTGTGAAGCAGAGTAGTTCCATTGACTTCAGTGGAGCAACATCAGTTTATACTGGCTTAGAATCTAGACCTTGTTTTTGATATCATAAGTGTATAAAACATAATAATACAGTACCTAACATTTTGCATACCTCTAGCACCTTGAATATGAGACTGTCAAAGGCTTTACAAACATAAAATTAATCTCTTGATAAGTAGTACTTTCCCCATCTGTAAAATGGGGATAATAAGGCACAGAGAAGTTAAGACCATTAGGCATCAGCTTTTGAAAAATTTCACCTTAAGAGACTTCCACAAAGTCTCACACTGAGTAGTTAGTAGAGCTGGGAAATACCAGTGCATAGGTGCTGGCTTTTATTTTTCCCCAAGGGTGCTCCACCCCTTCTCTGCCCTGAGGCCCTGCCCCCACTCAGCCTCTTCCCTTGAGGCCCTGCCCTTGCTCTGCCTCTTCCCACCTCCACTCTACCCCCGAAGACTCCTGCCCACTCACCCACCACTTGCTGCTCTCTGCCCCATGCAGCACCTTCCCTGCCCAACAGCTGATTAGTGGCACTACCAAACAGCTGTGGCTGATGGGTGCTGAACACCCAATGTATTTTTCCATGGGTGCTTGAGCCCTGGAGCACTCATGGAGTTGGCTCCTATGCCTAGGTGTCCAAATATCCTGCTCTTACCACTGCTCTACTCTGTCTACTAACCCACAGACAGACATCTTCCTGCCTTTCACTTTCTTTAAGGGGACTCTGAATAAAGCCTTTATTTCCTCTACTTGGCAATCCGGTGCTATCAAGAAAAAAAATGTAAGACATTCGCCTGATATGAAATGTAAGAGAGAAAGGAAACCTATCACCACCAATAAGAAACAATGAATTTTTGTCTAGCCAAGAGATAAAGTGAATCCTTTCTTCACATAATGTAACCAGGCCCTTGGCAGAGCCAGTTTCCCCAATAGATGATACAGATACAGGGATGTGTTGTGAAGTCTATCATGATGATCACGACACACTCAACAGAATGCTCAATACATGAATTTGCTGAGGAAAATTCTGCTACCGTTCTTTGGAAAAAGAAATTGTATCATGTCACTTGCTGCCTGAACAGAGGGGAGGATGTAGAATAAAGATAGAGAATTAAGATAAGGAAGAGAGAGGATCAACTTTTTTTTTCTTTTCTCTCCTCTTTCTTTTCCTTATCTGTATTCATTGTTGCTTCTCTTGCCTTCGTTACTTGTCTTTATTTCTCTTTCCCACCATTTTTATTTTTAGCAACTTTCTTTGGTTTGGTCCACTCTTCCTGTCTCTTGGGATCTCCCTTCTCCACTGTCTACTGCAGCTGCTCCTGTATCTATTCTGCATCCCCCACTTCAAGCTGCTGAGTCAGCATCCCTGGAGTAAGTTCTTCTTTGCACTGAAAGACAACAGATTCTGCTGCCCATGGTACCAAGTTGAGCAGTACATCGAGATACAGGCTGGCTGGGAAAAACAGAAGAGCCAATTTTTTTTTAAACTTCAAGAATGCCAATTAAATATGCAGTTGCTGGCAAATACAGACCCTACTGCCAGAACAGATTCCATTCAGAAACAGTTAAGTCAAGATATTTTAAGATACCATATGCTGGAGTGATCAGTCAGTTTCCAGTAGCTAATTAGAGAATATACATGGTAACACTTATGATACATGATAATGAGTAATGTGCAAATTTGGATGGCGAAGAACGTATATATTGGCCATTTTAACAGGTTCCTTTGACAGTAGCTCACCTTCTAGGGGAAAAGACTGAAAGCATGACATCTTTGAGAATAATGTTTTCTCTGAGCTCCATCACACCAACTGCAATGACAGACCCCAGGGTGAAATTTGCAAAGGGGAAAAGCAGAAGAGCATTCTCAGTGGAAGGCTCTTGGCTGTGGCTATCACTATCACTTGAGATCAGACTGCGCTCTAGATCATGCCATTTTTACAGCGCAATGCAAGACCCATATTTCTTCCCTCAGGAGAATGGTGGTAGAAGAATAACCAGGTAACCTTTCTCATAAAAATGGTAAATAAAACTAAAATACCATTAAGCATCTTAAAATGAAGGAGGAGAGTACAATCTTTGCAGGCGGAAAATGGCCATGTTTCATTCCATATATGGTGCCTAAATAACTACTGTGGAGAGCGCATTACAATGCAGAGATAAGTTTGTAGTAGCAACTCTGATCTTGAGGAAGTCCCAAAGTACTCAAGAGATTATTTCTCAACCACTGCTGATGAGCAGAAACATTGCAGCCGTTCAAGATCAGAAACAGTGCACAGGTGCTTTTAGAAGGGAAGGGAAGAGTGACTTGCATAGGGACGTTAGGTAGCCAAGTTAATATAATTATCCAAATTAGAATTTTTCTAGGAAAATATACTGGGGGGAAATGTATGTTAGATTTTTGTTAATGATCAAGAGTGATCAAGACTTCAGTGTTATATCTCACCTGAAAGTCAACACACCACCTCTGCATGGTGTCCCTAATCACATACCGGCCTGTTCCTCTCCTCCCACCTCACCATTTTCCGTGTTTCTGAAAAATATCCAACCCAGCCTGCATGTTGGCTGAATCAAATTTCTGCATCAACCTCTCTTTATCAGAGCCTAAGCTCCATTTAGAAACAGCCTTAAGGAGAGCGATGCCGCAAAGTGACAATTACTGTAATAGTGATTGCAAAATTCGAAACTGTTCCATATAATGTACATACTCTTTTGTAAAAATAAATGAGATTAAAATGTGGATTTTGTCCAGTGTTCTGTGTATTTAAACAGGGTTTTGGAGCTGTGATCTGGCTCTGCTCCAGCTCCAGGCAAAAACCTGCAGCTCCACTGCTCCGGAGCTGCTCCGCACTCCAGCTCCAGGCTCCACTCCAAAGCCCTGTATTTAAATGTTTGTGTTGCTCTTATTGTTAGTAGTAAATATTTATTATGGTCATGTTCAAATGCTACAATTGGGATTGGGGTCCCATTGTGCTAGATACTTCATAAATAGAGAGAAGACATGATGTCTGCCCTGAAGAATTTACAGACTAAAAAATTCTGAGTGCAGCAGGATTCCGTGGCATATGCCTCCACTGTTCTACTCAATCTAAATGCTTTAGCAGTGAGTGGAGGAGACATACTTCCAGTGCAACAGGATCCACATGCTACCATTGTCTAGATCAGCTGACTTTTCTCATGTACGCACATTGCATATTCTCAAACTGCATTGTGTTTTCACTCAATCATAGGGACAGGTGGGTCTATCTTGCCACTAGCAATCAACCCAGCCCACAATCAGGAGTTTTTGTTGGCTGCAGGTGCTCCTCTCTAAGAGGTGATTGTGATCATTTGTGACACACAACCATTTAAATGCCATTTCAAATTCCCCTCCTACACATACAGTGCACTATTGTAACGTGATAGCCAAAAGGTCTAGGAATTGGGGAAGAGATACTTGGTTCGTTTTAAAGCCTTCTCTTTACACAGCCTTTACCAAGTCATTCAAATGTCCTGCACCTTCCTGTGTGATCTCATTCTCATAATCTAGGAAGGGCTGGCCCTTACGGTCCCACTCACATGACCTATTACTGTGTGTTTAGCCATATTGCAACATGGCTGTCTTCACACATGGTTCCTATGCATGTTCACTATGTTACAATATTTCTGGCAAATCGGGCTGCAGTGTATGATTGTCAGGTTGTAACAGAGGCTTAGCATGGTTGTTTTGTTGAGTTGAAAGGGCTGATTAACTGTGTCCATGTGACCAGGATGCCAGGCC
Organism: Dermochelys coriacea; assembly: GCF_009764565.3. Taxonomy (NCBI): domain Eukaryota; kingdom Metazoa; phylum Chordata; order Testudines; family Dermochelyidae; genus Dermochelys; species Dermochelys coriacea. Next base: position 104,801,544 of record NC_050070.1, read on the forward strand.
TCTTGCCTCCTACAGTGTCACATAATTACATTTTCCCAGCACTCTCTTCCTTTTCCAGTTTTCCCACAAGGCAACACTGCCTACGTAACCAGAAAAGGACAAGCTGGACTAAGTTGCCTGTTGCTTCCTTTGGTAGCGGTAGCAAGCACCCAGTGTTCACTTTTTGGCTAGAGGAATGAACTCTTGTGCTGTGGTAGCTACCAGCTGATGCCGCTTGTCCAGAATGGAGAAGCTGTGAATGAGCACCTAGCCAAGGTTTCCCCTGCTGCTCTTGGTTGGAGAGCCAGGAGAAGCAGGATGAAGCAGGGAAGAGATGAAGCTGCAGAGACCTTCAGTGAGTAGAGGAGCATCAGTGGATCGAGAGAGACTGAAAAAATCTCTGCCCTCTCAACGCACTCCTGCAGCTGCTCTGAAGGTGGGCAGGGACGGTGACACTGGTGGCAAGGCACCCAACACAATGCCTCCATCTGTGGGTGGTGCTGTCACCTAGAGACACGTTAAATGGGAGACTGGGATAATGAGCAAAGAGGAACTGAAGGGAGCAGCAAGCATAGGGAGGGGAAGCCATCCAAAGGGAAGGATGGCCTGGTGTGGCTGCTCTGTAATAATTTAAAAATACTGTACATTGACCTGGTTATTGGAATGTTTACTGTATGAATGTATTGACTTGATTTAATAGCAGGCTGTAAAGAAAACAAATAGGAGGGAAGAATAGCTCAAGATAAGCCACTCCTCAGCACACACTTCTGGGTTGTTACAGAATGGGCAAAGATGCAGGGAATAATTCTGGGTCCAGTTCTATTCAGTATCTTCATCAAGGATTTAGATAATGGCATAAAGAGTACACTTACAGAGTTTACAGACGATACCAAGCTGGGAGGGGCTACAAGTGCTTTAGAGGATAGGATTAAAATTCAGAATGATCTGGACAAACTGGAGAAATGATCTGAAGTAAATAGGACATAGGTGCCGACTTCCCCGCTTTCCCATGGGTGCTCGACCCCCTCTCAACCCCCGGCTTCGACCCACTCCACCCCTTCCATGAGGCCCCGTCCTTCTCCCACCCCCATTCCCGCCTCTGCTCAAAGTCCCCATCCCAACTCCACCCCCTCCCTGCCCCTATTCCATCTCCTTCTCCAAATCCCCACCCTGGCCCTGCCTCTTCCCCGCCTCCTCCCCTGAGTGCACCACATTCGCACTCCTCCCCCCACTCCCCCAGTGTGCTAATGCTGCCAAACAGCTGTTAGGCAGTGGCCGGGCAGAAAGCGCTGGGAGGTAGGCAGAGGAGCAGGGACATGGCATGCTCAGGAGAGGAGGAGGTGGAGCGGGAGTGAGGGGACCTTGGCTATCAGTGGGTGCAGAGCACCCACTAATTTTTCCCTGTGGGTGCTCCAGCCCTGGAGCACCCACGGAGTCAGTGCCTATGAAATAGGATGAAATTCAATAAGGACAAATGCAAAGTACTCCACTTAGGAAGGAACAATCAGTTGCACACACACAAAATGGGAAATGACTGCCTAGAAGGAGTACTGCAGAAAAGGATTGGGGGTCATAATGGATCACAAGCTAAATATGAGTCAACAGCATTGCAACAGTGTTGCAAAAAACAGCAAACATCATGCTGGGATGTATTAACAGAAGTGTTGTAAGTAAGACACAAGAAGTAATTCTTCTGCTCTACTCTGCGCTGAATAGGCCTCAACTGGAATATTGTGTCCTGTTCTGGGCACCACATGTCAGGAAAGATGTGGACAAATTGGAGAAAGTCCAGAGAAGAGCAAGAAAAATTATCAAAGGTCTAGAAAACATGACCTGTGAGAGAAGATTGGAAAAATTGGGTTTGTTTAGTCTGGAGAAGAGAAGATATAGAGGGGACATGATAACAGTTTTCAAGTACATAAAAAGGTTGTTATAAGGAGGAGGGAGAAAAATTGTTAATCTTAACCTCTGAGGATAGGACAAGAAGCAATGGGCTTAAATTGCAGCAAGGGCAGTTTAGGTTGGACATTAAAAAAAACTTCCTCACTGTCAGAGTGGTTAAACACTGGAATAAATTGTCCAGGGAGGCTGTGGAATCTCCATCATTGGAGATTTTTAAGAGCAGGTTGGACAAATACCTGTCAGGGATGGTCTAAATAATACTTGATCCTGCCATGAGTGCAGGGGACTGGACTAGATGACCTCTCGAGGTTCCTTCCAGTTCTGTGATTCTATGATTGGCTCTGAGAAGTCTGGCTCGACCTCCAGCTGAGTCTACTGAACTGCTTTTGACAAACAGGTTCAAAGCCTAGGAACTGACAAGAACAGAGATAAAAAGCAAGATAAAAAGATTCCTTATTTCCAAAGAGGAAGTAGTTGTTGGGGAGCTTTTCAGGGTGAGCAGACTGATGCTCAGGACATGCCAAGTCTTTGAAGAAGTTAGGTTTGGCTTACCATCATCTGATGTAGCATAGACATTAGGTAAGACAGATGTGTGTAGGCTTTGTTTCTGTTAAAATTAAATAATACTTGGTTTTATGAAGGGTTTCTCATCACTTTATTCACCACTGGTCATAGACCCCTGAAAGGAGGAATTGCAGGTGCTGAATCCATTCAGAATTGCTGGGTAAGCAGTGTTGATATTCAGGGTATTGTAGCACAGGGCCCAGCCTAGGAGTGTGAGAATCAAGTGATGCCATCATAGGAGAGGCAAAGTTATGAGGTCTGACACCTGAGGGGGTATATTCAGAGCAATCAGAGCAGTGCAGTTAGCCAGGTAAGTGAGCATTTTGTGTGAGCATATTATAAAGGGACACTTTCTCAGCTGACATATTTCAACGGTTAACTTTTACTTGGAGGATCATCCAAATATCACTATGTCCATGAGCAGCATCCTGAAGCACCTAGCAGATCTCATGTTTGAGAATATCCATAATACCCAGGGCAGATGATTAATTTTGAGTTTGATGTGAACAGTCCTAGCAGCCTGAAAAACACTTTGGGTATTAAGCATTTCTTAAGGAAAATTTTCCACATAGTTTCAACTGGATAAATTATTCTTCTCTTCCAGTCCTTCTGTCCTATAGCTGTTGGGCAGACTTGCTGGCACCATTAACTGATGTCTGGCTTTAATCCGGCAGGTGGCTACATTTCCAAAGCAAGTGAAGTATTCATTGCTTGTAGGCCATAAAGTGATTGTAGATCTTTCTCTTTGACAGCTGGCATATTACTGGTATATAATATCAGTGTCCTCCTCATGAACCTTTCTTAACAGATCTCAAAGGAAGATTTTGAGGAAAGCATGGCTAGGGCTGTACATAAACAGGCTTGCTTTGTTGCTATGACCAGCAAGGGCAGTGGTGATGATGGGCTTTTGGTGACGGGGAGTAGGGGAATAAAATGGAGGTGTTTACAGATCTGCAGTGACTTTCCAAACCATCCTAACCTGGCCTGTTTATTCTATCTTCTAAGATTTCTTCATCTGATCACTGTTGAACGAACTGGAAAATGCTTAGCACTCCATAGAGTATGAGCCAATATAAATTAGTTAGTGCATAAAACCAGGCAGGCTGTCCTCTCCCTCCCCGCAACCCACCACTGCTTCTTCATTTTTTCAATAGTCCTGGCACCAGAATACTTTTTGTGGTCATAAGACTGTTTTTGGTTCAGTCCCTTTTTAAGATACTAAGTTTAGCCTTTCTAATAATAATGAACTGAACTACCTTGTACGGATCCTTAACCGTTTTTCTAATGCTCCAAGAGTTTAAAAAAGAGACAGAAGACCAACTTGCTTAGATCAACGCACTCCAATACACATATGTTTGCTGTGTTACTAGTGGGAGGGGGAAAATATCCAGCATACGCAACTAGTAAGAGGCAATTGGCCAGCATTAAATTAAAACAAGGCAAGGAAAACTGGCTTCCTAAGAGGTGAGCAAAGTTATATATGCAGTAGAAATCCTTTAGAGTGAGCTGGGGTCCATAAATGATATGTACTCATAGTGCTAAAAAACAAGCATAAAAAAACCCACCGAGTCATCAGGTCTTTAGAGCTCAAATGTTCCAAAGCTTGCAGTCTGTGTTGTCTCTCTCTCCTCGAGAGGTATCCCAAGAGTGTATTATCGGGTGTTAACAGTAAGGACCAAGGTATGTTAGTTGCACTTTGTTTGTGTTCTGAAAAATTTCAGCCAATTTGTGGATCTTATTGAAGACAGTAAGTTAGCACACTTTGTTTGTAGAAAAAGGATTTGCTGTATTCTACTTTCTTACTGAAAAATAAGTACTTTCTTACTCTAGCCAAAGTTGAACAATATCCTTTTTTTATCTGAAAAGAAAAAAGGAAAATCATTTCAGAAGTTTAAAAAATGTTTTCTAGATGAAGACAGAAGTTTTTAAATGATGACAGCAACTGAACAAACCTGTCTTAGAGGAAAATATATATTTGCCTACTGTGTTTGTATTGTGGTTTTGTTCCATTTTATTTATGTAAAAATATATATATGGTAGCCAATTTGGAATTTAAGAAAGCAAACAAAAATTCATGGAAACATTTTCTAATAGTTTAAAGTTTTGTAAGAGTTTGTTTTTGCAAAACCTATAATCTGAACCTCACAGCACCTGTTTTAAAATGAGAGAGAGCACATATTTAGGTACAAAAAATACAGTTTTAGACATTTGTAAAAACAAAGAATGTCTGAACAAACCATTTTAGTTAAAGGACTCTGTCACCTTAAACTGTAGAGACAACAGGAGCCACTGTTGGCTTGAGACATGCTTAGTTAGGTCTCTGAGGGTATGTCTACAACAAAAGTTAGAAGCATGCCTCCCAGCTGAGGTAGACAGATGTGAGCTAGCACACTAATGACAGCAGTGTGGACATGGTGATGGGCTAGTTGTCTGAGTACAAATACACTTTACCCCTGCCACTAGTGCTGCAACATCCCCATCGCTGTTTTTAGCATGAGTTTGCAAGCACTTTGGAGGACAGGATAAGAATTCAAAATGACCTTGACAAATTGGAGTATTGGTCTGAATTCAACAAGATGAAATTCAGTAAAGACAAGTGCCAAGTACTTCACTTAGGACAGAAAAATCAAATGCATCGCCACAAAATGGGAGATAATGACTAGGTGGTAGTACTGCTGAAAAGAATCTGGGGCTTATAAACTGAATGAGTCAACAGTATAGTGCAGCTGTGAAAAAGGCTAATATTCTTGGGTGTATTAATGGGGTGGCATATGTAAAACATGGGAGGTAATTCTCCCACTCTACTTGGTTCTGGTGAGATCTCAGCTGCAGTACTGGGTACCACATTTGAGGAAAGCTGTGGACAATTTAGAGAAAGTCCAGGGGAGAGCAACAAAAAGGTTTAGAAAACCTGACCTAGGAGGAAAGGTTAAAAAGACTGGGCATGTTTAGTTTTGAGACTAGAAGACTGAGGTGGGGGATCTGATAAGTCTTCAAATATGTTAAGAGCTGTTATAAAGATGATGGTGATCAATTGTTCTCCATGTCCACTGAAGGCAGGCCACAAAATAATGGGCCAAATCTGCAGTAAAGGAGATGTAGATTAGATATAACTAAAGGCTTCCAAGATGGTTGTGGAATCCCCATCATTGGAAGTTTTTTAAGAACAGATTGGATAAACACCTGTGAGGGATGGTCGACATTTATTAGGTCCTGCCACAGCCCAAAGAGCTGAACTTGACATCTTGAGGTCCCTTCTAGCCCTACATTTCTGTGATTATGTGATAAGGAAAGGTATCACTAGAGAGAGAGAAAGATTAGTATCAGGTCTTTATGCTACCATGTAAGGAAATGTAGCTTGCAGAATTTTAGCTGTCTCTCTACTTACAATATTTCTGAAAATTGATATAAGGTGTTATGTTTTGACCAGTATGTTTCTGTTAGGCATTTTTCTTTGTCGCACATGGCAAGAGCTCTCTTTCTCCACACACTTTTTTCTCTCTAGATGAAGTTTGGTCAGAAACAACATAGTTTCTTTTTGAAAATTTGGGAGAGGTCTGACTATTTAATCTGTATTTGGATTTGTTAAATTTGTTTTCTATGACTAGAGCAGTCATTCCATGCGGAAATCCCAGCAGGAGACAACATGACTGAGAATTTTGGCACTTCCCTCTGATTCCACTTGCTATCATGAGGGGGCCTCACAAGAATAAGAACTGGAGAACACAAGAATTGCTAGCATCATATATTGATGAAAAAATCAAACTGAAAATGCACTTTCTTGCTTTGCATAATGTCAAGTAAGGGTGTCATAGAAGACAATTACTCAAATATTATTCTACTGTTGGTTTGTTGTAAATATTTTTATTTATATTGTAGTATGGTTAAATGTTTTAATTATTTTATAAAAGTAAAACGCAAAATAATAGAGAGGGTAGGGAATGGAGGTGTAAATATAACTGGATTCAGGTTGTGTCCAACACTGAATTGATACATCCTGGCATTGAGGGAGAGATGGCTAAATTATTCACTGCAAACAGACTAACTAGCAAATTTAGCTCTTTTTCTGTTTGCCGGTCATTTTAAACCAATCCTGATTTTTTTTCATGTATTTGTTACTTATAAGTGTTCACAAAATAAGTTTATGCAAGTGTCAGCCCTTGGATTGCTTGCTGCCTCTTCATTTATTTGAGGTGTGTGATTGATCACTAAGTCACATGTATTGTTTTTGTTCCATGAGTAGATGACTGAAGCTTTTAAAATGAGGAATGATGAATAGCAAATAATCTCCTCTCCCTACCTCCAATAAATAATGCATTTGTGGCATAATGTTCTGGAATAATTGGGATTCCCAAACATGTTCATGAATAAAGTCCGTGTCCCACACTGGCAATTCAGCGGCAGCTCCACCACTCTTGGCGCAGCGCCAATTTGTCGACAATTGCTTGGGGCGGCAAAATTGCTAGGGCCGTCCCTGTCGACAAATAACTGCATAAAGAATTTGCTGGGTGAAATCTGGTTGCAGTGAAGTGAATGGTGAAACCCCATTGCCTTCAGTGGGGTCAGAATTTCACCCCCAGTGTCTAATCATGAAAATATTCACTAATCACTTTTGGTATTAAGCCAGACATATTTACATGATACCTAAAACTGACAAGGGGTTTTATGGTCTCACTGTATGGCGCACACCATAATGATCCTGAGAATAATTGAGTAAAACCCCCAATTCTTACTCTGCCAAAAATTCCCAGTATAGTCAATGGGAATCTTGCCTGAGCAATGATTTGTAGGATTTGACCTTCTCTGAAAGGTAGCCTGAGACTCTGTGGACCTGTGGCTTTACAGGCTGTCTTGACCTTTTTATCACAAAATAAAAACCTTGAGGAAAAGGAAGTTCTTACTTGTGATTATTTCTTTAAAATCCCAGCAAAGGCTCCTGATGAGTGCTCAGCTGTTTTGTGGCATGCTACTGGGCATACAGGATTAATACAACTAAAGAGCATTAGTTATCAGAGCCTGAAAAGTTCCCATCTCTTACACATTTTAAAAGCTTATCAGTAGAGCTTTAAACCCATAAGCCAAAGTGAAAACCTGTCTTTTATATTAACACAAGACAAACTAGCAAGCATTGCCTACCCCTAAAGTGAAATCAAACTGAAGGGGATTTTCTATCAGCAGATCATAACCTTTCCCCTGATACTTTACAAGGCACGCTTTATATGTAAGATCATGATTATATAAAAAATGAGGAATATGGGGGTTCCAGGATGCGCTCCCCAAGGTATAGGATGTCATACCTCCAAGCCAGATTTAAATGGAAAAATCCAGGAGTTGGGATTGCTTCTGTACAGTCCCTCTCTATCTCCAGCCCTACCCCATGAAGCTTCTGGACTTCCATTCATCATTCCTCATTTTAAAAGCTTCAGTCATCTATTCAGGGAGCAAACTCAATGCCATGTGACTTAGTGATCAATCACACCCCTTAGATAAATGAGCAGGCAGCAAGCAAGGAACTTGAGGGGATGGCAAGCTGAGCTAGACTAGAGAGCAGTAGATACTGTTGTGGAGGAAGGGTTCTGCCCACCCATCCCACAGTAAAAGGGATGCCCACAATGGAGGGGAGCTTTGACCAAAATTGAACACATGCCAATATGTCCAGAGTCATGACTCAGTCCTGTTAGTGATCCTTATTCAGACTGGTAGTCTCATTAACTTTGTGTGAGGGTTGGGATCTGACAGAGCTTGTCATACCATAAAAACAAGGAATCTTTGTGGCACCTTAAAGACTAACACATTTATTTGGGCATAAGCTTTTGTGGGCTAGAACCCACTTCATCAGATGCATGGAATGGAAAATACAGGAGCAGGTATAAATACATGAAAAGATGTGAGTTGTCTTACCAAATGTGAGGTCAGTCTAAGAGACAATTCAATTGATACCAAGGGAGGAAAAATAACTTTTGAAGTGGTAATGAGAGTGGCCCATTTCAGACAGTTGACAAGAAGGAGTGCGTAATAGTAGGGGGAAATTAGTATTGGGGAAATTAGGTTTAGGTTTTGTAATGACCCAACCACTCCCAGTCTTTATTCAGGCCTAATTTGATGGTGTCCAGTTTGCAAATTAATTCCAGTTCTGCAGTTTCATGTTGGAATCTGTTTTTGAATTTTTGTTGTTGAAGAATTGCTACTTGTAGGTCTGTTATTGAGTGATCAGGGAGATGGAAGTGTTCTCCTATTGGTGTTTGGTATCCTCCCTCAGTATCCTGCTATCAATTGAATTGTCTCATTAGACTGACCTCACACTTGGTTAGGCAACTCACATCTTTTCATTTATACTTGCTCCTGTATTTTCCACTCCATGCATCTGATGAAATGGGTTCTAGCCCATGAAAGCTTATGCCCAAATAAATGTGTTAGTCTCTAAGGTGCCACAAAGACTCCTTGTTGTTTTTGCAGATACAGATTAACATGGCTACCACTCTGAAACCTATCATTCCATAGTGTAGAGCAAAACATCACCTGGGGGAAGTGCAGGAATTGGGATTTTTGAACTGTGAACTGATACACCAATTTTGGGAAATCACGCATAGATGCCCAGCTGATTTTCTACTCTCCAGCTCTAAGTACCAGTCTTCAATTTTACTAGGTAAAATTGCCAGGTGTATGGTAAATCTTTAAATTGTGGGTGATAAGCACAAAATTATGGTTCAGAGAAAATCCTTTAGAAGTTTTTCAGTAGCCAAATGGAGGGCAGATTTTCTGCAGGCAGATATGGAATGCAGACTCCATGCCATTAAAGAAAAATATGTGGCAGAAAACACTGTCTGAACAATTATCCAAACTATGCTGAAGAACTTCATTGACTTTCCTGTCTAGTTATTGGAACAACTGACTCAAACCTGATACTAAGAGACTCATTTCTAGTATTGTTTTCAGTGCCTTTGCTCATTACATGGTGGTACACTTGCAATGTGTGGACCATAGTCTGTTTTTTAGTTAGGCGATTGTAAACCCAGAGTACTTTTAGAGTAACTTTGGATTTACATTGGCCTGAGATCAGAATCAGACCTGGGATCACTAGTGTGTTGGAACCTAGCACAACTGGTGGGGCAGGAGGCAGGGAGCCTAATATTACTTAGAGTCATAAGCCTGTGACACTTTTTTTCTTGCAATAATGAATGCTTTGGGGTGTTTGCCAAGTAATCCAAGGGCTCTGTTTAAAAATAATCCTACATTTACCTATCACTGGTGAAAAAGTTTATAAACATCTTTAATTCTTTAGGCCTTTGAGATCAATAGCCATACAGCAGTGCTTGCCTGTGCATGAGGGTTAATGGGCATAAACTGGCAGTGTGTCACAGTGCTCACTTTCTATGGGACAGAGGAAAAACACTGTTGATACAGTCGTTACATAGTCTCACAGTTTATTTTGATGGAGACAAGGCAACAGTAGCTCTCAACCTCTAAGATTGCAATATATTTCAATATGTTGATTTTTGGAATAGATCAACAAGACATTACATTTGTTGGGGAGAAAAAATAATTCAAAAGATCCTTTTGAGGTAGTATAGTTTCAGGATAAACTGTGGGTTATAGCTGGAAAGGCAAGAGACATTAACAGATAAATAAAACAGTTTTTTAATATTCTGCCCATGAATGTTCTTAAACAGACAGCACACTTGGAATAAGTGTTAGAGACTTTCCTTAAATCTCCTAATATTATGAGTCAACATAGTAGTAATTATGGATCTTCTTACTGAGGTAAACCAAAATAGATGGAATTACTTAAATTTCAAAAAGTAATTTTTTAAAAGAAGTTAGGAACAAAAAATAAGGCTGGAGATCACATTTCACCATAAGGCCTCCTTCAGTGGATGGAAAAAATACAGGAGAACTTAGTAACTGGCTAAAAGTTAGTGTGACATAAGTAAACTGAGAATTAACTGAAATTAAAACCCATTTAGCTAACTTCGGGCTGATATATCTCTGCTCTGCATTCTGTCTGAGATTGCTAGGGACAGTAACACTGGTGAGTGAACCATCTTCATTTTGGGGGAAATGTGTCAGTTGCAAATCATTTTAAGGAGGGGATGTAGAGAAAAATATTAGTTTTGAGGGCTTTAGCCCAATTCCCCTCTGTCAGTCTCCTATGCGTGTAACACAAGTTGAAAGTGTTGAGACATTTTTGTGAATAAATGTGGCAAATACAATATTCTGTTTGTGAAGTCACATTCCTTGAATGATCATTGGTTTGTTAGGTCCTCCAGTCCATCTCCCCTGCTACTAAAGGATAGTCTCTTATCTAGTGCTTTGTCCAATCGTCTTCTGAATGTCTCAAGTGATATCATAGAACACTGGTGTGGAGACTATTCCAAAATAAAACAGGTCTTACCACAAAGAAATTTCTTCATGATATTCAACCTACATTTACCACATCTTAAAATTTAATTGTAATTCTTTCATATGTCTAAACAATTCGTCTCCCTTCTGGTGTTTAATCTTCTCCTCTTGTATATAGTTATACTGCCGAAGAATTGGTACTTCGCTAAATAATTTATACTGTGTCAAATTCTATTATTTCTTCGATTTTTGTAGGGCACCTATCCCCATAATATGTTAAGTAAGCTAGACCTGCAAAGCACTGTCCACAATGGGCTTCATAGTACATTGTGCTTCTTGCCTTTCCTAAATTCTAGGAAGCTCTTCATAAATTCTAGGAAGGTCACAGCAGCATAAATCCACAGTAACTCCATTGACTTCATGTGGAATCTTGTTAATCTGCTGTTGTGCCAGAATTTAACTTGAAGTGTGGAGTTGATTGGAAGGGATACAGAAATGAAGGAAAACATCAGATTCTGCTCAGCTGTCTCTTTCATCCTGTTGTATGTGCTGTGAGATTTCCATTCTCTTTGGCATCTGAGTTCTTCCCCTTTATGTAAAAGCTGGATAACTTTTTTTTCAAAGGGTGGAGGAGGGATGTACACATATGTTGTTGTGTTTGGAAATTGACTGGGTGACTATCGTAGGATGTTCTTACTAGAGGAACTTTGAAAGAAGAGAAGTTTGCTACTAAAACCAAAACATTCAATAATTTTGGACAGTAATCTGTGTTCCCAAGCATCCAGCATCATGATGCCAGAGGCAAGAAACCCCTTGGTATCTAGCAGTGAGTTTCAGCTGGCCTGACTAGTGTACGCCAACATGTTGGTATCATGATGTGTTTCTAAAAGGTATCATATAATATATCACTGGAAAACTAATGATACAGTGGTGACTAATATCATAATGAAATCTATGTATCAATGCTACATGTGGCATTAAAATGTGATAACAGAGAACATCCATAAAGTCTGTATTTGAACAAAATAGAAAATAAGTCTGCCCAGGTCTTGAATACAAATGAAACAGAATCGACCAGTGACAGTGGGATGGCAATTTACAAATGTGGTAAACAGAAGCATTAAAGCTCACAAATAGTTGGGGAGTCAGAACAACCAAAGCACCAAGGACAAGTATTTGCTTGTCTGACTAGCCTCATTGTGAGGCAGAGAGAATTGCAAGGTAAACAAAGCCATCCTAACAGCAAGTGGGGAAAGGCAACCACTTAACAATTGCCACAAGGGATGGAGATGGTTCCCCCAGGAAGCCTGCCTGACTCTTGAAGCAAGGTCCATGAACTTGGAAAGATCCGCTTTTCAAAGGCTTACTGGGCTACAAAGGAGGGGCAGAGAACCACCTAAGTTATCCATCACTTGAGGAGTCTAAAGAGCCTGGGCTCTTCAGATTGCAGAAAGAAGGGTCCTTTAACCCTGGGGGACTGGAACGGGGGGCAGGGGCCTATGGCCCCATTGCTTTTTACCAGCCGTAAGGACAAGCAGTTGGGGATGGGGGCAAAGAGGAGCAAGCAGGGGGCGGGTCTTGGGGGGGGGGAAGAGGCAGGGCAGAGGTGGGGCCTCAAGGGAAGGAGCATCACCAGGGGTGTGGCCATGGTTCAGGTGCAGGTGGCCCCCATTTTTAGGGACATTCCGCTCTCCTGCTTCAACCAAGTGGATTGAAATCTCTGGAAATTGATCATAGGTGAGACACCTGCTTAAGCAAAGATTGTAATGGGCAGTCTGCTGGGGTCAGACTGCTGAACCAGAGCTGCACAACACAGACACTCAGCAGACTGCATGCTTGTCTGTTGGCTGGGCTGTGAGCCACAGCAACAGAGCATTTAAGGCACCTATGACTATAGTGCAGGCAGACACACAACCCTTTACTGATCTGGATTGCACCCCAAAATGCAATAAGATGCTTTTCTCGCTCTCTTGCATCCCAAAGCTAATTGTTATTGGTAGAATTATTCTGGATTTGCACTAGAGTAACTGAGAGCCTACCTTTGCCCATTAAAAGAACTAACTGCAATCTTTCCTCATAATGTAATCCCTGTAGCACATTCATATTTTTTGTTATTCTTTAACTTCTCTTCCATTTATCTATGCCAGTGGTTCCCAAACTTGTTCCGCCGCTTATGCAGGGAAAGCCCCTGCCGGGCCGGGCCGGTTTGTTTACCTGCCGCGTCTGCAGGTTCGGCTGATCGCAGCTCCCAGTGGCCGCGGTTCACCGCTCCAGACCAAAGGAGCTCCTAGAAGCGGCATGGGCCGAAGGACGTACTGGCCGCCGCTTCCAGCGGCTCCCATTGGCCTGGAGCAGCGAACCGCAGCCACTGGGAGCCACAATCAGCCGAACCTGCGGACGCGGCAGGTAAACAAACCAGCCCAGCCCGGCAGGAGCTTTTCCTGCACACGCAGCAGAACAAGTTTGGGAACCACTGATCTATGCTGTTCTGGTATTGAAGTGCCTAGAACTGAACTCAAGCTAAAGTCAATGGGATCACACATTCCTAACTCTAAACACATGAGTAATCCAATCAATCAGTGGGGTCACTCTAAAGTTAGACATGTGTTTAAGTAGGTTGCTAAATCTGGATCTTAACTGGACTATTTGATTTTTCAGAGGTGCTGAGCATCTGCAAATCTCACTGAAATTAATAGAAGCTATGGGTGCTCAGCACCTCTGAAAATTGGGCTACTTACTTAGGATTAAGTAAATCAAGAATTTGATCCCAATATTTTAGGTGTGGTCAGATCACATAAAATCTAGCCAACACATTTATAATGTGCACATCTTCAGGTTATCTAAGTGCTAAACTAGATAATCCACTTCATGACTGAGAACAGCATAGAAGCCCAAAATCACATTGGCTTTTTTCACTGCCATACTGCATTTCTAATTTGCTGTTCACTTTCACTCTTAAAATCTCTTGGCATTATTGACTTTCAGGCTTCTCCCTTCCGATCTGTGCATCAAGTTGTTTTCCCTCCTCCTATTCCTCCCACAAATGATGAGCTCGCTTTATTTCATGCCTGTATTTCTAATCGCTCTGTGTTCCTTTATATCAGTGGTTCTCAAACTAGGGCCGCCGCTTGTTCAGAGAAACCCCTGGCGGGATGGGCCGGTTTGTTTACCTGCTGCGTCCGCAGGTTGGGCCAATCGTGGCTCCCACTGGCTGCGGTTCGCCGCTCCAGGCCAATGGGGGCTGTGGAAAGCGGCGCGGGCCGAGGGATGTGCTGGACGCCCTTCCTATAGCTCCCACTGGCCTGGAGTGGTGAACTGCAGACAATGGGAGCCACGATCAGCCAAACCACTGCTTCATATTATGTGTCTGTTTTGATGATGTTCACAACACTTCTCTGTTTAGTACCATCTGCGAATTCCATTAATAGCTTTTTTGCCTCTTCCCCACCAATCAGAATGGCTTTTCACTTTTTAAAATTGCTCTGTGCCTTATTAGTTAAATATTAAAGCTACTCATGTTCAACCAATTATCTATCATTAAATAAATCTTCTCTTCCGACTTAACCCTGCAGGGCCACCTTGCTCATAGGCGAAGACCCTTTGCTTTCAGAGGGACCCCAATGAGTAACACTAGCTGGATTTTGTCCCTACAGATGAAGTTGACCCTGACGTGAATCATTACCATGACAACAAATAATGATATCACACTTGCCAAGTATGATTTCACTGTAGAATAAACAGGAAAACAAGCTGGACTGTGAGATGGAAGAGTGCTTATTTGAACACACAGTTCTGAAATAATATGATAGGGAACACAGAAAGTGACCAGACCAAATATATATTTAATAGCATTCTTCTCTTCTTTCCAGTTTGCTCTAGTACGAAAGTGTCAGTCAATCAGATGATTGTGAATTTTTTAAATAATTCAACATATATGTATCCCTTTTCCACCCTTAAAAAAAAAAGATCCACCTCTTACACTAATGGAGAATTCAAGGGCAAAGAGAATGGAAACCTCACAGCTTGTTGAATAGGATGAAAGTGACAGCTGCATAGATTTCTGATGTTTCACTTCATTTCTGTATCTGGCTCCCAGTCCAGCCCCCAGGATCAGGCATTCATTTAATCCAGTATTGGGCCAGAGTTTACCAAGATTCCACATTTGGCAACAGAACTCTATATAAACCTTTCACCTCCGGACATTTCACTAGTGGGACTTTATTGATAAGCCCAGTGTTTATAGCGTATAAACCAGTTTTGTAGTCATCTCTGCTATTCCATGTGCATTGCTAATTTGTATGTTGTGTTGTTTGTTTTTTCTCTCTTTTACAAAAAGTAGCCCAGCAGCATCACATGTGTAGCCTTTTGCCATTTCCATTGCAAAGTGACATTTGAGTTGGTTTTTCATCCTTTCCTTTTAACAATTGTTTGTGAAGTTTTGTAAAATGTGTCCTGGTAGTTTGCAAATACAATGAAGATAAAGTTTGGGGTGTTTGGCCACCCAATTCAGAAAGGCCAGAGTGATACACTAGATAATAAGTCAAACTCAGGATGTGGAACTGAAGATCAGCAAGGTTCAGGAACCATGTGGGATTCAAAGGTGTGTACAGGATGAAAAGAGGGCAGCGGTTTCAAGCATAGGGTGTGACATGAAATCAAATGTAAAATTGAATGTGGAAAATTCTGTACAAGTTTTCCACATGAGTTTGCTCTTCTCCAGACATGATAAATTGCTGCTGCAAACATGATGAGCTTCAGTTCCTTTCTCAAATATTTCACTTCATGTCTTCCCTTCACTCCTATTTCTTATAGTCTTCCCTTCATTGTGTGTTCTTCTTCCAGCTCGTGCTTATGATCTGTCCTCAAAGCAAGCAGGAGCTTCCAGGTTTGAGTACCAGAAAAATTTCCAAAAGAGCTCTTGGGTGTTTAGCATCAATAAAATTGTCAGGCTGCATAGTGTAACTTCAATAAAAGAATAAAGAAGCCAGAGTTTGACCAGGATTTTCCATAGATCTAGTTAAACTCTGGAGACAATAGATAATAGGCAGTGAACATGGTGTAAAGTGTCACTGGATTATAAAGAAAATGGTATTTTAAAATGAATCACAATTAGTCAAAAGTTTTATTATGACCTCAGAATATTATTACTCAATAACTCTGGCTTCTCTAGCACTCAGCTTTGCTTGCCCCTAAACTATCAATAGGGATGCTGCAAAACTATGCTATCTTGCCCACTTCTTTTTATGTCCAGTCCCATTTTATATCTTTTCACTGGCTTTCATCCACATTCCACATCAAATTCAAATTCTTGTCCTTGCTTTCAAGACCCTGCATGATTTAGTCCAGCCACTCTCTGTGCTTAGCTGTTTTCATTCCATGTCCTGCCCCAATTCACTCCACCCAATCCAGGCTACTAACTGCCCCCTTCGTCTTCTTCCTCCACTCTTTTATCTCCTGGTGGCCTCCTGTTTAGTTCCCTACACCGGGGATCCCTTTCCTTACCCTTGTCTATTATGCTTCTACCTTCTCCTCCTTTGTGGCCCGTTTTAAAACATACTTCTCCCAGGACACCAATAAGCTTAATTGCTTCCTCAAAGTAACCGTGTGCAAGGGTAGAAGATTGTAAACCTCACACCCCTTTCCACAATTGTAACTCTCCACATGTAGTACCTCTAGCCTAAACAATCCTTCCCCTTCCATCCCCTTTATTTTTTTTATAATTGTTCATGTCTAGAAGTGTTGTGGGCTCTGTAAAGAAATATGTGAAAACACTAGATCTCTGTCCTGAAGAGTTTGCAGTCTAATTTTAGATGTGATGCAATAAGAGGTAGGGGAGAAGAGGTGGGAAAGACACAAGTTGCAGCAATAAGATCAAGAACAGACAGTCTGAAATAATCAATTGGCATTTTTTTAACTTAACTGCCCCCTCATTTGTCACCAACCCTAATTACTAGCTGTCTGAGGAATGCAAAATATTGCAGATTTTTTTTTATTGAAAAATCTTCTAGATTTCATAAAGCTTTTTATCCTGTCCAACTTTCCTTGTTTTCTGCAGGGGTCTGCGGACTATGTCTAAGATTTCCAAAGGGGTCCTCACCTCCATTTGAAAATTTTAGGAGTCTACAAATGGAAAAAGGTTGAAAACCACTGTCTTAGATCCCACTCTGTGAGCTGCTTTGTGCAGGCAGACCACTATGGCTGTGCAGCGCCCCTTTGAATTCCTGAGCCGAGCTGATTGCAAGATTGAGGCTTTGACTGTAATCTTTTCTTCTTTGTAAAGTGCCATGCCCAGTAATGGCACTGTAACAGTAACCAATAATCTGAAGAAACATACAATGAATAGCAGCCCTCTCCTCTCTATATTTTTCTGTTCTATCCAATTTGAACTAAAGTAAAGAAAAGTTTATAAGTATATATACCAAGAAAATTGATAAACTAGCACCCCGATCCCTAAGAGTGGCACAATCCATTTGTTCCTCTCTCAAGTTCCTCTCCTCTGTGGCCTGCCTTCAGGCCACTGGGTCCTCGGTTCATTGTGCTAGATTTCTTTGTCTGTCCATAGCTTACTGGTTTTCCTGAAAAGTTACTGGGTTCTCAATACAGACCGCTTCTGAGAAGCTGGGTGAATAAATTAATATGCAACCCCTATGAGGGCCAGAAGCACTTCAGTTCTTACAGTCAAAATTAATGGAGGAGGGGGTGGGAGGAAGGGTGACAATTAGCAGGCTTTTAGGGTTACTTTTCTGGAGAGGATGATGATGAGAGACTAGAGAAAGAAGAGAGAAAGGGAGGGAGGGAGAGAGTACCCCGATCCTGGCCTGACACAGGGGAACTTGGGCCTCCTACATCACCCACTACATTTATATAAATCAGAACCAGAGTAGTTGGTGATGGGAGACTTCTAACTCCCTCCTCCTTAATCTGGTTCTGGGTCCAGATGGTATGGGGAGTAATGGGAGAGAAACTAGCATGTGCTTCCCACAACAGCGGGACCCTACCAACAGCAAGGGAAAGCTGTTTACATGAAGGCTATCCCAGCAAGTTAGACATTATCCTTTCAGCCTGAGCATTTTGGTCTGGAGCTACTTTTATCAGAATCCAGATGATTCCTGACTCTGGACCCCTGAGAACTTGATCCTTCATATACAAGGGCTGCACTTAGTTTTACAAGATATGTTGGCCTAAGCACCTGTGTAGCTGAAGACAGGATTAAAGCATAAAATCATACTGTGCTGTAGAAATTAGAGCTAAGAAAGATCTAGTAGAGCAATTCTGTCTCTTCTCTTGTCAAGGCAGGATTCTGTTTTACAGTATAGTCAAGTGCTTTGTCTGGTCTCATTTTAAATCATTACAGTTACTAAATTCCAGCATTAAAAAATAAAGTTAACCAGGGTTAATACAGGAAAAGGAAGAAGATATTTTTGATTGCTTATGGGAAATGGTGGAGGTAACCAGACAAGACCAGATATTATATTGTGCTTTAAATAACTTGAGCAAGGTGCTCAGACATTACAATGGTGAGCTCAGTATGAAAACATAAAGTTCCATCGCTGAGTACTCCCTCTTCCAACATTAATCTCCACTGCTTTGAAGTATTCTTTTTCACCCCTTTTATGTATTTATGAACTACAGAGGATCACTGATCAATACCCCTTGAGAATGTAGACACCAAGATTCACAACTGGTGTAAACAGGCAGGTCACTAACCCTCAATGGAGCTGCACCATTTCTATCAGATGAGGATTGGGCCCAAGTTATATTTCATAATATGCCCTGGAGAGCAAAATAAATTCTTAAATCATATGGCTGCCAGGAGCTTCTGAAAGAGGATAGTACACAGGAAAGCTATCTAGCTTGATGGGCTACTCGGTTTAAAACATTTCTGGCAGTACTTCTTTTCTTTTCTTTTCTTTTCATTTTAATATGACAGTACAAACACCACAAAACAACCTCCCCCCACTAAAAACTTAAGTAGGGCTGTAATTATCTTTACAAAAATCAATTCCGTTCTTTTCTACTAAATTTCTATAAGTCAAAAGCTGTGGCTGATCTCAAAAAGAAAAAAGATATCACGTTACCATCCCCATAGATATGTGGGCCAGGTTTCCCACTGTTGATTATATGTCTGTAACAGCACATTAGGCAGCCGTCCAATCAGATGTCTCTGTCATATCCAGAACACACATTATCTAAAAACATGCAGCTCTGTATTAAAGGATGTAAAAAATGACCATATTGTAGTTAATGCTCTCCAGGAGCTGCTGCAAAATAGTTTGGCCCAGCCCTGAAGCTGCTTATCCCAGGTTTTTACTGCATCAGAAAATGGAGCCAACATATTACGTGCTGTGAAGGATGGTAGCAAAATACATATGTTTCATCTGAAATGTGTTGCACCCTATAGTCATTATGAGTTTCCCTACAAGATTACTACAGTATGCTGAAAATATAAGAGCGCTTTCAAGGACTTAGTGGATTGGTTAAAGGGGTGGAGTGAAGTAGGAAACCCTCATCAAAATGGTCCTCTAATGCAAGGCTTTCAGCTCATTGAAATGCTTTTCCTTCCTCAAACCACAACACGAAAAGCAGAATCTCCCCAGGACAATTGATAGAGAAGCAGGTAGACAGGCTAGATTGTATACTGGAAAGTGGGCTTCCAGTTCACTTATCATCCTTTACCCAGAGGAGAACAGAGGGCTAAAGCTGCCTCTTTTAGTAGCACCATAGGTTATGACAATTGCAAACACAAATGTAAAATAAATTTTAAGACTCGTGTGGGATAGCGTATCACTGATGTGGACAGCTAATCTGTCTGTACATTCCTGAATAAGGTTTAATACCCTGCATTGCCTTATACCGTGTGGTATTCAAAGCGACATGCACACCCAGTATACAGCCACAGGATGTAGCAGACATTGAGCAGTAGCCAGTGGTGGTGGTGCAGCCAAAGGAGGCTTATGCCAGTCTTGAGCCGAGTGCCTGGCTCTCATTCGGCTCTGTGTCTATGAAGTGAGACTATTCTTTCTGGCATTACGTCCTGGCAGCTGGAGCAGCTCTATCTATCTATCACGTTATGTATTTTCTGTTTCATCTGTGTGTATTTGGTTCCAGTGGCTGGGTTTGTGTTTTGGGCCCGTACAGCACAGCCAAGCCAGACCCTTTGCTTGGCTCTGACGTGGATTTATTTTGGCTAGCTCAGATCACCATTGCCCTGCTCAGGCAGCTGACTAGTATTATCTCAGGGAATGACGATTTCTAAAATAACAGTCTGTACCAATTCCTGGGAGAGGGGGAAAAACCATCCAAGCCATTTCAGATTACCGTGGAAGGGGGCAGCTCTGATGATGGCAAGAGTAGCATGAAAAACCACCCTGTGAAACATTTTGAGAAGCACTAGTCTTTTCCCTATAAAGCAATCAGACTTTCCATTGAGGGTCCTTCCCACCCAGCCTTGCAATAGATGTGTGCGCTAATAGGTTTACTGTTTTTTTCTTAACCACACATGACTTGTGGTTCCTAGTGCCTGTGAAATTTAAACCAATGGAAGAGAAACCCCCATGTGATTTTACTGCACTGCTATTGCTTAGAAAACATGGAATACATAGAATTTAACAAATTTATTTGAGCATAAGCTTTCGTGAGCTTTTTGTAGTTCACAAAAGCTTATGCTCAAATAAATTTTTTAGTCTCTAAGGTGCCACAAGTACTCCTGTTCTTTTTGCAAATACAGACTAACATGGGTGCTACTCTGAAACCTGACAGAATTTAACAGTTTCTGCAAAAATGCAAACGCAGGCAGAAACAGCCAGGGCTTGTATGGGTGAGAAATGTTGCCAGGTTATATTGCAATTGGATATTAGTACACAAGTCAATGAAATATGCACAAAAGCACTTGGATAATTGCCAGTGCCCGGAAATTGTTCTGTTGTGGAAGTGAACCACTGAATGGGCAAGGTATGTACTGTGTAATCTGTAGGCAAAATGGACACAAAGTGGTTACAGTTTTATATTCTGAACACATGCACCACCAATGCTTGGTCCCAGATTATGCCTCGGTTTTAACTGGACAAACTGGTAATGCCATTGTGAATCATCACCATTCCAGTGCCACTAACAACTGCTAATTCACAGGACTGGGTGAAATAATACACAGAGATATATTTCACGAATTAGGATGGCCTCCAAGGGAATACAAGATTAAAGGGATACCACTATCGGATTCTGTAGTGCATACATATTATGAAAAGTTAGTTGCATTAAAGAGTATTTGAGGATGGAAAATGTAGGGGTAATTTTCAAGGTAGATGATCCTAGAGAGAGGATGAATTCCATGGTGGGAATGGAGAAGCCACACACAGGAAAGCTGTCATTTTGCTTAGAACCAAGGGACCTGAAGAAGGCAATCAAGAAAGAACATTACCGGATGCCTGATTTTGATGAGATTACAAGGAAATTGGCTGGTGGATGAACTGACTGTCCTGGATGCCAGAACTGGGTACTGGAAGACACTAAGTTGAGCAAAAGAAAAATATGGTTAGTATTGAATTAATACCCTTCCCAGGAGAGAGATTCACCTTCTTATCCTTCCGTATGTTTTCAGCCCAAAGAAAGGGCATGGCTATGCTACAGTTCAGTGGTAATAGATGATATTTTGCTGTTTGGAGGGACAGTAGAAGAACATGATGCCAGTCTGTGGCGTACTTCAGAGATCTACGGAGCAGAAGGTTAAGTTAAATTTGGACAAATGCATCATCATGGCAACTGAAGTAAAATATTGTGATCATGTTCTTTCAGTTGAGGCTTCCGAGCCTGATTCTGCAAAAGAGGCAGCAAACTCCAAGTTGAGGCCACTGTAGAATCATGCAGTGCTAGAAAAGATATTGGGGATGGTGATTTAACTGGCCAACTTTATATCATGCCTTACAGAAGACTTGGTATCACTTTTAAATCAAGATTTAGTTTCAAGGAGAAGCCCATAATGATTCTGCCTTCACCATAATGAAGCAATCAATGAGCACTGTGGCCATTGTGGCATACTGTGATAACAAAGAAGGAGGTAATAGTTCAAGGGGATGTGCCAAATAGAGTCGGGACTCTCTTGTTATGCGGGGGAGGAGGCAGGGTGGTCTCATGACTAGGTGAGAGGAGAGTTCTGAGAGATGTGGATGTCCTGGTATGGAAAAGGTTGAGAAGGACTCTAAGGGTATGTTTACACTGGATGTGGAAGGTGTAAATTCCCACTTGAGGTTACATACCTGCATTAGTGCTGATCAAGCCATGGGAGTGCCAGGAAGGAGTAGCCACCCGGAGTATGTACCTAAGTCTCAGCTGGCATCATACTAGGGGCTGTTAGCCTCTCCTGCCACTCCCGCTGCCCTAGCAACCCTTTTTTATTTTAAGCACACTAGTTCAACCAGAGCCCAGGGATGCCTCCTCAAGATGGAATTTATACCTTCCAGATCTAGTGTAGACATAACGAGAGGGAACTCAGCGCTGTGCTATTGCAAGAAGGGAAGTCAGTGCTCTAGGCATCCAAGTCTTTCTGTCACTTACAGAAATCAACCATGCATACATTTACAAAATAAAAGGTATGTGCTATTTGTGAACACTCCTTCAATATGTGCAAGGGAGGAAAGTTACTTTTGAGTCTGGCCATGCTCCTTCTCAGGCACTCATAGGGTGGTGGGAGGAAACTTGCATTAGCATCATCGCCAGCCCCAGCCTTCGAAGAGTTAATATAATACTTGCAGAAGTACAATATTGGGCTGATCTTATAAAAGGACATACCACCAGTGACACATACCTTAAGCATATTGTTCCTTTCAGAGTGACAATGTAGAGGGCTTACTTAAAATACGTTCATTTAGTTATAGCTATTGACTTGTGTTAGAGAAGAACAAAGAATTTCAGTAAAGTAAGACGATGAGAGTGACTCATTGGAGCAAACTGTGAAGGGTAGCAGTGGATTCTCCATACCTGATGCCTCAAATCAAGATGAGACTGGGCTCGATAGAGGGGTAACTGGGTGATATTTTATAGCCTGACCCAGAGAATGTCAGACAGATGATCTAATGTTCCCTTCTAGCCTTTAAATCTATGATCTATAATCAGTTACCCACATTGTGGTAAACTATTATTGTTGCTTGACTAAGAGAAAAATGTTTGTGTCAGCCACATGTGAATGGGTTCTCGGTGTTCTGTGAGGAGAAGTTAAAGATGACCTGATTTTTGAAAGACATGTGGTTCCACGACCACTGAGACCTGAAATGATAAAGATCATTTGAGGTGCATGGGAGCAGAGAAATACAAGCACAGGGCCAAAGATGTGCTGGTTTATCTTATTATGAATTGTTCAAAATGAAGAAGCTGGAGAATGTCCAATTTGCCTTCAGCATTGCATGTCAGACTCTAAGGAACCCATATTTCTCCTTGACATGCCACCTAGCCCATGGTAAAAGGGGGCATCAGACCTTTTCCCACTAGATTGCAAATACTGTGTGCTTGTGATAGACTCTTGGGGCTAGATTCTCTCCCACACCAAAGAGTCACTTGGCTCAGAAGGCTATTAATTGGGGGAGGAAACAAAGGTAGGATTTGTCAGGGATCCAGTTATGACTCTTCAATTCTCTGGCCAAGCTGCACCAGCTCTAGCCCTGTCATGAGATAGAGCAGCTATGAGGTTGCTCTAACTTACTCCAACAGCATATGGTCCCATATGATTATCCTGCAACATCCTGTTTATCCACCATCATGCCACATGCAGTAGGATGAGGGGATGGGACAATCAGTTAGTTGGGAATTCTTAGTTGGTCAGGTATGGCCAAAATCTGGATCCTTGTGCTGCCTGAATACAGCAAAGGAACTGGATTGGATCAGAGAGTGACTCCTAGCTGTTTTCATTTAAACTGAACACACACACTCCCACAGTGACTAGTAAGCCTCATTTCCTGGCTCTGAATTTGGTCCAATAAAAGATATTTCCTCACCTGCTTTGTCTCACTGAATTCCTGAGAAGGTAGTATTGGGCACAGTACTTACTCCACTTTCATAATAATTTCAATACCTTGTACATAGCTATGACCACACAATATCTGGCATCCACCATTGGCAGTCAAATGGACAAACAGAAGAAAAGCGCTGCATTATTTCCTGAACTTTGGAAAGCTGAGTCCTCAGAAAAATGAAACGAATCATGACCCTTTTCAGCCCTATTGCGTGTTGTTAAAAGCCAGTGCAAAATAAGCAGTTTCTCAGTGCAAATCTTCATATTATACTTCCTCTCCTTTCTTACATGCTTTGATGAGCAGCAAAATAATTAGCGGTGTAGATATTTAAAGTACCATTTGCATATGAGTTAATACATTGCAATCAATAGGGCAGTTCATGCCACAGAGCACTTTTCATGCTCTCTGTAAACTCAAGACATTGCTTCACTGGTTATAGTTGGGTCACATTTTAAATATTTCCTTTCCAATCATGACAACTAAGGACTTATTTTTTCTAAAAATTTGAACAAAACTATAGAGAACAATTGAGAGATTGAGCTGTGCTATTGCTCCATCTCCCCCACCAGGTAGTCCTTCACACATCTCATGTTTTGGAAAACACACAGGTTGTGAAAAGTCTGACAGTGAAAAACAAAACAAACAAAAAGACAAGCAGAATGGAGGAGACCCATTCTTCTTATAGGAATATACCTACTGATGCCATGGGAACATCAGCACACATGCTGACCAGCCATGATTTGCATCTGATTTTTGCCTATCTCAGTTGAAGCCAAAAGACCATCAGTCTAGCTACAACTCAGGAGAAGCTAAAGAGTATCAGAGCTGCTAGTTCAAGATATCACAACAGAAGCACTAAGGCCTTCCCTCTCTGTCAGGAAGCAGAGACAGTGTGCATGCAGAATTCTGATGCTCCATCAAATGACACATACCAAGGTTCTATCTAATAGAGACAGACAATGGAGGAATATTCAGATGTAATCAAAGACACTTGCTCTAATCACTGTAAATGAATCTTACTCCCCCTAGTTCTGATTTTTACTTATGAAGTTCAATTTCCAAACCAAAAGACAGGGGTTTTACATCTCACCACAAGGACTTCACAACATCTTTGATTACACATGAATCAACAGAGAAGCCAAAACATAAAGACAGTCCTTATGGTACTCATACTGGTTAATTTGTAAAACTATGTAGGAAATTGATTTATACACATTTATTATGAAGTTCATATTTAAGGAATGTAATTAAATAGCAATGTGCTGAAATATTTGGTTGAAATAAAGCTCAAGTTTATGTTAATAAGTAAGATTGGTAGATTCTTTCCCTTTAAGAATGCGGTGTCTCTATATAGTCTTAAACATTCTGTTTAACTATATGCATAGGCAGTCAAATCTTGGAGAAATGCTCATTGTTAATTGTGGAGCAAATCTTTTTATATGATATGGACTTAGACAGCAAAGTCTATTTACGGCCTTAACATCTGACTGGAATAAAAACATAATACAATTCAGGATGAAACAGTGTGACCGTAAGAGCACCCCAATGTCAATTGACACAGTATTGTGATATTTACCCAAAGGTGGCACATAATGTATCAATGGAAAACTCATAACTCACTGATCATTAATATTATTGTGTGATGTATGTATGGGTAACGTATATGGAAAATTAAAAACGTGCTGAAATTATGGACTTAAAATGTGTGCTAGGCAGGACATAAGGTATGCCACCAAGACAAAGAAATGTGGGTCTACCTACTTGAAAGTGGAAGTGTCTCCAGGGTAAATCAATAGACATTAGAAGTGTATTTACATAAAAGGTAAACAAAGCTAACAAGGAGGGAAAGGTAACCACTCAGCTATCACCAGCAGCATGGAGGGCTATATCTGAGAATACATTTCAAAGGTATAGGGTTCTATAAAGAGAGGGGGAGTGAACCCCGCAGTTATCCTTCAACTGAAGGGACAAAGGAATCCAGCATTTTGAGATCTGTGAAGGGTCCTGGCCAGACAATCAGGTCAGCCATTGCTGAAAGAGAGACTTGATGAGAAACACCTCTTTGAACAAAAGAGTCTAGTTTGTTAAATCAGGTTTTAGTGTTAGAAGCTTATTTTTACTTTTGTTTGCTTGTAACCCTTTCTATCTTTATTCTGTATACTTGTTATCACTTAATCTATGACTTTTTGTTTAATGAACTTGTTTTACTTTTACTGTAAACCAATTCAGTGCACTGTGTTTCCTGATCTATTGATTACGTATCAATTATATTGATTATTTAAGAATCCCCATGTACGTCAATTAGTTACCATAGCATTCTTGTGGTCACACATCTGGTGATGTTCCTTACTTAAAAATATCTAAAGTTGATATCAGCTAGCATCTTGTGGTTACCAGTCAGCAGTTTAGTCCTTACAGCATTCTATCCTGCGATATCTTCTGATCTAGAGTTACTCCTGGTTAACTGCTTAGGCCTGGATTACTTTAACTAGGCCAGTGGTTCTCAAACTAGGGCCGCTGCTTGTTCAGGGAAAACCCCTGGCGGGCCGGGCCGGTTTGTTTACCTGCCGCGTCCACAGGTTCGGCCAACTGCGGTTCCCACTGGCCGTGGTTCGCCTCTCCAGGCCAATGGGGGCTGCGGAAAGTGGCGCAGGCCGAGGGATGTGCTGGCCGCCCTTCCTGCAGCCCCTATTGGCCTTGAACGGCGAACCGCGGCCAGTGGGAGCCGCGATCAGCCGAACCTGCAGACACGGCAGGTAAACAAACAGGCCCGGCCTGCCGGGGCTTTCCCTGAACAAGCGGTGGCCCTAGTTTGAGAACCACTGAGCTAGACTATTGTCTTACAGGCCTGGAGGTTGATGGGCTCATTGCATTACTACTTTAATGTATACCTGTGCCTTACCTAGAAAATACCTACACCTATAGACTACAACTGATTGAAGGGAAGGGTATGTTAGCTCCAGATAAGCTAACATGCTGCAGTGTATTGTCTTTTAAAAAGTGCAATGAACTTAACTCCTGTGAGTATTCCGGAAGAGGGCTGGACACTACATGGCAGACATTTGCAGGGAAATTTGGGCCTGGGGCCACCTAGCAAGGAGTGACCAAGGTTGAGGGAAGCCAGGGTGAGGCCTGTATGCTGTAAGCTGGTTGATGGTATCAGGGCTCTGAACCAGGCTGCACAGCACAGAGACACCTAGGGTTACAGAGCAGGTGATAACAATGCCTTCCTGGTCTAGGTTAACCCTAAAGCATCACAAATGGCTTGTTACACTTAAAATTCAAATGACAATTTTAAATGAAAATAACATGATTTTCTAAAAATTAAATATACAACTCCTAATCCATGAAATATATGCATCTTTATGACAGCAAAGTTACTTCACCTGGAGCTATTTTAGGCATTTGTGGAACTATTATATAGGCATTATACTTAAATAAATTCTGTGGGTTCTAGTTGCACTCACTCCAGCGTGCACACACACGTGATCACTATTGCCTATTGGAGTTACTGGAGTTAAAAAGGAAATAAAATCCATTTATTCATGTCTTAATATTGGTGACATCATAGCAGAATTTTCAGAAGCCTTCTGAATCCTTCGCTAACTTTGATCACTCAGCAGCTGACCTCCCACTGATCTGCCGCACACCTAAGACTGGCTCCAGGCACCAGCGAACCAAGCAGGTACCTGTGGCGGCAAATGCAAAGGGGCGGCAGGATTTCAGGCTCTGGAGCGGCAATCTGTCCTCGGTGGTGGCGGGAATTCGGCGGCTGCTCCATCACAGCATGTTTCACGCTTGGCAGTAATTCGGCAGTGGGGACACAACTCTTCTTCAGTCACCAGTGGCAATTCGGCGGCTGCACCATCACTCTGCCTCCGTGTTCAGTGGCAAGGTTTTTTGTTTTTGTTTTTTTTGCTGCTTGGGGCAGCAAAAACGATGGAGCCGACCCTGCGCACACCATCTATCCATTTCTTCACTGGCTGTCCTTTACTATGATGATCCACCATCATTCCTTCCATGATAACTTTCTCGGTGTTATTTCCATCTCTATGGATGATGTGACTGAAATACGTACATTTGTTGATTTCAGACAACATTAAGACGGGGTCTGCTTCTCTCCAATAGTACAACTAACACAAGCTTTCATCTTATTTTCTGTTCAGAAGATACACAAGAGTTTTTGCAATCACCACATCTCAAAAGCTTCAATGTTGTTCTTGTCAGCATCATTAATTTCCCACTATTCACACTCATAAATTTCTATGGAAAAAAAATTAAACTTTTTCACCGTTGAACCCTTAAGCTGGTGTTAAAAACAAGTGCAAAAAATGCTAGCGTGGAGGCATCCTTCTACTAATAAAAATTGGAAAAGGAAACAAAATCAAAAAGGTTGAGATGTACACCACACTAGTGGTTTCTTTCAGCTTCAGGAAGCTAACACTTAGCTGAAAAGATTATCTGGTTTTCTCGGCTCCAACGTTTTAATGTTGATGGACTTGCTAGCTGGCTAGAGGTTATTTGTTTGTAGATTTTTGAGTCTTGGATGTTGTCTGTTTCTGGACTCCTACCCCTCTATGGCCAGCCAAAAGGATGGAATAAGCATTAGCCTCCTTGTCAGGCCTTGTGGCATAGCATGGACAGAGGCTAGTAGCCAACAGTTGCATCAGCAGCTGCCATTACAGGCAAGCAAGCCAAACAAACCAATACTGAGCAAAGGCTTCTTCCTCTTCTTCAGTTTTTGAAGTTGGCGGTCTGGCTGGTCCCTCCCTCTTGGAACTCCTTCTCAAGAGCGTCTTGGCTAATCAGAATGTGGCACTCCCCTTCTGATGTCACTTGAATCACCCAGTTGAGTATCATTTGGTCATCTTCATGAAAACAAAGTCTCCCCATTCTAGTAATATCAGGCTCAGAAAGTCCATAGATCCAAAAATATATCCAGCCAGTCAGCATTTTCAAAATGCAAGACTAGCAAAATGTTGGACTTGAAATCATAGGAAAACACTAATCATACATTCACTCGACCAGGCACAGAAGGACTCACTTCCTTATTCTTCACACCTTTGTATTCCACAGACATATGTTTATACCTTCCCCTTTATATTTGTGGATCCCCTTTGAACAGCATTTTGAAGGTTCAGTTTTTATATGCAGGCAGATATTTCTCACACGCATAATCAAGTGTCAGCTTGACTGTCAAAGAGAGCCTATTCCAGTGAGACCAGTAAGGGACAGACTTCTCTTGGCCAACTTTTGGTCACTATTTTTGTTTTTTAAAAAACTCCGGAAGGTGCTCAGACACCACGGTTAATTACCCTCACTGCTAATAATTTGTACCCTGTTTCAAGTCTGAATTTGTCTAGTTTGGACTTCCAATAATTGAATCTTGCAATGCTTTTTCCTGGCATTTTCAGACATTTCTGTCAGAAATCTCTTCCTTGTGATCAAGTTACTTTGTAACTTTCTCTTGGATAAACTAGATTGAGCTTCTTAAATCTCTCACTACAAGGCAGGTTTTCCAGACCTCAAATAATTCTTGTAGCTCTCTTCTGAATCCTTTCCAATTTTGCAACAATTTGCTTCAGGTAAGTAGCACATAAAAACAAAGCAGCCCCACCATATTTCAGACATATAATGAGTCCAAATACCTGAACACTGTAGACTAGTTTGAGTGATAATGATGAAAAGTTAATGTTCCATTTAAATAATGACAAATAATTCACTAAATTATGGGCTTAACTCCTGGTCTCATAGGCAAAACTCCTATTTTTAGCATTCACATCAACAAGACTGGCTTTTGTCCCCTAGGCCACAATTCAGCAAAGTACTTAGGGCAATGTTTAAGTTTAAGCATGTGTTAAAATGTTGGTTTTTTCCTGCAACTGGACTTTAATCAGTTTCTTGAATGATTGGTATGTTTTCTTTGGTTCCTCATTGCTTGCATATATTTGCTCTGTTTTTGTTACTGCTGTCTTTTAAAGATATACCATTTGGTTTCTGTTTACTTGCCTTGTAGCATGGCCTACTGGGCAGAACATTGGACTGGGACTCAGGAGACCTGGATTCCATTCTCTGCTCTGGCCTGCTGGGTGAGCTTGTGCAAGTCACTTCACTTCTCTGTGCCCCACTTCCTCTATCTGTAAAATGGGGATAATGATACCCACTTCCTTTGTAAAGTGCTTTGAGATCTACTGATGAAAAAAGCTGTGTAAAAAAAGGATCACTGAATTCAGCATACCATAGATGGCTTCAAAGCCATCTATGAGTTCCTAGCTAGGCAATTGCAGGCAGCATAAAGAGTCCTTTTTTTTCTTGTAACTATTTTTTTTCATATACTATTTGTGGTTCATTAAGAGTGTTGCAGATTCAATAGAAATGGATTAACTAGTTACTATTCACTGTATAGCTCAGTCCAGTCCAACCTCTGATAATGCTAATATGCACATGAGGATATACAGCCTGACAGTGTTGCAGACTGGCCAAATTGCCTGGGCCTTTAAAGGAGGAGGAATTTCCCACAGTTGCTGGGCATGATGGGAACAGAGACAGGAGAAAGCACAGGGTTGTATCTGCATGGAAGGAGCCGTATTTAGAGCTGCTAATTCAAAGGAAGGATTCCTCTGGTACTGTGGGGATATAGCCATAAAGGCAGCTCTAAATAAAAGACACTTTCTTGTAGCAAGCACACCAGACTGGGCTGCAGAGATCCAGGAGCAATTGCTGTGTTGGGGCATGCAGTCCATTATTAGCTATAAATGGAAGGATCTGTTAGCTTTGTACTGAGTTAAGTTTCATTTACTGAACTTTCAGCTCAGTCATACATGTTAGGCGCTGGCCAGCATGGACCTGCCCCACCCCAGTGACTACTGTGTGAGGAGCAACCAAGAATGCACAGGGAGTGAAAGCACTGCTACACCCACCCTTTGAGAGTGTACGTTGTGTGCTCCCTGCCGTGGCCTCCCTTCCTGCCTTCCCCTTCTTGCCAACTTTGATATGGCTAGCAGCCTTTAAAATGCCCACAGAAAGCAGTCCTTATGCTCCATTATGCTGTTATGGCTGACTCCAGCATATGGTTTTCTGGAGGAATGGGAGAGGCTCCTTGTGCAGAAAAGGGACCCAATCTGGCCATATGTGATTATCAGAGACATTTAGCCATGGGCTTGAGTGGAGAGCAAAGACTCATGACAACCCCAAACTTTGGTATGACTTCACTGCCCAGAGCTTTCGCTTGCATTCCTGATGTGTGGCATGTGTTTGTGTTGAAAAAGGAACCTCAAACTGGGTTTGGGTGAAAAATGCACAAATTATATTGAAAATGGGTCAGTTTTTAGTTACTTTGAAATATATCCTCCTTATTGAGTCATATGCTAGTAAATGGAATCCAAGGTTACAAACTACACCTCAAAGGTTAGACAGTGTTTCTTTGAGAAAAACAATTGGGTCTAATCAGATTGTGTTGGAGAAGCGAGACAGAAACGAAGGTTGGTTGGTCTGTATTCTTCCTCCTGGTCTTTCTGGAGACTGTTAGCTATGGAGTCACTGCAAATGCGAAAGTAAATAAATTGACAAGTGAAAAGTAAGCTGCTCACAGGCAGATTCATGCATGAGTTGGCTGGGCACAAACTTACGACCACTTAACTATTCACACAGCTGATTCAAAACCAGTCTCTCAACACATTACAATAAATAAGAGGCACAACAGCCTCTGCCAGGAGTTATGAAAACAAACTGTATTTCCACATGAAAGAAAGATAGAGTGCCTTTCTGACATCAGTTTTTCTTGCCTTATAAAACATGCTTGCAATCTACATCTTGCAGTTTCCCCTGGCAACCCTCTAATATCACAGAATAGCATGTCCTAAAGCTACACTCCTTTACACTGCACCATTTTTCTCTTGCTCTGCAGACTTTAATGAGGCCCATCAAATTTTCACAAGTGTCCTATTTACTGTACAGAGATTATGTCAATAGGAATGATGTTGGCTAACTTTTAAAGCCAGATGATTGGCAAATGATAGTGAAAGTCAATTGCCATTCAGATTGCAAAGTGGTGGCATGCATTGCAGCCTTGCCTAATTAGCCTTGCTGATCAGATGTTTCCTGTTGTGGAAAATAAATACTAACAGATTACTGCCTCTTTGTGTTTGAAAAGAACCAGTATATAGTGGAACCATTTGGATGAGAGTATCAGAGGTATACTGTTAGAGAGGAGAATTTCTGCAGGCGTGTTATAGCATCAGATTGTTTTCACTGCATAAACCTGTAAAGGAAAAACAGAGGTAGGGTGTGCAAAACATTTGAACAGAAGTCTGTAAAACTATAAAGGCATCTTATGAAGTTTTCAGTGTTTTGAATATTCAGCACTAATCCACCCCACAGCACTAAATATTTTTCAGTTGAAGCGAATGTCAAGCAATTTGGGAGCTGAATTTGGACACTGCTTGTCTGGTAAGGCATTTTTCCAGGAATGGTCAATCGGTGAGTTATAGGAAGTAAGAATATGTAATAAGAACTGCAATAAGCACTTATATGAAGTACAGGAGAGTACAATTTACAAGTAATTTGTGGGGGGAGGGAGAAGGGATCAACTCTGCCTCAGAAAAACCCACAGGAATGTACCCTCGTGGGAGAAAAGCTCCATAGGCCAAATCCTGGTCATACTGAAGTCAGTAGTTTAGTCGTTTATTTCAGTAGGGCCAGCATTTGGTTCTGTGAATTTTCTCTTGTGGTCCGAGAACCAATAATTCTCACACGATTCATGCATATGCCAGGGAATCTACAGCACCCCAGGATCATCCAGGCCTCCTTATGCCTCACTTCAGTGCTTAGAGGTCAGCTGACTCTACCTCTGCCTCCTAATAAAGGCATGACGTCTTTTTCAACTGGCAACTGCCCAAGATGACTCCAAATGGGGGAATGTATTTGGCAGCATAGAGCAGGGGGCCATAGAAAGGCAATGCAGGAGAAAACTGGGTTAGGTGAAAGACAAAAGGTTGGGATGGGAGATGGCTGGGACTACACACACATATGCAATTTTGCTGATTATTGTGTTTTCACTGAAAAATCAAAATATATTGGTTATAAAAAGCCTTTCAGTGGAAAATTTCTGATGAGGTCTGGGCAGGAGGTCAGGTAGCTCAAATAAAATGTCCAGTTCCTTAAGAAATTCTATGGAGTTTGTTGACTACTATTCCGATTGTTGTACACAGCAAGACAAATCGCCATTTATAATGAACTGAACATCTTCTAAAATCAGGAGGCCAGATTCTGCTCTCAATTACATTATCACTTTGAACTTACTGGAGATTGAAAAATGAAGGAAAAGATGTAAGCAAAACCGGAGAAATGAAATAAATAATACTAAATACCACGTGCTGCAATCCTTTAGAACTTTCCATCACAAGCCATTCAGACACCTCACAACTTTTAATGAATTAAGCATTCCAACACCTTGTGAGATAGGTAAACAGATAGGGAGGCTGAATCATGGGGAGGTTAAATAACTTGGCTAAGGTCTTGCATCCAGCCAGTGGCTGAGGCAGGAACAGAACCAGAATTTTCCAACTTCCATTCCCCTGCTCTGGCCATTCAGCCATGCTTCTTCCAAATTTAAAGAGAATTTAGCCAAATGTTTATAGATTAGTTTAGCTATTTATTTTTGAAGTGTTATGTCACAGGTGGGAAGACATATTTGATTAAAATTGTTTTGGTAGTTCCTGCTTGCTGCTCCTGCCAGCCAGTTTCAAAGAAAACTGTAAGCTGAACAAATGCAAGAAGACATGGCCATTTAACTTTCTGTCTGACTGCTTGTGATTTAAAATATACTCTTTAATTTTTTTCTCTGCTTTTTGTGGTTTTTGAACCAGTCTCCCAGGTCATTCCTGCCACTAAACAAGCACAAATATCTTTCACTAAAATTATTCTGCTGCCCTTCTGGGGGAGCAAAAGGCAAGAGAGTCCACTTTATTCTACCACTAAGATGGTACAATCATAAACAGAACCTATTTCTGGAACAATTTGTGAATAGCCATTTCTCTGCTTGTCCATCACTTGTGGACATGTTGTCTGTTTGGGATTTGGGGATGAATAGTAATAACCAGGATAGATTTTTGTCTTTATTGCAGGGCCGGCCCACATCATTTTGGCACCTGAGGCGAGGAGCTCAAATGACGCTTCCATGCCCCCTCGCTTGGGCCAAAACTTTGAAAGGTCCTAATTCTGCCTTCTTCCTGTTCTACTTCTCTCATGGTATTGCTCTGCTACCTACACCAATAAAGGAGAACTAACAACTTAAGATGCCTTGTTCGAAAATTTTAAGTAACACTTAACTTTCAAAGGCCTGAACAGGAAATGTAACTTTTCTTGTCTGCATAGTAAACACTGACATTTTCATCTGTTTGAACAATGAAAGTGGTGCTTTCCGTGCCTTGGTTGCAAAGATTTGAACTGCTTACTGCTGAACGTCCACAATCTGGGCCAGCTCATGCTCTATTGAGATGGTTGCAAGGCGAACCAGACTCTCCTGTGTCATTGTGGAGCATAGATGTGTTTTTATTAACTTCAGCTTGGAGATACTGCATTCTCCACTGGCAACCGCTACAGGAAGTGTTAGAAGTATGCGCAGAGCAACAAAAGCATTTGGAAAGAGGGCAGTCATCTTATTTGTGCACATATATTCCAGAACAGCCTTGGAGTTGATCCTGCTAAAATGTACCTTGAAAGGGCTTTCAGTTCATCACCTAAATCACTCGCATCAATATCGTGCATGTCATCATGAGTCAACACTGTCTCTAGTGCCCTGCATTGCTGGTGTAGGTCTTCTTCAGGTATAGTGAGGAGTTTTGGAATACCATACAACATCCCAAATATACTGCTGTGTTCCTTGACCTGCATGAAATGATCTCCAACTGACTGTATTGCACAATCTAATACCTGGTTAAAGAATTCAACTTTGAATTGTTGTTTGGGGTCTCTGATGGGATTATCCCATGCCTTGTAATCAAAATGTCTTCTTCTTTGGTGACTCTTGTATTCTTGAACGGGTGGGAAAATAGCTTCAGTGTGAAGTTCCTCTGCCAACTTCTGTGCACTCTTCAGAACATTTTGAAATCCCTCATCTGACCAATAAGATTGTAGGTATGACTTTGCTTTGTCCAGTTGTTCCATTGCTCCAGACATATCAAGGTCAACACCTTGGAGTCTCTTGTTTACAACATTTATTTCAAATAGTATGTCATGCCACAACACTAAGCCACACAGGAATTTGAAGTTATGTATGTTTCCGGTGATTCCATTTCCCTCTGCCACTGTTCTTCCACGAACAGTTCCTGTCATAGCATTATCCTCCATAATGGCAACTATGGCATCATCTATCTTCCCAATTTGGTTTTGATAGGCTTTATCACCTCCATTCGACTTTCCCATCGTGTGGAACTAAGTGGTTTCAGTGTCAGAGAGGATGTTCCCAGATGTTGCTTCAAAATTTGCCATTGATGAGTGGATGCAGAGAAAAAGACATAGATGCTTTGAATTACATTAAAAAATTCAGCAGCCTCACTAGAAGCTGATGCTGCATCACTAACCATCAAATTCAATGAATGAGAACTGCATGGGACAAAAAAAGCTCAGGGGTTTAACTCTTGGATCCATGTCTGCACTCTTCTATTCTTTCCTCTCATGTTGGCACCATTATCGTAGCCCTGACCTCTCATGTCAGCTATCACAATTCCCATATCTTCCAGCTTTTTAAGAAGCACATTTGTCATATCAGCTCCTGTAGTATCATCAATGTCAATAAATTCTAGAAAATGCTCTCTTATAGTCACCATTGCAGGGACATTTTCACTAGGTTCTGTTGTTGTTACAAAACACACCATTAAAATCATTTGTTCCGTATGGCTGATATCAGGTGTGCAGTCCAGAATAACAGAGTAATATCTTGCTGACTTCAGCTCTACCACAATCTTCTGTTTGACTTTTGTTGCCAATAACTGTATGATCTTATTTTGAATTGTTTTTCCAATTTCTTTTGCAGCGACTCTTCCTAGATGCTCCTGGAGTACAGCATCAAACTCAGCCAGCAGCTCCACAATTGTAAGGAAGTTTCCACTGTTTGGCACATACAGCTGATCTGAAGTGCCACGCAGTGCTAGGTTTTCGGTAGCAAGCATTCTCACAATGGCAATGAGCCTTTTCAGAACATTTTGCCAGTAAAGAGACTCTGATGCAATCTTCCCTTCATGCTGATCATCTATGGTGGCCTTTAACCTTAGTCTCATCTCAAGCTCTTTCCACCTATGGAATGCTCTCTGGTGATTTGCTGCCTTCTCATGGCATGCCAGATTTCTAGCCAGATTTTTCCAGGCCTTTGTTCCTCTAGAACCCAATGTGGCTGGAACATTAGACTAGAAGAAGAAAAGGAGTACTTGTGGCACCTTAGAGACTAACAAATTTGTTAGTCTCTAAGGTGCCACAGGTACTCCTTTTCTTTTTGCGAATACAGACTAACACGGCTGCTACTCTGTAGACTGGAAGAGTTTGCAACAAAAACAGTATGCAGCATTCTGGGTTTTTGAGTACATAAGCCATGGCCTCTCCACTTTGTCACCATTGGGGATTTCACGCCAGTAATGTGTTGGATGGAAACTTCTATTTTCATTGTCTTTGGGGAACATGAAGTTTTTCACTTGCTGTGGCCCATGCAGTACAAGGAAGTCCCTCAGGCTATTGCTCAAGTGGGTCCACAGTCCTGGATCATCTAGACTTAAGGAACTAAACTCGGCAGCAGCTGTTTCTTGCGCCTCCACCACACTCTTCTCTGCTCTACACTTTTCTTCAGGAATGTGCATGGTTACATCCATTTGAGATGGAGATATGGATGCTGCAGTAGCTGCCAGGTCACCTGAATTCTGGCTAACTGGAAGATCAGGCATCTCCTCACCACTTACATCCTCACTGGGGCCGGAAGGCTCACCGTGAACATTTGTGTCTATGTATCCCAGGAGAGCTCCTTCCTGCTTAAACAGAAAAGCTTCCTTTGCTTTCTTTCTTTTTCTGAATGCTGCCCCAGAGGGGCATTTTCTTCTTTCACTCATGACTGCTGTTCTGTGCCAGCTATAGTGGCTCTCAGCACTCAATTGAAGGAGACAAATAAAAAGGCTGGTAGCAGGGCCTGAATGAGGGAGCTAGCAAACAGAGCTCTAAACAGGGGAGTTTGAGTGGGAGTTCTCTTGGAGGAGAAGGTAGTTGTACTTGGTTTTGTATTTTTAGTATTTGAGTGTGTGTAGGGGCTTTGTGCTGGGAGAGCAGCTGAGCCCTGCTTAGGGGGTGGGGCTTCTGACTAGGGGTCCTATAAAGGTAGCCAGCCAGCCAGTCAGGCAGTGGCACAGGAGCTAGCAAACAGAGCTCTATACAGGGGAGGTTGAGTGGGAGTTTGAAAGGGGAGTTTGTATTGTGGTGCTTGTTTGGGGTTTGCTTTTGCTGGGGGGGGGGGGTCTTTTTGGTGAGACTTCTGTTTCCCAGATGAACAGGATTTAGGTGGGAAGGCGATGACAGATACAGAGGCAGCTGTGGGAGTGACTCCTGTAGTGGAAGACACATTGAGGATGACTGGATGTGGAAGCTGTGGTATGTACATGATCCTGGAGGGGGGAACCGGTAAGAGTTTTTTCTGCATGAAATGCCGTCTGATAAAGCTGATGGAGGAAAAGATCCGAGGTTTGGAGATGCAGGTGGAAAGTCTCGTTGAGTTTAGGAAGGGGTTTGAGCAG
Source organism: Dermochelys coriacea (assembly GCF_009764565.3). Taxonomy (NCBI): domain Eukaryota; kingdom Metazoa; phylum Chordata; order Testudines; family Dermochelyidae; genus Dermochelys; species Dermochelys coriacea. The sequence continues at coordinate 104,839,099 of NC_050070.1, forward strand.
ATGATGGAGCAAAGATATGAGGTATCTGAAGGGAAAAGCTCAGACTCACAGATGGAAGTAGTGCTGGTGAATTTTGAGGGGAGACTGGGTGAGGAAAGTGGTCAGTGGAAACATGTGACTAAAAGAACCAGGCAGAGGAAAAGACGGGCTAGTGAAGAAGAAATAGAGCTTAGGAATAGGTTTGCAGAGTTGGAAAATGAAGAAGGGGCTCAGCAGGTACTTGTTGAAGGTGGAAGGGTAAGGAAGAAGGGAAGAGAGGCTAGTCCTATAGGAAAAGCGGAAGAGTCAAGGGAGACTACACCAAATATGAGCCCCAGGAGGATACAGGATGGGTTGAAGAGGATTATAAGGGAAAATAGGAATGGAAAGAACTTGCAGCCAGAGGGAACAGGGGAGAGACTGGAGAATAGCACCGTCACCAGGAAAAGGCAGGTCTATGTGATCAGGAACTCTTTATTGAGAAGAATAGACAGGCCTGTAACTAGAGCTGATCCAGAGAATAGAAGGGTGTGCTGTCTTCCGGGTGCTAAGATATGGGATGTAGACCTGAGGTTGAAAAGGATCCTAAAGGGAGCGGGAAAGAATCCCCTAATTATCCTTCATGTGGGAACAAATGATACAGCTAGATTCTCGCTGGAAAGTATTAAGGGAGACTATGCTAGGCTGGGGAAGACGCTTAAGGAAATTGAGGCTCAAGTGATCTTTAGCGGGATCCTTCCTGTTCCTAGAGAAGGGCAACAAAGGTGTGACAAGATTATGACTGTCAACAGATGGCTTAGGCAGTGGTGCTATAAGGAGGGCTTTGGGATGTATGGCCACTGGGAGGCATTCACGGACAGAGGACAGTTCTCTCGGGATGGACTTCATCTGAGTAGGGAAGGAAATAGACTTCTAGGATCGAGGCTGGCACAACTGATAAAGAGAGCTTTAAATTAGGAGTTAGGGGGAGATGGATGGGAGATGTCCAGGAAATCTCCACACCAGATTTTAGCATTGAGAGGGAAGAAGATGAAGTAAGAAAGGATACAGCCGTGGGTAGGAGAATGTATATAAGGAGCGAGGGCGGTGTGGATACTAGTCTAATAGGTTATACTGGCTGTAGAATGACTGTGCCTAATAGGGTACAAAATGTGAGCGAGGCCAAACAGCAAAAATTAAGATGTTTGTACACCAATGCGAGGAGCCTAGGTAACAAAATGGAGGAACTAGAGCTACTGGTGCAGGAAGTGAAACCAGATATTATAGGGATAACAGAAACATGGTGGAATAGTAGTCATGACTGGACTACAGGTATTGAAGGGTATGTGCTCTTTAGGAAAGACAGAAACAAAGGTAAAGGGGGTGGAGTAGCATTGTATATCAATGATGAGGTAGAATGTAAAGAAATAAGAAGCGATGCAATGGATAAGACAGAGTCCGTCTGGGCAAAAATTACATTGGGGAAGAAAACTAGCAAAGCCTCTCCTACAATAGTGCTTGGGGTGTGCTATAGACCTCCGGGATCTAATTTGGATATGGATAGAGCCCTTTTTAATGTCTTTAATCAAGTAAATACTAATGGAAACTGCGTGATCATGGGAGACTTTAACTTCCCAGATATAGACTGGAGGACCAGTGCTAGTAATAATAATAGAGCTCAGTTTTTCCTAGATGCGATAGCTGATGGATTCCTTCATCAAGTAGTTGCTGAACCGACTAGAGGGGATGCCATTTTAGATTTAATTTTGGTGAGTAGCGAGGACCTCATAGAAGAAATGGTTGTAGGGGACAATCTTGGCTTAAGTGATCATGAGTTAATTCAGTTCAAACTAAATGGAAGGATTAACAAAAATAAATCTGCAACTAGGGTTTTTGATTTCAAAAGGGCTGACTTTCAAAAATTAAGGAAATTAGTTAGGGAAGTGGATTGGACTGAAGAACTTATGGATCTAAAGGTAGAGGAGGCCTGGGATTACTTTAAATCAAAGCTGCAGAAGCTATCGGAAGCCTGTATCTCAAGAAAGGGGAAAAAATTCATAGGAAGGAGTTGTAGACCAAGCTGGATGAGCAAGCATCTTAGAGAGGTGATTAAGAAGAAGCAGAAAGCATACAGGGAGTGGAAGATGGGAGGGATCAGCAAGGAAAGCTACCTAATTGAGGTCAGAACATGTAGGGATAAAGTGAGACAGGCTAAAAGTCGAGTCGAGTTGGACCTTGCAAAGGGAATTAAAACCAATAGTAAAAGGTTCTATAGCCATATAAATAAGACTAAAACTAAGAAAGAAGAAGTGGGGCTGCTTAACACTGAGGATGGAGTGGAGGTTAAAGATAATCTAGGCATGGCCCAATATCTAAACAAATACTTTGCCTCAGACTTTAATAAGGCTAAAGAGGATCTTGGGGATAATGGTAGCATGACAAATGGGAATGAGGATACGGAGGTAGATATTACCATATCTGAGGTAGAAGTGAAACTGAAACAGCTTAATGGGACTAAATCAGGGGGCCCAGATAATCTTCATCCAAGAATATTAAAGGAATTGGCACCTGAAATTGCAAGCCCATTAGCAAGAATTTTTAATGAATCTGTAAACTCAGGAGTAGTACCGAATGATTGGAGAATTGCTATTATAGTTCCTATTTTTAAGAAAGGAAAAAAAAGTGATCCGGGTAACTACAGTCCAGTTAGTTTGACATCTGTAGTATGCAAGGTCCTGGAAAAAATTTTGAAGGAGAAATTAGTTAAGGACATTGAAGTCAATGGTAAATGGGACAAAATACAACATGGTTTTACAAAAGGTAGATTGTGCCAAACCAACCTAATTTCCTTTTTTGAAAAGGTAACAAATTTTTTAGATAAAGGAAATGCAGTGGATGTAATTTACCTAGTTTTCAGTAAGGCATTTGATACCGTGCCACATGGGGAATTATTAATTAAATTGGAGAAGATGGGGATCAATATGAACATCAAAAGGTGGATAAGGAATTGGTTAAAGGGGAGACTGCAACGGGTCCTACTGAAAGGCGAACTGTCAGTTTGGAGGGAGGTTACCAGTGGAGTTCCTCAGGGATAGGTTTTGGGACCAATCTTGTTTAATCTTTTTATTACTGACCTTGGCACAAAAAGTGGGAGTGTGCTAATAAAGTTTGCAGATGATACAAAGCTGGGAGGTATTGCCAATTCGGAGAAGGATCGGGATATTATACAGGAGGATCTGGATGACCTTGTAAACTGGAGTAATAGTAATAGGATGAAATTTAATAGTGAGAAGTGTAAGGTTATGCATTTAGGGATTAATAACAAGAATTTTAGTTATAAATTGGGGACGCATCAATTAGAAGTAACGGAAGAGGAGAAGGACCTTGGAGTATTGGTTGATCATAGGATGACTATGAGCTGCCAATCTGATATGGCTGTGAAAAAAGCTAATGCAGTTTTGGGATGCATCAGGAGAGGCATTTCCAGTAGGGATAAGGAGGTTTTAATACCATTATACAAGGCACTGGTGAGACCTCACCTAGAATCTGTGTGCAGTTCTGGTCTCCCATGTTTAAAAAGGATGAATTAAAACTGGAGCAGGTACAGAGAAGGGCTACTAGGATGATCCGAGGAATGGAAAACTTGTCTTATGAAAGGAGACTTAAGGAGCTTGGCTTGTTTAGCCTAACTAAAAGAAGGTTGAGGGGAGATATGATTGCTCTCTATAAATATATCAGAGGGATAAATACAGGAGAGGGAGAGGAATTATTTAAGCTCGGCACCAATGTGGACACAGGAACAAATGGGTATAAACTGGCCACCAGGAAGTTTAGACTTGAAATCAGACGAAGGTTTTTAACTATCAGAGGAGTGAAGTTTTGGAATAGCCTTCCAAGGGAAGCAGTGGGGGCAAACGACTTATCTGGTTTTAAGGTTCTACTTGATAAGTTTATGGAGGAGATGGTATGATGGGATAATGGGATTTTGGTAAGTAATTGATCTTTAAATATTCAGGGTAAATAGGCCAAATCCCCTGAGATGGGATATTAGATGGATGGGATCTGAGTTACCCAGGAAAGAATTTTCTGTAGTATCTGGCTGGTGAATCTTGCCCATATGCTCAGGGTTTAGCTGATTGCCATATTTGGGGTCGGGAAGGAATTTTCCTCCAGGGCAGATTGGAGAGGCCCTGGAGGTTTTTCGCCTTCCTCTGTAGCATGGGGCATGGTTGACTTGAGGGACACTTCTCTGCTCCTTGAAGTCTTTAAACCATGATTTAAGGACTTCAAAACTCAGACATGGGTGAGGTTTTTCATAGGAGTGGGTGGGTGAGATTCTGTGGCCTGCGCTGTTCAGGAGGTCGGACTAGATGATCAGAATGGTCCCTTCTGACCTTAGTATCTATGAATCTATCAATCTATGAGGGAAGGTATCAGCATTTTAAGGGTCTAACTGGCTCCTACTACTTCAGTTGACTGCCTGTTCTCCTCCAGTGGGTTCAGGGAAGCAGCAGGAAACAGGAAGCTCCCTGAGAAGCTGGTGTTAATCAGTCCAGGCTCCTCGGGGTGCTAGAGAGGTACATAAGAGGTACATCCTCCTCCTCTTCCTCTCTCCCTGCAGCTCCTGCTGCTTTCTGTTATTCCCTCTCGCTTTTCTCCTGCCTGCCTGTTATGTCTCTTGTGCCCTCCTTCCCCCAGCATCCACCATCTCTGTGCATCTAGAGCAGAGAGAATACATATGCACCAGCAGCAGACACAATTTTCTACACTCTAGGTCCTAGAGGCACCTTCCCACAGTCTGGCACTTGAGGCAGCTGCCTCAGTTTGCCTCATGGTAAGGCCAGCCCTGCTTTATTGGATTAGTTGATTTTCTCTTTTCTCTTCCTTCTCATTTTCCTCTTTCTGCTTTTCCAGACTCTTTCATATAGTTCCATCCTTAATATGATATTGGTCTATGAGTCTGATGTAATTTCTCCATGCCCAGTTCTTTATGCAATATATAATTCATTTATTTTTTATGAAAATACAGCAGAATTTTACTCGCCAAATTAATCTTTCTGATTAGCATTCTGTATTAGAATTATGTTCATTCAGCCAGATCCTAGCCCTACTGAAATCAGGAAGTCCTAATGGGAAGTTGCCTAATAGCACCAGGGTTTGGCCATTTGTTTCTCCCTATCGCCCACTTTCTGTTCCTTCTTTTCCCCTTGCTCTCCCTCACTTTGTCTCTCCTGCCCATTTCTCTCTGTCTTTTACTCCCTTCACTTGAGAGGAGAATGACAGTCTCCTATCCTCTCCTGCTGGTGGCATTCATTTACATAACCTTTAACTCTTGATTTCTACAATGAATGAGTGCCACCAGGGATTATCATCAATCTGGTTTTTTTTACCCCAAAGCATACCCATTTAGATGAGTGCCAGGCTTCTACAACATATTAGACTAGCAAAAACATAAGTACTTCCTCTGTCCAACAACAGTGCTTTCTATGAGTCTCCCTAATATATGAATCACTTTTTTTTTACAAGACTTTTGAATGAAGTTACAATTGACCTGATGGAAATGACTCAGCTGAAGCACTCAGATTCAAGAAATGAGGTGTGCCTCTCACTGTGAAAGTGATATATAAAGTGCTAGCTAGGTTGATGCATGGGGATTGCTCTTTACATTAGTGTCATTTTACAGCTTGAATGGTGCCTAATGCATTAAATATGTACAGCAAAAAGGTTAATCAAGAACTGATCATGCATGTTTATTTCATTTTCATATCTAATAACGAGTAAGCTATGGATGATTGCTTATCCTTTTAATAAAGACATGACAAGAGAAATGTGATACGGGTTTGTTGTTGTTGATTTGTATTATGATAGCACCTAGGAGCCCAAGTCATGAACTGGAGTCCGGATGCCATTGTGCTAAGTGCCATACACACCTGGAATGAGAAGAAGATGGGCTTCCCAAAAGAGCTTTGATGGGGTGTATAAAACCCACACTGGTTAGCCAAAGGTGAATAGGAGCCTCAGCCCAGTTAGGCTTTGGATGGCACCAGGAGGGATGTTAGGCATAAATGATGATCAAACCCAGCTGGAGAGAAGCTGGGTCTTCATAGAGGAAGGAGGATAAGGCATTGGGAAAAGACCAGGTAGGAGATAAAGGTGACAGATAACTGGGAGTTTCCTCTCTTGATTTAAAGGCTGGGAGAAGCCTGGAAGGCTTTAATTTAAGCTTGAAGCCAGAACAAGAGGGGTCTGAATCATGAGGAAGCCTGGGCTTTGAAATAAGAGCGAGAAAGAACTTTGCAGGCATGAAGCTGAGCTGAGCCCTCAGCAAGAAGCCCTGAAAAAGGAGTGTGAGGGACCTGGGAAGCTGAGAGTTTCAGGGAAGGCCACTGGAGGCAGGGAAATCCCTGGATATGGACAGTTAAAAGGCCAAGGCTACAGGCGATGGTGATTTTCACTGCAGTGGGTTTAATATGTAGCTGAGACTTAGGGAGTACCAAGATGGTGAGAGATGAGAGATTGTCACTGTAGTGAGCCTTAGACAGGGTTCTGTAAACTACTGAGAGTTGAGTGGTACTAGAAGTACTTGAAATTTTGTTGAGAGGTCCACACTGAAGAGCCTGGGTGAGGACCACCTGTAGGTCTTAGTAACCCACAGGAAGAGGGGGTAAAGAGATGAACTTTGGGTTTTGTTTTATGTGAATTTGGGAGTGGAATACCGTGAAAGGGGTGTGATACTAAAACGTGACCTGTCTGAGTCATTAGAAGAGAGACTACCACAGGGCCAGAGTAGTGTCAGCAGGGAGCACTAGACAGTGAAAGAAATGCTATGCCACATCTAGTCATGGCTAGCAGGTGACCAACAGTGAGTCCATTATTCTGCAAGCTTGTAAGCTAAGTTTGTTGACAGGGCAATGACTGTTGTTGTTTCCTAAGCCTCCGGTACATATTTTGGGGGTTAAAACTTTCCAAATGTTTACAGTAGTTTGTAGGCAGAGGTAAATACAGAATAATGGTTCAATGCTTTTTACAATGGTAGCAATCACAGGTGGAATAAGTATGTGCCTATTAAATGCCTGGCATAAATCATGATTCCCAGAGCACCAGGAGGTGTTGTGGAAACTCAGGGAAGCAACTGAGAGAGCTAGAAATATTACCTCTTGAGTGAGGTATTCAGTCTTTGAAAGAACTAGTAGTCTTAAGTGTGAAACTGTGCCATTTTGAACACAGGTCACTGTTTGGGGGGTGGGGGAGTTCTTTTCTTGGATAGGTCACACTCTTTTCTCTGATGGGATAGAAAAGCAGGATAGCTATGTGGGTAGGAGAGCTAAACAATGGTTAGCATAATATGTGATTTTTGGAAATATCAGGGACAGCACTTGAGCCACTGGGAATGTTACATTTTTGGAGAGTGATAAAGATAAAATAGCAGTAACAGAATCACCAGGGCCCCAGGCTCCTTCTTATCCAAACTGAGGTTAGTTCAGTGATTTCTCAACAATGCTGGTTTCATTCCAAATGTGTAATTGGAATGAGGGTTTGGATTTGATTCTGGACCATTGTTTGGTTCATAAAGCCCAGCATTTGTGAGGCTTTAATGTCAGTGAGAGAACTAGAATCAATAAATTATCAGTAAGGAACACTGATGTTCTGAGCTAGAAAGTCCCACACTGGGATTTAGTCTTGTCACCAGAACAGAGATATTTCACTTTCTATCTGGAAGAAAGATGATCTTGTTAAGGCACTGGATTGGGATTCAGGAGATCTGGACTTAGTTTCCAACTGTATTACGCATTTCTTGTGTGCCATTGGGTAAGTCATTTTCTTCCACCCTTTGTAGGTTGCATCTACTTAGACTCTGCCCTGGAAAAATTATAATCCATTTCCTATTATGTCTATGTACAGTATCTAACACAATAAGGCTCTAATATTGGTTGAGGCTTCTAGATGCCACTAGAATATAAATGATAATGAATGAGGAAGGTATTGTGCTCCTGAGAAGTGCTGTGCTTTAGATGAAACAAGAAGCTGAGGTTCTCTTCTTGGTCTTTGTTGTCCGTCTCGGATGAAGACAATTTGAAAACGCTTTTTTTGTGGGGGAACCTTTGGATATAGGTCTTGTGTCCTGGCTACAATTTCCTCACCATTCAGAACAGTATCTAATACTCCCCTATTAATAAAAAGAAAAAGGAGTACTTGTGGCACCTTAGAGACTAACAAATTTATTTGAGCATAAGCTTTCGTGAGCTACTGCTCACTTCATCGGATGCATCTGATGAAGTGAGCTGTAGCGCACGAAAGCTTATGCTCAAATAAATTTGTTAGTCTCTAAGGTGCCACAAGTACTCTTTTTTCTTTTTGCAAATACAGACTAACATGGCTGCTACTCTGAAACCTCCCATATTAATGTTCAATCATTGCCATATCTGTCTGCACATAGTGCTACCAATATTTAACTGGGCACTGGGTAAGGTATTTTGCGGAACCTTTGGTAGGAAAGGACCAGTTCTCAGTCAAATTCTATTAACAGAACATTTTCCAACGAGCTCAACAGAAAAATTAATGTAGGTCTCTTAGCACCTAAGATTTAGTCTTACAATCTTTTGCCCCTCCTCTTTGTACTCTTTCATTTTTTTTCCTTCCAGTTTTAGAGGATCAGATGTAATAGGGTTTATCTGCACAGCAAAAAGACCCACAGCAGCGAGTCTCAGAGCCCAGGTTAACTGACTTGGGTTCACAGGGCTTGTGCGGAGGGTAAAAATAGTAGTGTGGGCAAATGGACTTGGGCTCCGAGACCCTCCCCACTCATCAGGTTTCAGAGCCTGGGCTCCAGCTGAACCCAAATGTCTACATTGCTATTTTTAGCCCCACAGTGGGAACCCTACAAGCTGGAGTCAGTTGACCCATGCTCTGAGACTCTCTTCCGTGGGCTTTTTTCTGTGTAGAAATACATGGTGACCCATGTTGTATTATGTAAATAAAAAGTTCAAGTGAATTAGGCAAGAATTCTGTCTGGATTCAGGGTTGGTTATAGAACTTGTAAAAGGTTCTCGTTCTAGAGATGAGTAGCATTGAGCAGTCTCAGATAGTTCAGAGTTATTATTCAGATAATATTCAATAGCTACAACTCTGTTTGTTTCAAAAGTCATCAATACAAGCCCTTGAGTTTTCAAGTTTGGGTCAAATGTTCTGAGAAGGGGCTCTCTCATGAGACTTCCAGTACTACCTGCCTTTAGTTATCTTTCTTATAATATTTTAGTCCTACATTTACTTTTAGTCCCAGACCCAAAAAGGCAACAATAACAAAAAGCTAACCAAATATTTTTGAACCTTTGGTTTGAGTTTGGGGTAAAACTTCAGCATTGGGGGCTGGTTTCCTGTTTTGGCTTCAACCTGATAAATTTATCCCTGACTATCTTCTTTAATGCTAGTGATTCTCCCAGCTCTGCTTTTCCAGAACAATAGCTGAGTTATCACCCTATTTTACATCCCACATAATATTTATCTGATACTTACAAGTGAGTCTAACCAAGTCAGGAGTAAACAGAGGGTGTGGGGATAAAGACACATTCTTATGCAGAGTGCTTACAATATCAGGGCTTTAGTCATTGTTAACTTTTTTAAAAAAGGAAATTTAGTTTTGAACTAAATTTTGACTAGCCATATACTAAAAATATTTTAAAAAGCTGCCCCACCCTCCTTTGAACTTGAACTTCCAGAGATTTGCTGGTTCCGGTAACTGGAAATGGGGTATGGAGCCTTCCACTTTTACATCACCATTTACAATCACTTTAAAAGTGTAAAAAACATATATTTTGACCTCCTCATGAACAGCAGGCTATAACTTTTGGTCACACCATCATTCTATGGGTGATTTGACCATCCAATGATCAAATAGCAGCAAGTTCAGAATTTCCACATCTGGTCAACCCATGTATACTTCAGAATTCTGATTGTGTTCTCTCTCGCTCGCTCTACATGAGACAGTAATGCTGACTGCCACTTTCACACAGGATGGGTTTTCCAGTCTTTATTGATTCTCATTGTGTAGCTGAGTTAATCTCTGAACATTGTGGAGCTCCTCCCCTTCTATCTGTCAGCACAGGCCATGTGTTTGCTTTTGCCCTTAATCGGAATCAAATTTAGCCTGATTATGTATCTCAGTGGTGGAACAGTTAGCCTTTAGGATTATAGGTCAAACATCAGAAGGATTTAAATTTTTGTAAATATATATCTCTTTAGAAATACACTGAATTTATGCTTGGTGGATCCCCCCTCCCAATTGGCTTTCCTTTTTGGAAGTTTTGCCATTATTTCTAGTCAGTTTGTTTCACTCTATAAAGTGATGTTAGTGTTAGAAACTTATTGGTTTCTTAGGTAAACAGTAACTGTCTTTTAATTCTAGCTATTGGGTTTTTATAAGTAATTTGACTTCAGTTCCTACCATTAGGCACAGTGTGATTACTTTTATTTTAGTTAATCAATCATTGCAGTGCTACTGGTGAGGATATGAAGCCCTATCGGACAATGATATGATCTTGGAATTATTTTAAATTTCATTTAGTTGTCTTTTTTTTAATGTGTATTTGTCAACAGGGAGAAGGACCCATTCTCCCATACTGTATCTTGTTCCCTAGACACACACCTGGGCAATGTCCAGTGACAATCGGTCTGTGCTTGGGGAGCATAGGACTACTCCAGCCATGTGCCTTCTAGGGTGGAATTCAGCCCAAAGAGAATAGGGAAGGGAGAAGGCATGGAAAGATAAAGTGTAAACTATGCACAAGGAACTGGGGGGAAAAGACTGTGTCCTGAAGAGCTGTGCAGCTCAGTGCTGCCCCGGCTTTAATTTACTGTTGTTTTAGTTAAGAAATGCATCAAGTGTTGGTCAGTTAAGATCATGGGGATTATTTTCTTAACTATGATTTTTGTTGTTTATAATTAATGTGTCAATTTGGGAGCCCATTTGTATCCTTGGGTCACATGCAAAACTCACTGACATCAACCAGAACAGTATACATTGACCAAAAATGCACTACACAGACCTTAGACTATGAAGCTGAACACTGAACCCACTTGATAATGCTATCTGTTATAACATATCAGATAATACTGTATATAGGTTACTTTACTTGCTTTCCAAAAGTCCTGCCAGAATTATCCATTGACCATTTGTAACAACATTTCTATATTAAACATTCCAAAGGCCCAAGTCCTAAGATTTATAGCTTCTTATATGAAAAATCTGACCTTTTTTCCTATCCCCTTTTAAACTTGTGCATGCAATCCTGGCACATTTCTGCCAAAATAAGATGAAATAGGCATGAAATAAACTAATCTGTAACTGCAAATGTTCATTTGTACATGAAAATGAACATTTTGTACATATGATTTTGTGTAAGTATGCACAATTTCAGAGCTAGTTTCAAAATTTGTTCTATACTTTTTTAAAGTAGGGTTTTAAAGCTTGTTACATAAGTTATAACATGATCATACATGGCTTCTGTAAGCTGGCATGGGCATCCATCCTTGTCTGCCTCTGAGGGAGGCCACACCTCCTCACAGTTTTAGAGTACTCTAAAAGAAAAGGGGGAAATTAGTGGTAGTCAGTGGGCCCTGGCCATCAAGCAGGATAGGGCAGCAAACAGTCAGGGCTCTGGCCTGCAGTCAGGCAGAGCTGTAGCTGTTTATTTGCCCAGCCATCAAGCAGGGTGGGGCACCAGCCCAGTCTAGGAGCGAGCACCCAAACACAGTCTAGAGGACTCCAGCAGGGTGAGCACCCAAACACATTCTGTCATCCTGGCTCTGGAGGGAGACAGACAAACACAGGCCTCTTGGCCTAACAAAGGGGAGTACTGTCACCCCAGGGGTGGATTGGTAGGTGGACATGGGCACACCCAACTCCACTGCATCCAAGCCAAGGGAATCCACTGTAACACCCTCACCACGTTTCCAGGGGCACCACAGCCAGATGGTATTCTGGTTCCATCTGGGCTCCTTCCTATTCTCCCACAAGGGTTTACATGTATCCAGGGATCATTCTCAGTCTCTCCGGGATACACCACCAAGGGTAATGGTAACAGCTCCTCAGCGCTGGGAGTGGCAGGGCTCCCTGGAAGCTCAGGCAGGTCCTCTGGGCAGCTGCAGTTCTCAGCATCCTGCTCCAGCAGCAGAGAAGAAGCATCCATTTCCCTCAGCAGCTCCTCCTCAAGTGAGCTGCTGGATTGGCCTTTTATACTTCCCCTTCCTGTCCTGGCCCTCCTGGTTCTACCCACCAGGGGGATCAAAGTGTTCCCTCCATATCTGCCTCTGAGGGAGGCCATGCCCCCTCACTACAGCTTCCAAGTCATGTTAAAAATATTTCACAGATGTGACAAAAGTTCTTTCGCCTTTACTCATATAGAGTCTGTGATAGATCCTAAAGGACTTTTCAGGCCTCATGAGAGCACCCGCATGGGTATGGCATTCCTCACATCAGTTTTTTCAGTCGGAAATCCTACTGACCTGGTGGAGGCACAGGGACAGATGGACACCAGTGGTGGTCTGGGCTAGGTCCAGTAAAAATATGAGATTCAATTTCTAAATCTTGATTTCTAGTCAGGTCTAGTGAGTCATTGGAAGTGGAGCTACTGCCCATTCAGAAGTTCCTTCCTCAGCTGTGTGATGCTGAGAGAAATTAGCTGTTGAAGTGTAATTAATGTAAGCAGGTGGGAACTATATCTCCTAGTCAGGAGCTTGTACAATGGGTTGGCATCTTCTCATGAGAAGAGGAAAAACTTGCAAAGAAGAAAACCCTCAACAGCTTAAAAGGCAGCACTGGCCTTCCCAACTGGTGAGGGATTGTGGGGTGGGGACTAGAGGGCAGTACATGCCCCCTCTATTGCCCTGTTGCAACAGCCAGCCAATGAGGCAGTACCGCTAAGAAGAGGCTCTCGTTGGGTAATCTTGGCCTCTGCAACAGGCTCTCGGGTTGGCTGGCTGGGGCACAGAACAATTGATATCTGCCTGCCGCCACACATTCCACTTGGGTTAATGTAGGCTCTGACAGGGTTTTAGTTTTAAACAGGCTATTAAGGTCCAGAAGGCCTTGGAGTAATGCAGGTTCTGATAAGGCCTTGGTTAAATGGCTGTTAAACTCTGAAACTGTGATGCTTGGGATTTGTGGATTGAAAAGGGGGAAGGCAGATGACAGAGAGAACACAGATGAAGTACCCCCTTTTCATTGCTGCCAGGGCAGGTGCCTCAAAAAGTTATCCTGTTATGGAACTAAAAAAAGTTGTGGTCACTTGGCCAAAAAATCCAAACATCTTTATCGTCCTCATTGGCCCCTGCAATCCACAAAGGGAACTTGCTGTGTTCTTGGTTTGTTGCTGCCAAAGCTAATTCCCCACTCTGGCACTTCTAATGCAGAAGGTGGGGGCCTGCAAGGATTTTTAAAAATTAATACTGGCCACTCCAGGCTTGTATTAAACTCCCAAGGTTACAGCATTTCTCTGATCTTGGAGTGTTAGATGCTACCACCACCCAAGTGCAGAAGCCCTTTGAGAGCCCAGGAAGGTGCACTTGGGAATTCCTTCCTGTTAGTACCCTCAAGCCCTTTCATGCCCTCTCCCCCCCCCCCCCGACCATGGGAAGAGCTGAGAAAGAAAAGGGGGGGGGAATCAGCTGTTGCCACTAGCTAATTAAACAACATCTCCACAAACCTCTTAAGACACAAAAATCCAATTCTTTTCTTAAAAAAGGTAAATTTTATTTTTTTAAAAAAGGAAGAAAATACATCTGGGAACTCAGGCTATTGCTAGATTTAAAAAAAAAACTACAAGGATTAAGCATCAAGAATAGCTTTCTTGAGGTCCAGCTTAAAGGTTACAAGCAAAACAAAAGCACTTGGGGTTAGCACAGAGGAATCCACAAGCCATAAAGAAATAAAAGGAATAAATCGAATCACGTCTTCCTAGATATTTCCTGATCTACTTACATATCTGGGGTTTTAAATGAGTAGTTTCTAGGTATGATATCCATACCTGACCCAAGCTTCTTACAGTATAGCTCTGCCCTGTCCCCTCTCCCTGGGAGAACAACCACAGACAGGAAAAAGCAGAGTCGTTTTTCAATTTTAAAAAGTTTTAGCCTTCCCATTGGCTCTTTTGGCCAGGTGCCTACTCACTTCCTTTTACCTATACATAGCAGTGAGACTTTAGAGAACAGCTACTAAGGGGGATTTTATAGGTGCTGGCTGGCTAGGTGTCCATAAAAGGAAGCTACCGACGCCCCCCCCCCCCCCGCCTTCATTTATCACAGTTGCCTAGGCAAAATAATCCTATATTTACTGGAGTTTGAAATAAGTATTTTTTTATGACCACCACAAAGATTGAGCATGACCAAGATAGCTCTAGTATCTCTTATCATTTAATACATAAACTCTATGAGGTGAAATCTTGGTAGTATTGAAGCCATCGGAAAACACCCATTAACTTGAGTGGGGCCAGGATTTTGCCCATTTTATCTATAGTATATTGTTGTCAGAGTGTTGATCTTAAGGTAATTGATGGGTCTGTTTCAGTTGTTTTCAGTATGTTCATTCTATTATAGAGTCTTGTTCTGGCTTTCATTACAGTAGTATCTGAGCAGCTTCATAACAGTTTCAGATACTTATTTTCTAAAATCCAATAAATGAGGGCTCCAGGAAAAAAAGCATTTATGTCATCTTTGAATTCCAGTGAAATTAGAAATGCGTAAAATGGGGGGTAGCTTTGATTTAACACAACATAACTGGCTAGGTTTTTTAAACCAGAGGTGGGTTGGATCTGGATTCCTTATCCAAAATCTCTGCCCCTCACGCATCCTCGAACTTAGGGAGGGCTAGGTTAATATAGACCGTTAAGGTTTCTGTGACTGGGTCAAGACTCAAATAGTTTTCATAGCACCATAAAACATTACCCTAACTTTCTTTGAAAGTAACCAACTGATTTTATAATTTGTTTAGCCTTGAGAATTATTTCATGCTTATGTGATGGAAAAGCACTTAGTGAGGCATTCTGTGTGAGGTGCTATAGAAACAGAATTTTATGACCCTGACAGTGTCCCCTTCAGTGGACAGAAATTAGATTTTTTTGGCCTAATTATTGGGGCTGCATAGCACTGAGATGGTGGTTTTGATCAAGCTGGAAGACATGCTGTCTGCAAAATTCAGATCCACTCAAACATTGTGGTTTGAAAGAGACAAACGTTGAGGTCTGAGAGCTATTGGGAATGTATCATTCTTTCAAGTTTTTCTATGATGGAAGGAGTTTGTCCCCTGTTTCTTGAATCAGGAGGGTTTTCTGTTTTCTAGGACACTGGCACTGCTGCTTTAGTACTTTGTTAGCTAGTCATTTTTAGCTAATGAATCAAAGTACTGAACATGCTTGAGGAATTGGAGGATCTGGACACCTGTGACTAGCTGAAACAGAGAGTTGTGGTGGCCTGACCATAGTAGTAGCTGTTGATACTGATCTCTTCTTCCATCTTTTCCCTTGATGCTCATGGTGAGCATTTAAAGCATTTAGAGGGGTGGTGAGTGTTGAATCTTGTACACTAGGACCCTAATAGTTTGTGGAACCAGTGCAGATGTTCTGGGCTAGGCTGTGCAGAATGTTAGAACCTACATGGCATAAGGCCCACTTTAAGAGGCAGAGCTGTGCTCTGCGAGGACTCCTTTCTCTGCACCAAACAGATGGTGTTGGGCCATGTAGAACATGGCTGGTCAACCTGCAACTAAACAATCTACTGGCCAGATCCTCACGTGTGTAGTGGGAGACTGGAAGCAGTAGCTGCTGAGAGAAAGCAACACAAAAATTATTTTTCATTTGCATGGCTTAATAAGTTTTTTGTCTTTGAAGAAATATGCCCAGCCAAATCACCCTGCTATTCTTGAATCCAACAGGAGAAAAAGGAGGGTTATGATAGAGGGGGACAAATTGTTTTGTACCCGATAAGTGCAGAAATTGGTCCTCAGTAGGAAAGGAAATATAGAAGACTTGTCGTACCTTAGCGAATCTTTTGTAGAACATTGCCCTCAGTTTCCATTCAAGCTAAGGCCATTTTGGTTAAAAAAAAAAATTCTGCAATGGTCACAAGGTCACTTCTCTGAAAATTACTGCAAAATTCTTAAATAATCACAAATAGGAAAATAGACCAAACCGTGCAAAATTTCAGAGTTTTCCCTTTTAATCTTTTTCCCTACTGTTTGCCCCTAAGATTTTGTTAAACAGTAGTCAAATTTGGATCGGCTCTTCCTGCAGACAAAAAGGTAGTAACAGTATTGATGTAATATACTTAGACTTATGTACGACATTTGACTTGGTGCCATATGACCTTTTGATTAAAAATTAAAGATAACATGGCACCCAATAAATAGATTGAAAGCTGGTTAATTGATAGATGTCAAAATGTAATTGAAAATGGGGAATCCTCATAGAATAGTTATGTTTCTAGTGGATCCCCCAGGGATCAATTCATGGCCCTATACTAATTAAAAATGTAATGACCTAGAAGAAAACATAAAATCATCACTGAAAGTTTGTAGATGACCCAAAAATGGGGGACAAGTAAATAATGAAGAGGTCAAGTCACTGATACTGAACAATCTGGATCGCTCAATAAGCTGGGTGCAAGAAAACCATACATGTTTAAATATAGCTAAATGTAAATGTATGCATCTAGGAAGAAATAACGTAGGCCATACTTACTTGATTGAGGACTTACTCTGAAAAAGTTTTGGGGGTTGTGGTGGATAATCAGCTGAACATGAGCTCCCCATTTGACACTGTGGCCAAAGGGGCTAATGTGATCCTTGGATGCATAAACAAAGGAATCTCAAGTAGGAGAGGTCATTTTACCTCTCTATTTGACAAGGGTGTGACCAATGCTGGAATACTGTGTCCAGTTCTGGTGTCCACAGTTCAAGAAGAAGGTTGATAAATTGGAGAGGATTCAGAGAAGAGCCGTGAGAATGATTAAAGGATTAGAAAACATGCCATGTAGTGATCGACTCACGGAGCTCAATCTATTTAGCTTAATGAAGAGAAGGGGAAGGGGTGGCTTGATTACAGTCTATAAGTATCTACATGGAGAACAAATATTTGACAACGGGGTGTTCTATCTAGCAGAGAAAGGTATAACATGCTCCAGTGACTGGAAGTTGAAGCTAGACCTGGAAATAAGGTGCATTCTTTTTAACTGTGAGAGTAATTAACTATTGGAACAACTTACCAAGGGTCGTGGTGGATTCTCAGTCACTGACAATTTTTAAATCAAGATTGGATGTTTTTCTAACAATCTGCTCTAGGAATTATTGTGGGGAAGTTCTGTGGCCTGTGTTCTACAGGAGGTCAGACTAGATGATCACAATGGTCCCTTCTGGCCTTGGAATTTATGAATAACGCACAAGACTGTATCCAAAAAACCATTACAGACACTGCAAAAAGAAAGAGAGAAAACAAGAGAGGAAAATATTTTACTTATTTATGTTGAAACTGAAAAACCTTTTCATAGAGGGTTTTCTTTTCACCCAGTAGTAGCATATGCCTCTTTCGATAATATTGTATACAACTTCTCAAGTATTTTTCCAAAACAATTACATGTGGGTTTGTTTGTGCAAAACAATATTTTGAATCATACAGCTCTCTACCTCAGACCTAAAAAAGAAGGCTGCTGGATGGAGAATGTTGGAGTATTCATGCTTCTTACCTTTCCTTATTGGATATGAGACTCTTGGCTGAACAATCAAGTTATACTTTTCCTGCAGTGGCATCTGACTTCTCTTGTATGATTCCACATGTGTTATGTTGACCTTTCCAAAGCTGCTTTGAAGTTTGTCATGGAGGATCATGTCTGTTTTGTTCTTCTGTTGTTACAACTTTCTTCTGGCACAGAGGAACATTTTTTTTTTTAACCGTCCTAAACTCCAGAAGCCAGTTAAAAGAATCCATTGACTGAAAATGAGCAGATAAACAAAATATGACCAGTGCAAATTAGGGATGCATGAACTTGGAGACACATCAAAGGTTGTGAAAGGAGTGGAAGTATTTAAAAAAATAAGAAAAGGAGATGTTCTTGAAATTCTGAAAAACAATATTTTTTACTTGAACTTTCTTTGAAAATTGTCTTCTTTTTATAGGAAAGTTGCTCCCCCAGTGACAATTCAAAGAAAGGAACAGATCAGAGTTAAGCAGAAAAAATTCTCACCACCAGCCAAACCAGATGAAAATTTGTCATTTTGCAGGTAGGCCAAACAGCAGACCTTTTACTTTTTGCTTTGAATTTTCCTGGAGTGAAGCAAAAGGCCACCTTTGGCAGTAGCTAAATGTTTTTGTGTGCAGTACGCTCATGAAGCAAAAATGACTCATTTCACAAAGCTCATTCTTTTAAAAAAATGCCTTTGAATTGTGTGCTGGCTTGTTGAGACTGTCTGCAACAGTGCAGACTACTCAACACTGCTTTGACAATGTATCTCCATCCTGGCCATGGGGGATTTGCCTCTACCTGTGATAGGGGAGATCAGGCTCCATTCCCAGCAGATCTGGAAAGCCTGACATTAAGACTGCAGATCAATGACAATTGTGACTTTTGTGTGTGTTGTAGACCTTTCCCCTTGGAATTCAACAGAGACCCCCTCCCATTCACCCCACAGAGGCCACAAAACAGCAACTGGACAAAGATTCTTAAAAAAAAAAAAAAGCTTATATATAGCAATTTTTCTATGTACAAATCAAATTTCTTTACAGAGCTGGGCAATACCATTATCCCTATTTCATAATGTGGAAAACTAAGAGAGATGCTAGATGACTTGCCCTTTCAGTTACTCATAATTTTCTTAAACTAATACCATATGATTTTAAATGTCCCAGTTCTGGTCTCTACTCAATCATTAATTTTGCTGTTAATTTGGAACAACATCAGAGGAATCATTTTTGAATTTGAGGTAATTCAACTTTTACCCCTGTGGTTTGACTCAAACTGCTGAATCTACAAGGTTCAACTTGGTTTGTTTTGTAGGTTTTGTTGAGATCTAAGGAATAAACCAAGTTTTAAGAAAACTGATTGAGTAGCCTTAAAATTTCTGAGCATTTAAATTTGGAAGTTTCACATATGCTGCATATTATTATGATGTACTATCTATATTAAGGTCGTGTCTAGCACTGGTCCCTGACTGGGGTCTCTATGCACTGTATACACACATAGTGGAACAAAGGTCTCTGGGATTTAATGCCCTAATTCTGTAACAGATTCCACCCATGTGAAGTCCATTGCAGGATTGGGGACTAATTTAGAATTGTTTATCAATTATTTTTTAAATGAGTCTAAATGTTGGGATGATCCAGAGTTTGAAATGTAACTGCAGAGATTAAATTTATTATTTACATAATGATACCAGGTTCCCCCCCCCCAAAAGAGCTTGCATTCCAGACCCCTGACAAGTGTGTGGTGTGAAGGAAAGACTTTATTAAAAAAACCAAACAAACCCTTTCCCATTTCCTTTGTGCTTCAGTTCTTGCCTGTCTTCTTTTTTCATACATCTTTAATCCTTGCTTATCTTTTTAATTTTTTTAACTGTTTCCCTTAACCTGAGTTTCTTTCATTCATATTTTCTTTCTGGTGTGTGTTGTGTTTTTTAAAACTAAATCCAATGCTCTCTTTCAATCTATGTGACGGGGTGGCTGAGAGTGTGGGATTATTCTGTTCTAGGTGTTTTTAATCTGGGATGGAATTTACTGCTGTTCTGTTATTTTTGGAAGAATTGTGGTTGTTATAACTGTCAAAGTACACAGAGCCCAGAACGGACAATTTTATGTATGTAAATGTATATGAATTCAATCAACTTCAATAATGCTACACCTTTACACCAGCTGAGGCTCCATCCCCTTAGAGATAATGATAATCACGTGGTCCAACATTTAAATTAGGCCACCTCTAGTAAATAAGAAGGTTTGCTGGTCCCTGTGGAGACCACTTAAAAGAGATTTCACTCTATTTGTGGGACACCTTCAAATGGTGGGATAATTCAAAAAAAATTTTTTTTAAAAGCTTCTCAAGTGCCAGCACATCAAGGAGAAACCTCCTTCTTGTCTCCCTTCACCATGGTCATAGCATTTCAGAGGGGACTTTAAAAGTTCATCTTTACTTTAAAAAATTGAATTGGGAGATGTTTCAATGCTCCCAAACTAGTTGAAGTAAAAATATATCGTATTGGTAATTCAGTGGACAGAGGGCATGATTTTGTCTCCTTCTATGTGCTGTGCATTCTCTGCCCCTCTCTACTGGCCCTACTTGAGGTGTGGACTTAGCACCAACACTCTAGTGCCTATGGCAAGTCCCCCTCATGACAAAGGGGGTCAGCAAATCAGTTCCCTGCCATTTCAGAGACCTGAGGCATTAGTGCATCTTGGACTCTCCTATTCTTTGCCAGTGGCACACAGCAGTTTAGTCTCTGGAGGGCTATAATACTTCAGTCTAACCCAGGTTATTGTGCTCAGTGCAGGGGTAATTGGGTGGGGTTTAGTGTCTTGTGATGTGCCAGTCAGACTAAATGACTTGCAAACAGTAGTGGGTATGTCCCCCACAACCTAGTGCACCCCAGAATGGCTATGATCAGAGCCCCCCACCCCCTTCAATGTATTGTTATTGTGCATAATTTGCTCTCACCAAGGTATAACTTCTTGATGTTCTGTGCAGTATTTCACGAACTTCCCTCCTCAGTCCACAGTTCTAGTTTTGGAGTGTTGTGGGCTGGGACAGGTACTTACACACGCACCAGGATTTGCCCCCTTTCCCCTCAACTCCTCCCCTCCATAGCTGGCTCTGCACAAAAGACTCACAGAAGTCTGTTCCCTAAAACAGTTCTCCTCCTCACACTGTCTCTGCTCAGAAGAAAGATATGCCCCAATCCTCCTTACTTGGCTGTGCTGAAGTGAGACAACACTCAGATCCTTCATATCAGTGAAATCGGGTGGTGGGCAATGGAATTAAAAAAAATTAAGTTTTTTATTGCTTGTGGGAATTAAATTCCAGAGTTGCTAGAGAAAGCACTTGCTGGTGTTGGAGACTGTGCTATCCTGGGGTGTAATTACAGACCTGAGAGTGGCTATTCTTCAACAAAAAAACTTCAAAAACAGACTCCAATGAGAGACTGCTGAATTGGAATTAATTTGCAAACTGGATACAATTAACTTAGGCTTGAATAGAGACTGGGAGTGGATGGGTCATTACACAAAGTAAAACTATTTCCCCATGTTATTTCCTCCCCCCACCCCCCACTGTTCCTCAGCCGTTCTTGTCAACTGCTGGAAATGGCCCACTTTGATTATCACCACAAAAGGTTTTCTTCCTTCCCCCTCCCCCTCTTCCAGCTGATAATAGCTCATCTTAAGTGATCACTCTCCTTACCGTGTATATGATAAAACCCATTGTTTCATGTTCTCTGTGTGTGTATATAAATCTCCCCACTGTATTTTCCACTGAATGCATCCGATGGAGTGAGCTGTAGCTCACGAAAGCTTATGCTCAAATAAATTTGTTAGTGTCTAAGATGCCGCAAGTGCTCCTTTTTTTGATACCCCTACTATACCTGTTCTGTGGATCATTGGTTGATCTCATTCTCCAGGGCTATCAGTCCAGTGTCTTTCACAAGCACTACATTTACTTTAGAACTCAATGTAAAAACAAGCATGCTTGGGTGGGGAGGGGAAGGAGGGTGTTAATATGGCTATGCCATACACAGAAAAGCAAGCTTTCCTATTTGAAAAAATAAGCAAAACTAAAAAGATGAAAATGACTAAATTTTTGTTGTTAATGGGATCTGTTTCTAATGCTCTGTTGCCCCTGTTAATTGATCTTGAGGCTGGTTATCTGCCCTTGCCTTCTGCCTGAGTTGCCCAACTCCCATTTTGATCAATTATCTGATCAGAGAGGCTGCAGTAATAGGGAGCAGGGCTTCAGCACAGCCCTCTGCTTTATAGCACTGGCCTTTGGTATGGAATAAAATAAGATGCCATGTAATGAATGTACTGAAGCAGTGTTGTAATGTGGCTTAATATGGCTGTGAATAGATGTGTTGGTGTACAGCTGCCCTCATAGGAGAGAGCTGACTGGGCTCGAATTTACTGGTAGAGCACACGGTTGCCTAGAGCAGCAATACCTTATGATTATGATTCTGTGCTCTCTCTCTCTCTTTCCAGTTTTACACTGGTCTAATGCCATTGATTTTAATAAAAAGAAAAGGAGGACTTGTGGCACCTTAAAGACTAACAAATTTATTTGAGCATAAGCTTTCGTGAGCTACAGCTCACTTCATCGGATGTATTCAGTGGAAAATACAGTGGGGAGATTTATATACACACACAGAGAACATGAAACAATGGGTTTTATCATACACACGGTAAGGAGAGTGATCACTTAAGATGAGCTATTATCAGCCGGAAAGGGGGGGGGATTAAATGCATCCGATGAAGTGAGCTGTAGCTCACGAAAGCTTATGCTCAAATAAATTTGTTAGTCTCTAAGGTGCCACAAGTCCTCCTTTTCTTTTTGCGAATACAGACTAACACAGCTGCTGCTCTGAAACCTGTCATTGATTTTAATGAAGCCACTCCTGATGTAAATCCGAGTGAGGGCAGAATCGGGCCCCATGCTCCATCTGAGACCCTGGTAGGGACCACCTTCCACTATTGAAATGGCTTAAGTTCATTTAAGGGCACATAAATATATCCATCTCTACATTGCTCTTCCCCTGTTTTGCTTGGATATTTTGGGTCTTTCTGCGACATCTGACTGGAAATAGAAAAGGAGGACTTGTGGCACCTTAGAGACTGACAAATTTATTTGAGCATAAGCCTTCGTGAGCTACAGCTCACTTCATCGGATGCATTTCCAATCAAGTGAGCTGTAGCTCACGAAGGCTTACGCTCTAATAAATGTGTTAGTCTCTAAGGTGCCACAAGTCCTCCAGTTCTTTTTGCGGACACAGACTAACACGGCTGCTGCTCTGAAACCTGACTGGAAATAATTTCCAAGCGAGACCCAGACCGGACAAAGCGTGGCCCGGGGGACTTTTTACCGTGGGGTAAGCCTGCCTAAATCACCGCCACGGTCTTCCCATAGGAGTCCTGTAAGATGAATGGCACATGCGGAGGGGAAACTAAGCCCTTTGACGTCACTCGCGAAATGAGGAAACATAAACAGAAAAGGCTCCCCTCCAGCGAGCTGAGCGCGCTGCCGCCGATTGGTCTGCGTGGCCTGGCTTGTGGCGGTTGACAGCGCCTCCCAGCCGTGCCCGGCCTTCTGCTCGCTGCCACGGTCCGTCCGTCCGTCAGGCGGCGGCCAGCTCCGCTGCGTGCCAGCACTTGCCTGGGAGAAACGTGCCCTGCGTAGTAGCGCGTCGCGGAGCCTTTGGGCGGCTTGGGTTTGTTCGGGTTTCCCGCCCGCCGTTAGTCGCTGTTGTTCCTTTAATGCTGTCCCTGACCCTGGATGCAGCCGCGGGATCCTGCAGGACACGTCTTCATGAACAAGCTGCGCCGCTTAGAGCTTTCACGGCATTCAAAGGTCACAGAACTGCCACTATGGTTCAATGTCTTGTTTAATGGTTGAGGTATGTACAGCGAATCTAAAAGAGGCAGCATGATTTTTTTTTTTTTTTTTTTTTTTTTTAAGGAGGAACTAACCTTGCAAAGTGGGGGAGGGAGAGAACACTTAGAGAAAACGATCGGGCTTATTTTTTGTTTGTTTGTTTGTTTGTTTTTTATTATTAGTGATTGTCACTACAGCAACCGGCTCTTGAATTTCCTCCCTTTTTTTCTTCAAGGCAGCGGGACGTTTTAACTTGTGTTAATTTAACCCGTTGAGGGCAAAAGAAAAGGAAAGAGAGGTTCTGTCATTGTGGCACTGTAGGAGCCCACTGAGGAAAGTGAGATTGCCTTTCCTGTATGCTGCCCTCAGTCTACAGTTCAATGGTATGAGCAAAGACCTTGCAGTTGGTTCACTTAGTTGGATGGGGGGGGGGGTGTGTGTGTGTGAAAAGGAGCAGTCAGTCCCGTCCCTTGAGGGTGTTTTTGAGTTGGCTTGAGACACGAGCAGAGAGAGGGGGGACAAATACATAGAGCCGTGAAGTAGATATTCTTTGGGAGTACATGTTGCACTTCATTTTATTACTACATGCTTAGGATGCTTTACTTGCTCTGGATTTAAAAGTCACAAGTGGAAACGAAGCTCCTGCTTTAACTTGTATGCAGAAACGGGGGCAGGGAAAATTGCTTGTGTTCTGTAATCGCCACTTTTCAGATCGCTGTTGCCAGCTAGCTAGAGAAGTGGAAATTTAATTAGAAACTGAACTAACGCAACCTGATGGCTACTTAATGACTTATAGGTTCAATTAATCTTTGGGCAGCCTGTGGTCAAACTTGAATGACAATTGCAGCATTACAGTGAACGGTATGTGCTGCAGGAAACGAGAGCAACAGCTAACATAAAACTAACATTGTTTTCAGGAGTGTGATTCTAGCATGCAAGAGGAGGAGCCACTTAACCAAGGAGCTCTTGTGCGTTTAAAAAAAAAAAATCCCTGTCCAAACAGCCAGTTTCTCTTGCTAATTAAATTAAAATGCACGGTAAATGTATATGCTTTTGTCAGGTCATTGGTAGCAATCTTCAGGTTTTCTCAAGTTTTGGAATGGAAGATCATATGAGCCACTTTGACAATGTTACTGTGTATACAAAAGCTTTTTCTTAATTTCACAAAAAGTATATCTTTTATAGTCAGGTCATATAACCAGAAACATCAGTTGAGCACTAGTAGCTCATGTAGTGCACTTCAAAGGACTAAGAAAAAAAATTAACTGTGCTAGTCTCAAATGCACCAGCTTAAGGACTGCAAAAATATTAGCTCTGAAATGCAGAGGATGTGCTATGTGCTGTGAATGGACAATTGCTATTCTGCAGTGCCTAGTGGGAAAACAAGGACTTTGTGTATTGCAAATGCATAACTGCAGCTCCTCCATTTCCTTTGCTGTGTCTTCACTGGTGGCTGCACGAACACAGAGAGCTGTCACTAATAAACTCTTTAATGCCACATTTCTTTTGAGATGCCAGAGCATCCTTTTTTCCATATCAGCCAGCCACCAAAAGTCAAGAGTTTCCTATACAGCTAGATGAACTGTTACTCTTCCAACACCCCCAAAGACTTTTACATGAAAATGTCAGCTAGCTTCAGAAAGCCAAAGCACTGTTTCTCCAGGCTAATACTGGGGGAGAGGGAGGCTAGCAACATGTAAAATGTGTATTATAGAATTAAATTGATTGGTTTAGAGGGAGGGGGTGGAAGGGGAGAGTCTGAGAAATAAGAAATAGAAAAGTCTCAGTTTTCTAAACTACATGAAAAAGCCATATGCAATGCATCCGTTCGGAATAATTTTATAAATATGGTAAATTACTTGCTTCATTTTATAAGACTTTTCCAGCAGGTCTTAATTTTAATTTATGAAGAAGTGTTAACTACCACAGCGTTTTGTGGCACTGTGCAGGCAGTAGGGCTAATGACAAAGCAGGTCAAGTGCATTTCACGCAAACAGACCACGGTCTATCACTGAACCTTGTCAATCAAGGCCTAGTTTGGTTAAGGTGCCTCCTCTGAGCATTCTGCATATAGCAGAAAAAGCAAGATGAAGACCCAAAGATAAACTTTCGCATGATGCAGGCATGTTGCCCCTGTGAACGAGTCCCAAGAAGGGAGTGAGCTCTAAAAAGTTTTAAATCAAAGGAAAGGCAGTTAATTATTATGAGGTTGGTTGACTAGGTTGGGCCAGATTAGCACTTGTGTGACTGCAGTGATTTCAGTAGAGTTGGGGCTGAGTACACCAGGATTTGATCCAGTGTGTCAAAGATCAGTGCTACAATGTGAAATTCTGAATCCTGTAAACCTGGCGTATAAAATATACTGCATGGTGGCAGCTGCTTCCTCCCCTAATACCCCCGAATTTAGATGCCTTTCCCTTGTGAAGCACAGTCCTTGATTTGCCCTTACCATAGCTTTGGCTAGATTATTGAAGCAGACTGACTTTCCAGTATCTTCATCACAGTTATGAACTATAAAGGAGACATTTAACAATGTGTGGTTCCCTTTCCCTACCCTTAGGTTCTTCTACTAATGTTTAAAAAATACTGTAAGAATAAACAATCTGAAAATTGATCTTTCCTGATATTTGAGTACAGTTATCCTGTCATTTCGAGTCTAACTTGGAAAACTCTCTCTGGACTCATAATTTCCTATACAGCTAGAATTGTAGAACAGATGTACCAGATATTAACCACATCATTACTGTCAATGGGTCAAAACCTGAGACCTGCTCATAAGACCCATAAGATTGCCTTGTAAGCAGGCTATGCACCTGGCCAGTAGATCCTGAGCATGGTTGTGCTCAGGGGAAAGTGAGGGCTTGATGCTGAGCCACTTGGGGTTGATAGGCAGGGACCTCATGTAAAAGAGGTCTCTGAGTAACTCACTGTGTATCCAGGTTCCTCTTTCTTCCCTTGTTTTTTCCATGGAAGTTTCTGCAGTCCTCCATATGATTGCCATCTGAGATGGGGGAATTAGGTCCCTAACATGTTTTAGAACAAAATGAGTTATTTTATGCGGGCATGATAAGATCTTTCTTTCCAATCCCCCCGGGGGGGAGGGGAGGAATCACTGTCCCCCACACCTCAAGGCCAAGAGGGGTCTACCGTAGTAGACTATGGTCAGGCCAACTAGCTTCAGCCAATTCTTTACTAGAGAACAGAATAGTAACCAAGCTCAGCCTAATCCTACCTATCACACCAAGAGACATACCAGAAAACTTTAGGTTCATAAAGGGCAGTGATATGAAACAAGGCTCATACTTCTAGTGCTAAAGCTTTTGTTTTCCCTTTTTAATTCAGAGGTGATAAATAATTTGATAGGAAATATTTTAAACCTGTCAAAGGGGTGGCAGTTCTCCTCTAAGCATGCAAAAAGTGGATTCTGAAATACTGTGTGTGTAGTTTTACTCTGCAGACTGTGCTTATAGGCTATCACTTCATTCTTTGGATTGGTGTCATAGATCATAGAACCGTGTGATTCTGAAGGGACCACAAGCATCATCTAGTCTAACCTCCTGCCAAGATGCAGGATTCGTTGTGTCTAAACCATTCAAGACAGATGGCTATCCAGCCTCCTTTTGAAAACATCCAGTGAAGGAGCTTTCATGACCTCCCAAGACCAGTGGTTCCCAAACTTGTTCCGCCGCTTGTGCCCTCGGCCCGCGCTGCTTCCAGCAGCTCCCATTGGCCTGGAGCAGCGAACCGCGGCCAGTGGGAGCCGCGATCGGCCAAACCTGCGGACGCGGCAGGTAAACAAACTGGCCCGGTCCGGCAGGGGCTTTCCCCGCACAAGCGGCAGAACAAGTTTGGGAACCACTTCCTCAGGCAGTTTGTACTCCTGGTGTAAATGGAAGAGTGGTAAATGTTGAGCGTTATGCTCAGGGAATTAGATGAATTTGGTTCAGGGGCTGAATTTGGTCCATGCTGTTGAAAATCTGTCTGTTAGCATAATACTTAGCTCAAATAACATGACTTTATTTGATAATTAATAGTGTTGAATCATCATGAGGCCAAGAAACATTACGGATTTGTCAACCCTAAGCAAGCCTAAAGCTTCAGCATTCTATAAAATTGCTTCTTAGCTCTGGGAATTTTATTCAGCTGATTCAAAGAAAAGTAAATTGGCAATTTAGATAGGATCTGATATTAATGATACTGAGCAGGGACGCAGTGCTTTTTATCCATAGATTTCAAAGTGTTTCATGAAGCTGAGTAAGCATTTTACCCCCATTTTATACATGCTAGAACTGAGAAACAGAGACGCTTAGGCCCAAATTTTGGAAAGTGGCCTCAAACTTTTAGTGCCTGGTTGTTGTTGTTGTTGATTTTTCTGTGCCTACCTTGAGATACTTTGGATTTAAGCATCTAAGGGTGGACAGCCAAAAACTGAGGCACCAAAAGCTAGAGGCCATTTTTATTAGTTTGGCACTGAAAATTTTGCCCCTTGTTCCACAGTGCAGCAGTGGGAGATTAAAAGGTAAAACTCAGGTCTCCTGACAGAGTGCCCTAATTTATGATACGATATTTAAGAACTGTTGATTCTATCTGAATCACAAACAAGGCCAGTTTCCTTTAAAATTGTTTTGTTCGGATGCTCTTTTTTTGTGTCATGCTGTAAATTGTTTGAAACATTGTTCAGTTTTATTTTGTCTTACTCTCTTTGTATTCCAGTAGCACCCAAAAGCCCAAATCAAAAAACATATTAAACTCCCCAAACCTATATTTTGTCCATCTCTTTCATGAAGTTGGCTGTAGATTCAGCAGGTGGATTGCTGGGGTTCAGAGTTCAGGGCTTGCAAGTGAGCAGCTGTTCTGTATCCTGAATGACTTATAGCTGATATATTGACATTGTGAAGTAAACACACTGAGCCAAATAGTGTAGGGGAGTGAATTCCACTGAAGTCAGGCTCATGTTTCAAAATGGTAGCATGAAAAATCAGTGACAGTCTTCAAAACCAATAACCAAATGATCTGGTGTTGCTATATAACATGAGAGATGCTATCCTTAGACACTGGGGTTGAGAAATCCCCTTTGAACAGAATATTTTTTTGTCAGGATATGAAGAATCTCTTGATGTCATGTTTTATTACATAGTCTTGAACTGATTATAATAAACTCGTCAAAGGAGTCAGCTCTCTGAGTCAGGTCTTATTCCATCCTTCCTCCCAGTGGGAGTTTTGCCTGAGTAAGGATTGATGAGGATGCAGGGCTTAGCTTGTTTATGTACAAAACAGGAGTGCACTTAGCAATATGGCATTCTGAACAGAGAGGCTTGCAGGTGAATGACATCCACTCAGATTAGACAACCAGGTTGCCTGGGCAGATAAACAAAGTGGATGATCTCTCCTAATTAAAGGGGTAGCGGGGGCTCTGTTGCTTGCACAGAGGTAAGTAAATTCACATTTCATCATCTATTTCTTATCTGGCAAAAACTAGCAGATTATTTTCCCCTTGTTCTTTAAGTAGGTTCTTATGTTAGGAATAGGAAACCAATATTTAAAAGGAGAGAGCTAAGGTGCTATTGTCTATTTAGTTAGTAGATTTATATTACTCACAACAATACTACTGGACACATAATATCCAAAATAACTTGGGCTGTCGATTAATTGCAGTTAACTCATGTAATTAACTTAAAAATTAATTGTGATTCATCGCAGTTTGAATCCCACTGTTAAGCAATAGAATACCAATTGAAATTTATTAAATATTTTGGATGTTTTTCTACATTTTCATATATATTGTATTCTGTGTTGTAATTGAAAACAAAGTGTATATTACTTTTTATTACAAATATTTGCACTGTAAACTTGATAAACAAAAGAAATAGTATTTTTTCAATTTGCCGCATACAAGTGCTGTAGTGCAATCTTTGTCATGAAAGTGTAACTTACAAATGTAGATTTTTTTTTTTTTGTCATATAACTGCACTCAAAAACAAAACAGTGTAAAACTTCAGATCCTACAAGTCCATTCAGTCCTACTTCTTGTTCAGCCAATCGCTAAGACAAATAAGTTTTATTTACATTTACAGGAGATTATGCTGTCCACTTCTTGCTTACAATGTCGTCAGAAAATGAGAACAGACATTCGCATGCGACTTTTGTTGCCGGCATTGCAAGGTATTTACATACCAGATATGCTAAATATTCATATGCCCCTTCATGCTTCAGCCACCATTCCAGAGGACATGTTTCCATGCTGATGACTCGCGTTAAAAGAATAATATTTGGGGTCGGGAAGGAATTTTCCTCCAGGGCAGATTGGAGAGGCCCTGGAGGTTTTTTTGCCTTCCTCTGTAGCATGGGGCATGGTTGACTGGAGGGAGGCTTCTCTGCTCCTTGAAGTTTTGAACCATGATTTAAGGACTTCAATAGCTCAGACATGGGTGAAGTTTTTCATAGGAGTGGGTGGGTGACATTCTGTGGCCTGCGCTGTGCAGGAGGTCGGACTAGATGATCAGAATGGTCCCTTCTGACCTTAGTATCTATGAATCTATGAATAATGCGTTAATTAAATTTCTGACTGAACTCTTTGGGGGAGAATTGTATGTCTCCAGCTCTGTTTTACCTGCATTCTGCCATGTATTTCCTGTTATAGCAGTCTCAGATGATTACTCAGCACATCATTCAAGAACACTTTTGCTGCAGATTTGACAAAACGCAAAGAAGGTACCAATGTGAGATTTTTAAAGATAGCTACAGCACTCGACCCAAGGTTTAAGAATCTGAAGTACCTTCCAAAATCTGAGTGGGATGAAGTGTGGAGCATGCTTTCAGAAGTCTTAAAAGAGCAACACTCCAATGCAGAAACTACAGAACCCAAACCTCCAAAAAAGAAAATCAACCTTCTACTGGTGGCATCTGACTCAGGTTATGAAAATGAACATGTGTTGGTCCGCACTGCTTTGGATTGTTATCAAGCAGAACTTATCAGGATGGACACATGTCCCCCGGAATGGTGGTTGAAGTATGAAGGGACATATGAATCTTTAGCGCATGTGGCTTGTAAATACCTTGTGACGCCGGCTGCAACAGTTCCATGCGAACACCTGTTCTCACTTTCAGGTGACATTGTAAACAAGAAGCAGACAGCATTATCTCCTGCAAATGTAAACACATTTGTTTGACTGAGTGATTGGCTGAACAAGAAGTAGAACTGAGTGGACTTGTAAGATCTAAAGTTTTACATTGTTTTACTTTTGAATGCAGTTATTTTTTGTACATAATTCTACATATGTAAGTTCAACTTGCATGATAAAAAGATTGCACTACAGTACTTGTATTAGGTGAATTGAAAAACACTTTCTTTTTTACAGTGCAAATATTTGTAATCAAAAATAAATATAAAATGAGCACTTTACACTTTGTATTCTGTGTTGTAATTGAAATCAATATATTTGAAAATGTAGAAAACATCCAAAAATATTTAAATAAATGTTTAACAGTGCGATTAATTGCGATTAATTTTTTTAATTGCTTGACAGCCCTATTAATAACAAATTAATCAAACCTCACTATGGTGTCTGTTAACCCTCTTAGGCGAGACCAAGCAGAGAGTCTCCAGTAAAACTTAGTGGGTCAAAGCAGTCTCCATAGTGTTCTTCCTCTTGGAAGCATAAACACACTTTGAGGGAGGAGCCTCCCGCGGGGCATCTGTTAAGCATTTATACATCTGTCCAAGTTCTTGTCACTGCCCAGGGCTGAGTCAGTGACTCCACCCCTGCTAGATTTCAGGGAGGAGATATTGCTGATAGCCATTGTCTTTCTAAGAGGGGAGACCCCTCTTAGAAAGGCAGATTCCCTCTAGCTGAATGGCCAGCATCCCAGAGTACCTCATAAGAATATACTCCTGTAATAGTATAATAAAGATACCTTGGCTTTGGCTGCAGGACAGTTTGGATCACAGTGTAATCACCATTGTTCCCTCTGCCCCATCCCCAGGGAACTCTCAGTTTTCTAAAAGAGGGGGGCCCTACTCTAGTATTTGTTACTTTCTTCATTCCACAGCCCCCTGAATGCTGCCTATATAGGGGTTATTGAAATTTTAGGGTTTTCATTTTTTTTAAATTTTCAAATAAGAGATGGCAAAGGCCTCATTAGTTTCTGAGGGCCGAACCCATTGAAAGAGGGATGGGATCCCAGAAGGTTGTTTGTGTGAAGGTTGTTTGTCTGTTGGAAGCATATTTGCATGAGATCCCTACCCTCCCAAACACCTTGCTCCCATGCAGAAGGTTTTGGTCTTCTGGCTTCATTACAGAGCTAGACCCCAGGGAACCCGGTCCCCTCCCTATTTTCCACAGAGGAAGAGCTTCAGGATCTACCAGAGACTCAGGAAGCAGCCACAGGTGCCTCTGCATCTAGGAGCCTGGCCCATGCCATTGAATATAGACACTATCTGATTGGCTGGTTTTTGTTTTTCTTTTAATCTCCGTAGTGCAAAGCCAGCTCTTCCACTCCAGTCTAAAGCTATGAGATAGCCAGGCTGGAATGAAAGCATATTAAGTATGGGGGCAACTCTGGGAGATGAGGGACTCTAAGGGGCCTGGACTGGTAGGGAGATGAGAAAGGGATGCATAACATCACCTTGGAGAGCAGAGCCAGCGCTAAGCGTAAGCAGACTAAGCAATTGTTGGGGTCCTGAGCAACTCAAGCGGGCCCACTATTTGCTTATTATTATAAGAACTTGCCTGTTTTAGTATGGGGGGAGCAAAAAAATAGGGCCCCCAATGAGCTAGCACTGGCTCTCTTGGAGAGGGCCTATGTCTGCTCTGTGTTCCATGAGTCACCTGGCATGCTCTTGGTTTTGTGATAACTGGTAAATAGTAGGTGTTGAAAAGAGGCTATTATGCCCCATCCTACTTCCGACCATGGGTCAAGGCTTGACTCAGTATTATTCATTCATGGGCATTTCTGTTTCACTCATTGCTATAATATCTGAGCTTCTATTAATAATAATGTTCAAGTGGTGACAGAACCTCTACCATACATTTAAATAATCTGATAGCTTCTAGTTCTTGTTATATGGTAATCAGATGACTATATAAAAGCCAATAAAACTTTCCCTCAAACAGTGACAAAAGCTGATTGAATAAGATGAGAGAGCTGGCAAGGCATCAACCAATGAGAAGTGGGGAGATATGGTGAGGGAGCATTGTTTACCCAAGCCATGGAGGGGGAGCTGTCATTAAAATTCTTTTTCTCATCCCTTGTTATTGTCCTCTAAGTAATCACAGTGCTTTTTAAATGGTCATTAAAAACTGGATTAGACAAAGTAGATGCAAATATACTGTAGTTGTGCACTGAAAGAGGGAGGGGTTCTGTGACTTAATGTCTTTTTCCATTGCTGAATTCTAAGATTCCATGATTTTTTCAAAAAAATCTTAAAATAGAAGATGTCCTTAATAAATGCTTGGAAACATGAAAGTGAAATGTATTTCTTTACCAAACATTTTTCTTGTGTGCACAGTTGCTTTGTTACTATAGAGCTGCTGACCTGTTTTGTAAAGAAGAGAACTGAAGCATTTAAAAGAATAATGAAACATTAAGAATCACATTGGTTCAGATTCTCCGAAGATGTAAATGGATATGGCTCTGTGACACTTTTGGGTGCAACCCAGACAAGTAAGGGGTTGTGTCACAACCTGCCCTGCAACTCTGGGTACCTTGAATGCTCTGCTGCTGTGACTCATACCCAGCTGACTCAAACAGCCAGCTGACAAGCATGTGGGTCACATACTGGCTTCCATTGTCCAGTTACTTTTACACGGTGACCCCTATACCCTCCAGTCCCAAATTTTCCCCAGACTGTCTCCCTGCAGTGCCCAGGCCTCTCACTGAGCACTTAGAGAAGTTACTAAGTTTGTTGCTCCTTTAAAGAGACAATACACTGCAGCTCATTAATAGAACTGGGGTTTGACAAACACTCTTATTTCAATCCGTGCACTGAACTGGTTTATAGTAAAAGTAAAACCAGTTTATTCAACAAAAGGACATAGGAGTAAGTGATACCAAGTATAAGGAATAAAGATAGAAAAGGTTACAAGCAAACAAAAGTAAAAATACGCTTCTAAGACTAAAACTTAATTTCAGCCAGTTACAATCTTTGCCTAAGCAGATTTCTCATCTCAACACAGTTTTCAGTGACTTCAACCCCTTGATTGAAGGCTCCAGCATTCTGTGATTTTTAAGAGCTTTGGCCCCTTAAATCATCCAAGTCATGGCTACCATCATGGCTTTCTGTTTCTGCGTATATCTCCCAATGTTCACTGACCCTGTTACAAGCGGCAGGCAGGCTTCCCAGCGGTGCATTCTCCATCCCGTGGGAAGATAAGTGGTCATCTTGACCCACTTGCTCTCCTAATGGCTTTGTTTATGTTGCATGTAAATGTGTTTTTCTTTGTCTTTGGTCACAACTTGCCTAATTTAGAATCATAGAATCATAGAATATCAGGGTTGGAAGGGACCCCAGAAGGTCATCTAGTCCAACCCCCTGCTCAAAGCAGGACCAAGTCCCAGTTAAATCATCCTAGCCAGGGCTTTGTCAAGCCTGACCTTAAAAACCTCTAAGGAAGGAGATTCTATCACCTCCCTAGGTAACGCATTCCAGTGTTTCACCACCCTCTTAGTGAAAAAGTTTTTCCTAATATCCAATCTAAACCTCCCCCATTGCAACTTGAGACCATTACTCCTCGTTCTGTCATCTGCTACCATTGAGAACAGTCTAGAGCCATCCTCTTTGAAACCCCCTTTCAGGTAGTTGAAAGCAGCTATCAAATCCCCCCTCATTCTTCTCTTCTGCAGACTAAACAATCCCAGGTCCCTCAGCCTCTCCTCATAAGTCATGTGCTCTAGACCCCTAATCATTTTTGTTGCCCTTCGCTGTACTCTTTCCAATTTATCCACATCCTTCTTGTAGTGTGGGGCCCAAAACTGGACACAGTACTCCAGATGAGGCCTCACCAGTGTCGAATAGAGGGGAACGATCACGTCCCTCGATCTGCTCGCTATGCCCCTACTTATACATCCCAAAATGCCATTGGCCTTCTTGGCAACAAGGGCACACTGCTGACTCATATCCAGCTTCTCGTCCACTGTCACCCCTAGGTCCTTTTCCGCAGAACTGCTGCCGAGCCATTCGGTCCCTAGTCTGTAGCGGTGCATTGGATTCTTCCATCCTAAGTGCAGGACCCTGCACTTATCCTTATTGAACCTCATTAGATTTCTTTTGGCCCAATCCTCCAATTTGTCTAGGTCCTTCTGTATCCTATCCCTCCCCTCCAGCGTATCTACCACTCCTCCCAGTTTAGTATCATCCGCAAATTTGCTGAGAGTGCAATCCACACCATCCTCCAGATCATTTATGAAGATATTGAACAAAACGGGCCCCAGGACCGACCCCTGGGGCACTCCACTTGACACCGGCTGCCAACTAGACATGGAGCCATTGATCACTACCCGTTGAGCCCGACAATCTAGCCAGCTTTCTACCCACCTTATAGTGCATTCATCCGGCTCATACTTCCTTAACTTGCTGACAAGAATGCTGTGGGAGACCGTGTCAAAAGCTTTGCTAAAGTCAAGAAACAATACATCCACTGCTTTCCCTTCATCCACAGAACCAGTAATCTCATCATAAAAGGCGATTAGATTAGTCAGGCATGACCTTCCCTTGGTGAATCCATGCTGACTGTTCCTGATCACTTTCCTCTCCTCTAAGTGCTTCAGGATTGATTCTTTGAGGACCTGCTCCATGATTTTTCCAGGGACTGAGGTGAGGCTGACCGGCCTGTAGTTCCCAGGATCCTCCTTCTTCCCTTTTTTAAAGATGGGCACTACATTAGCCTTTTTCCAGTCATCCGGGACTTCCCCCGTTCGCCACGAGTTTTCAAAGATAATGGCCAAGGGCTCTGCAATCACAGCCGCCAATTCCTTCAGCACTCTCGGATGCAATTCGTCCGGCCCCATGGACTTGTGCACGTCCAGCTTTTCTAAATAGTCCCTAACCACCTCTATCTCTACAGAGGGCTGGCCATCTCTTCCCCATTTTGTGATGCCCAGCACAGCAGTCTGGGAGCTGACCTTGTTAGTGAAAACAGAGGCAAAAAAAAGCATTGAGTACATTAGCTTTTTCCACATCCTCTGTCACTAGCTTGCCTCCCTCATTCAGTAAGGGGCCCACACTTTCCTTGGCTTTCTTCTTGTTGCCAACATACCTGAAGAAACCCTTCTTGTTACTCTTGACATCTCTTGCTAGCTGCAGCTCCAGGTGCGATTTGGCCCTCCTGATATCTTTCCTACATGCCCGAGCAATATTTTTATACTCTTCCCTGGTCATATGTCCAACCTTCCACTTCTTGTAAGCTTCTTTTTTATGTTTAAGATCCGCTAGGATTTCACCATTAAGCCAAGCTGGTCGCCTGCCATATTTACTATTCTTTCGACTCATCGGGATGGTTTGTCCCTGTAACCTCAACAGGGATTCCTTGAAATACAGCCAGCTCTCCTGGACTCCCTTCCCTTTCATGTTAGTCCCCCAGGGGATCCTGGCCATCTGTTCCCTGAGGGAGTCAAAGTCTGCTTTCCTGAAGTCCAGGGTCCGTATCCTGCTGCTTACCTTTCTTCCCTGCGTCAGGATCCTGAACTCAACCAACTCATGGTCACTGCCTCCCAGATTCCCATCCACTTTTGCTTCCCCCACTAATTCTACCCGGTTTGTGAGCAGCAGGTCAAGAAAAGCGCTCCCCCTAGTTGGCTCCCCTAGCACTTGCACCAGGAAATTGTCCCCTACGCTTTCCAAAAACTTCCTGGATTGTCTATGCACCGCTGTATTGCTCTCCCAGCAGATATCAGGAAAATTAAAGTCACCCATGAGAATCAGGGCATGCGATCTAGTAGCTTCCGTGAGTTGCCGGAAGAAAGCCTCATCCACCTCATCCCCCTGGTCCGGTGGTCTATAGCAGACTCCCACCATGACATCACTCTTGTTGCACACACTTCTAAACTTAATCCAGAGACACTCAGGTTTTTCCACAGTTTCGTACCGGAGCTCTGAGCAGTCATACTGCTCCCTTACATACAGTGCTACTCCCCCACCTTTTCTGCCCTGCCTGTCCTTCCTGAACAGTTTATAACCATCCATGACTGTACTCCAGTCATGTGAGTTATCCCACCAAGTCTCTGTTATTCCAATCACGTCATAATTCCTTGACATCACCAGGACCTCCAGTTCTCCCTGCTTGTTTCCAAGGCTTTGTGCATTTGTATATAAGCACTTGAGATAACCTGTTGATCGCCCCTCATTCCCAGTATGAGGCAGGAGCCCTCCCCTCACAGACATTCCTGCCTGTGCTTCCTCCCGGTATCCCGCTTTCCCACTTACCTCAGGGCTTTGGTCTCCTTCCCCCGGTGAACCTAGTTTAAAGCCCTCCTCACTAGGTTAGCCAGCCTGCTGGCAAAGATGTTCTTCCCTCTCTTCGTAAGATGGAGCCCGTCTCTGCCCAGCACTCCTCCTTCATGGAACACCATCCCATGGTCAAAGAATCCAAAGCCTTCTCTCCGACACCACCTGCGTAGCCATTCGTTGACCTCCACGATTCGACGGTCCCTACCCAGGCCTTTTCCTTCCACGGGGAGGATGGACGAGAACACCACTTGCGCCTCCAACTCCTTTATCCTTCTTCCCAGAGCCACGTAGTCCGCAGTGATCCGCTCAAGGTCATTCTTGGCAGTATCATTGGTGCCCACGTGGAGAAGCAGGAAGGGGTAGCGATCCGAGGGCTTGATGAGTCTCGGCAGTCTCTCCGTCACATCACGAATCTTAGCCCCTTTACATCAGAGACACACGTTCAAGCAGGTGGAATCACATTTATTTGTCTGGCCCAGGCATGGCTTAGGCTTTGCTTGCCAGATACATGTTAGGAACACAATTCTAGCACATATCTATAACTCTTTGTACACAACCCGTACATCCACCATGATTTTTGGAACCAGTGCGTGTACAATACCTTACATGTCACCTTTCAGGGTATTGAGTCCTGACAGGAGTTATTGACACAGAATAGTGAACCACCAATGGACTTCTGTGTCACAGGATCCACTGAGGTTAATAGAACTGTGCCAGTTTCCATAAGTGGAGGATCTGGCTCATTGACTTTACAACACTCCTCGTCCTTGCTAGCTAGATCAAATTTTGGGCTCACTGACCTTTAACAGTGTCTGTTTCATACAGTATTTTCAACAACTTCATCAGTGTTGCTGTACCATCTGGCTTCTTGATGGCTCCATGGAATCTGTGACACACTCCTATCTCTTCCCCCACTCTTTAAACATCCCCTTCACTCCCCCGCAAAGAAAGCGGTTGTCACCAGAATATGTTCTTTCATATGGTATTTATTGTGAAGCTGTGATTTTCAGTAATATAGCCCCAGATGTGCTAGCTTCTGCAAAAATGTTCTGTGCACTTTTGGAAAAGGAAGCTGATTCTTTCTTTTACATAATGTTAACAGTTTACCAATGTAGCTGTTTTATGCTTTAAAAAGCTAATGGATGAAAGGAAAATGGTCACCTTGTTTAGGCCCTGTAATAAATGAAGGGGAGTAGTCCCTATTTATGAACACCCAGCCAGTTAGCTGTAAAATCCCTCTTGGTGTCTGTTCTCTGCTTGGCTACCCCCCACCCCCGCTCACTTATTACAGGCCCAAAAATGTTCTGGACCCTAAAGGAGAATACTGTTCATAGAATATGACTACAGCATTTTATCTCAGATATCCACCTTCTTTAATGGGAAGATACAGGAAATCCAGTGCATCAGACAATTACACATAATGGTGTGACATAGTGTATACATATAGTACATTATGTGTTAATTGTATATTGCTCAGCATTTACTCTGTATTTTAATGTCAGAGCTGATAGCACTGCCTATAGTTTAGGCATTTCCTAACTTTTGACTGATTGACTTAGCAGCTTTAACGTTCTTTTAACATTTTCTTGGATGCAATATATAACATATATACACCACCATGGTACATTATTGAATGTTGCATTTGCCTTACTGTACGTCCTTGTCAATAAGGTATATTTTGACGTTTTCACAGTTGTCAGTCTAAACCTTTTAAAGGTGTGATACTAATCTATTAATTTAGAAGTTAGGACAATGAGCCAGATTTTGCTATCATTTACAAGTGTAAATCCAGTGTAATCTAGAGTAAATCCACTAAAGATTTTAAATTGAGTTATTGTGGATTTTTATTGATCTGATTCACCCGAGAATCTGGCCCATTGTATAGCTTAGCACCATCTTTTTTTGTTTTTGTTTTTAAGCTTTCAGGGACAGATTTTTTTAAAAAGCTCAGCAGCATCTAAAAGCTCCCTGCTAGGCACCTGAATAGGTGACCAGGCTTTCCAAAGAGATGAACTATGCTGTAGGCACTTGTATGGAGAGACTGATTTTCAAAAGGGCTCACCCCCCAACAGTTCTCATTGTGCTTATCGGAGCTGCCGGGTACAGAACACTTTTGACAATCTGGCCACTTCATCTGTGTGCCTAAAGAGGGAGCTGAGCTCTTTTGAGAATCTGGGCCCAATTGTGGATGCTGAAAATCTGGCCTTGAAAGTTTCATCTGAGAATTTGAAAATTCAGTAAAGATCTTTGCTTCTGCAGAGCTTGAACTGGAGGATTATATATATATTTCATTGGTCCCTTATGCCACGAAACACTGTGGTTTAGAAGAGAGCATCAGATTTCATGGACTGCAGAGCTCCCAACTCCTCTCTTATTGAACAGTACTTTGTTTTTTCTTTTGAAAATAAAAATAAAAGAAAAGTTTTATTTTTAATAACTTACAATTCTACAATGGATTTCTTTTTTTAAGCATAGATATTACTTTTGAGAAATTCTGACTCTAGATTGATTTTACCAGCTTGTTTCTTTGAGTTTAGATTTCTTTGCAATGGTTGCAGTTTTGTCATCTCTGAGGGAAACCACGTTTTAAAAAAGGCTTTACCACCAACCAAAGGTGGACTCTTTCTCCTCCCAAAACCTAGGCTTTAAAGGCTTGTCCACACCAGGAAATAGACGGGATAGCAGAGTCTTTCCTTTTTTTAAAGCATGATAGCTAGCATATTTTTAAATTCTAGCATAGATGGGGCAAATTGTAGTTTTAACACGTCAGCTGCTTGAGGTAAGCTCTAGTGGGGGAACCTATAATTCACCTTGACCAGTTAATGTGTGAAAACTGCAAATTGCCTTGTCTTTACAGGGATTTTAAAATATACTATCACTTGTTAGCTAACATATATTTTTAAAGAAAATATTTTCTCCTAATAGTAATAGTAATATTAGTAATAATTAGCAAAGCTGTTAAATTTCCTAACACAGTGGACATAAATTATCAAATTAGTGTTACTCCTCTGTGAGTGTTATGATTACTTTGTGATAAATGATGAAAAATAATTCACAACAAACCAACCCAACCCAAAATAACAACTTCTTGTACTTTTAACATGTAAGAAACAGCTAGCAGAGAAACAATGAAATATCCCTATTCTGTAATTGTCATCTCTTGATAGTGCTTTCACAATTGATCCTCTTCACCTCAGACTCTGTGGGAAACCTTCAGAAGTGTTTTGAGCTACTGAAATCTAAATCTTATGGACATCTTTTAAACGATTGTATTTAAATGTAAATTTCTCCTTTCTGACTCTACCTTCTCCCCCCCACACTCTTTTTTTTTTTTTTCTGGCTAGAACACTTGTCTAAAAATTACCTTTTCACCACATTGATTTATAGGTTTTGGCATGGGAACTAATGCTGTTTCTCATAGAAGTAGACAGAAAATTAGTCACAATGTGATGTTAACAACTTTCTTCATTACCTAAATTGTTTTACACTTTATTAAGTTCAACACAAGCAGATCTAATGCCTTTGAACAAAACATGCAGCTCTTGTTTGTGTTGCAAAGATACCAAGTGGCAATTAATTTCAAAAACACCATTATCACCAAAAAGAAAAGGAGTACTTTTATTTAGTCAAATTTATTTAGTCTCTAAGGTGCCAAAAGCACTCCTTTTCTTTTTGCAGATACAGGCTAACATGGCTGCTACTCTGAAACTTGTCATTATCACCAAGGCTCTGTGGCAAACTGGACCTGACTTCTGTGGAGAAGTTTCTGATTCTGTGTCACTCTGCTAGAGCAGACTGAAAATTTTTTGACAGCTTCAATGACATTTTTTAAATGGAGGCTCTTAATAAATCAAATGTGACTGTCACAGTCAGCACAGTCTCTCTTGTGGACTTTATTTTGACCTTAAAATCAATATATTTTACGCTCTCCCCCAGTGTGCCCCAGATTTTTGTACTGACCACAAGTAACTGGATTGTTGACATTGATGAAGGAAGCTGGCACTTTTGGTAGTTGGGTAGGAGATAGTTTGGGTTTTTTGACAACAGGGGAGTTATGGGAAACAGCTTGAGAATGTGGCAGGAGCCCATTCACTAGCTGTTTCTGCTAAAATAATCAGCAGTGATATAGTTAACAATATTGCCGTTTAAAATGTCTCCATTAGGTTTCAGAGTAAACAAATCAGTGCATGTGCAAGTGGTTTGTTAGAGTGGAGCTCTTCCTCCTTTTTCTATTTCTTCTTCATAAATTCCTCCCAATTTCCCACTAGCTCCTCTGGATTAGAAATCGGAGTTTATCCTATTAGAAAGTCAGTCATTAAAAAGGGGCACGATATTTATTTCTAGTCCAGATAGATGTATGAAGTCATAGCTCTTTAATATTGTGACATTAATAACTATGATTAAGGAATTATAGGAAATTTTTGGAGCTTTCTAAAATGTAAGAGTTATTTCCTTTCTATCAGAATCCTGGGCAGTGGAAATCATTGTTCTAGGGAGTCTGGCTTCAAAGGTGGAAGGATATGAAAAAGATGTTTAGAATTTAAAAATAAGAACACTTTCCAAAACAGTTTTTCTGTAAAATATATGTGGCATGAATGGACTTTAGGGTAGTGTAATATGGTTTTATTAGTACTTGTGAAAGATGACCTGCATAATGCAGCCATTGTGATCTTTTAAAATCCTTACACACTTTTTAAAAATCCAAACCATCATAGTTTTTATCCACAATAATGTGGTTTATGTGTATATATGCACACAATACAATATACAGTATATGTTTCTATACAACAATTCTCTACAGAGGAGCAGCCATGTCTGGTGAGGAACACAGCAGCTACTTAACAACATACAACAACAACACCACACAATTCAGATCAGGAAGTGACTACTGTGTCCAGAAGACTATTTTAAAACGCTATAAAATACCTAGTTGTTCTGAAATTCAGATAAGGTCTCAGCCAATGAGGAGAAGATTGATTTTTAAAAATCCAAACTTGACAATAACTATTTTTTGGTGATAGATATATAGAAATAGAAATGTCTGGCTCCCAGTGTTGAATTGTACTACTTCAGCTCCTATTTTTCTTCACATGATATTTTGAAGGCTTTTGGTTCTTTTAAGGACGAAGACCAACATTTTCAAAAGGAAAAGGAGTACTTGTGGCACCTTAGAGACTAACAAATTTATTAGAGCATAAGCTTTCGTGAGCTACAGCTCACTTCATCGGATGCATCCGATGAAGTGAGCTGTAGCTCACGAAAGCTTATGCTCTAATAAATTTGTTAGTCTCTAAGGTGCCACAAGTACTCCTTTTCTTTTTGCGAATACAGACTAACACGGCTGCTACTCTGAAACCTGTAATTTTCAAAAGGGTCCACCTATTTTGGGTGCCTCTGTTTTTTGGAGCTCAATCTGAGACAATTTAGGCTTGACTTTTCAGAGTATCAGCATCTTCCACTGTTTTCTATTTGCATTGTGGGATATTCACCATTTTTTGAAAATCAGATGTTGAATGTATAAAATTGGCCAACAAAGAAAAGGGGCACCCCAAATTCTTGACTTTTTTTAAAAAAAAATTAGCCTTACATTTTTGTTGGTCTTTAATAGAAAAAGTCAAATTGTTACATTTTATATGATAACAAAATCTAGTAGCTATTTCCCACTGCACTAGGAGATGCAGTCTTCTGCCAATCTTCTGCTTGGTTTTGGAGGGACTGGCAGAAACATCAAGAGGTAACCACTCTACATGCAACATTGTTATGTACCATAAATGTACCATCTGCTAAAGGCTAGCACCCTATTAATTTTTCTCAGGTTATTGGTTCGTCTCAAAACCATATTTTCTCTCCTCCTTTTCAGGTTGCCAGATTGTTTCAGAGAAGCTGCTGGGCTTTTCTAATGGCTTCCAGTTTTTCATTTTTTGGCTTTATTTGTTTGTTTGTTTCCTCCTCCTCCAAATCAGAATGCCTACATAAAATAAAAGTTGGTGTACTTCATAGTTAAGCCTCAGACTTCCCAGCAGTTGTCGTAGACAGCACATGCATATATGACTCATTGCAAAAGCCAGCTGCTCTTTTGCCAGCCTGACACAGTACTAGCTGTACTACAGGAGATTAATGGTAGACACCAGTATTGATCAAAAATGTGATCAACTGACTTGCAAGGTATTTACCCTAGAAACTGACAATGTGAATTCTAAAAAATGTGGGGAGAAAATGAAATTTAAGAAGAATTAACATTAAGGGCCTATTTTAATGGCCAGCACGTACATGAGACAATAAATTGCTGCATACTAATACTTAGCATTTTTCACTTGATGGACTCATAGTACTTTACAAATGTAACGAATCACACTTTAGAGATGGGGAAATAAGTACAAAAAGGGTAAGTAGCTTCCCCAAGGTATCAGTGCCAGGGCTGGGATCCAGAACCATGTCTCAGTCCATTGGACCAGTCTGTCCTCTGAAGATAGTGAAAAATTGAGTAAAGAGTCAGGAGCTATTCAGCTTCAGGCTTCTGGAGAGAGAGAGAGAGAGAGAGAGGGGACAGAGCCAACTCTGATACTTTCTTTGACAAGGTTCAGAGTAGCAGCTGTGTTAGTCTGTATCCGCAAAAAGAAAAGGAGTACTTATGGCACCTTAGACTTTGTTAATCTCTAAGGTGCCACAAGTACTCCTTTTCTTTCTTTGACAAGCGTATCCCAGAACTGTTGACACTAAATGGGGAAGATTAACACAGTTTATGTGGAGAGCACAATGGGAAGTAGAAACCATAATAAAAGGGAACTATACTGTAAGAATTTCTGACATCAGAAATAAAGAAAGAATTGTACTGGTAACTAGTTAGGAAAAGTGGAAAAGTA
Source organism: Dermochelys coriacea (assembly GCF_009764565.3). Taxonomy (NCBI): domain Eukaryota; kingdom Metazoa; phylum Chordata; order Testudines; family Dermochelyidae; genus Dermochelys; species Dermochelys coriacea. The sequence goes on from NC_050070.1 coordinate 104,882,965, forward strand.
TTCTTCAAAGGAAAGAAAATATATAATTTTCCAAACCTGGGACATTTCAACTACACCAGTCTTCCTAATTTTTAAAAAGAGTATTACAGGAGGCAGCTTTACTATCCTCAGATACAGCATAGGTCAGACCTGAGAAGAAAATTTGTTTGCTCTGGCATCATGAATCAGCAAGAACATTTTTGGAGGCGTTTGATAACCCAAAGGAAGAGCAAGAAGTGCAAGCGGAGGTGGTCTCAGAGATTTTGGGAACAAAATCAGGCTCATATCAAGTGAAACTATAAATTGTATTGAGTTAGGAGGTCATTTGAGGCTATTGCTCCATTTTAATTATCTGATTTGTGACATTCATGGAGTTTGGAAATGTTGTCTGTGCTATATTGTATTGGGTTACACATTCTTAGTAATTTAAGATGTCCATCCCTGGTGGACTGAGGCCAAAGGAAAGTGTGGAGAATGTAACTTATACGTGACCATTACAGCTTGTGTTTGGGCTGTTGTCTGAATTTCAGGAATGGCCAAGTTCAAGTGCATATAAGGCCAAATTTTCAAAAGTGGCTTCTCTGTTTTCCCACACTGAATTACTAAGAACTGGAGAATTCAATTTGAAGAATTCCTTTGTTTTTGCACCCCAGAATTTCTGAATTCATAGAGGAAATGGTAGTTATGTAAATACGATACTTAGTTATCTTCTATTGTGCTTGCAAATGTAACTGTTTAGGCCCCAAAATGGCCTACCTGAAAACTTGGATATACAATGTTGGAAATTGATGTCTAGATGACAGATTGAATGACTCTCTGGAAATTTGGTTAATCCATAAAAGGAATATGTTGTCTTGAAAAATTATATTGTCCCTCAGTTAATTGTGAAAATTGTTCACAAATGGAGGACAAGTTGAATGACTTCAAGGATCTATTTGATCTTCTGAATATAATAAAAACAATGCACTCAGTTTCCCTGCCACAGGCAGAGAGAATGCAAATTCCATCCCAGCCCTGACAGGGCCTGCTGAACCCAAAGGGAGAAGGGGACGGCCTTCTCCTGCCTGTTCCACCAGGTAAGGCAGTTTTAACTGGGAGCAAGGGCCTTTACAGCAAACCCAGCAGCAGAGGCTACCAGGTTATATGCTAAATCAGCTAATCCAATGTCTGCACTGGCTATGCCTCCTTCCTGGCTAGCACCTCCCGTTTCTTGAGCTGAACTGACTTCATAGCAGGGGTTGTGAAAGCTTTAAACCACTGTAACCTCCCTCAGTGAATTTTTTCCACCACTCAAAGCCCTGTGCTGTGATATGCGTTGTCAAAAGCAAGGACTGAATCAAGCCCTGAACCAATATTACCTATAAAATTGATTTTACATAATATATGTATATGAGAGAGAGAGAGAGGTGATATAGAACAAATCATACTATTTAAAATTTGTGTCAAATTACTGAAGATCTAAACATGCTTAATTAGCATGCCTCCCTCAGCAACTCAAACTACTACAAGTACATCAAACTTGTCCTCTGCTGTCTACATTATGCTCTCTATGTTGTGTAAAGTGCAATGTCTCAAGTAGCTCAATGTCCTGGGAGCAGCATACCTAAAAGACCATCTAATGCTTTCAGATTAAGACTGGGAGTAACAACTTCTCTACTTACGCACAATGGAACTCTCTACAGTAAGGGTAACGCTTGTCTGTGCAGGAGACACAGCTTTCTCGGGGGCCAGTCCCACACTGTGGCGTGAACTCCCTCAGGAACTAGGGATGTTTACACAGCTCACCAGCTTTTGCTTCAGGTGCAGGATGCACTTTTTCAATGTTACTTTCTCTAATATAAACCCATAGGAGAGTATACATTTAAAATTAAATATTAAAAAACCACTGCACACGCAATTCTCCCCGCCGGTGAATAAAAGAAAGAACGAACTCCATACAACAGATGCTATAGCCATGTTGTTTGGTGAGCTGCTGGAAGCATTTCAGATACCATGGCAGTGAGGGTGGTGGAAGAACATGAATAGAATAAATGAAGCTTGGTAGCAACTGAAACTGAACTGGTAAAACAGGGTCCTCAAAATGTGCCCAGAGCCAGTTTAGAGCAGTGAGTAAAGATCATATTATATCTATCTCAGATCGGTATAGGTGATGTATACCCATTGAAGCCCCAACTACACTTCAGTGTCTGGAACATTGACATATATTCCGGTTTTGTGAATTACTGATGCAAATAATCTATTGTGCTGTAGCAGTAATACTTCCATACATTTTCATCACACATTTCCTGTGGATAATAGATGTTATAAATACTTTGCACAATCGATCTAGAAATGTAGATATGTACATATTTACTCATGTATCCAGAGCCTTATACATATGAACAGTTCAATGATGAGCAAGTTCAGATGTCTCTGTAGTCCTCAAAGATAACAGCTTATAAGAAATCAATAACTGTGACTGCATACAAAAAGATCATCCATGTAGTTAGCATCTCTGTAACTTCTATGGATGATAACATTCTTGGAATTAACTCATTTCACTACTGAATTTCCAATTTTAGAACCAAGCATCCAACAGATTGACTTTTTCGGGGACCTATCTTTTTCTTGCTCTCTTCTACTGGTATCTTGCATTTTGATATGCCCCCACAGATCAGTCAGTCTAGCATAGCAGTCATGCAACATTTAAAACATAGTCCACTCCCCTTGCAACAGTAAGTCTTGGCAAAAGTATGCCACCTTCAGGAATTAAGCATCACTGAGCCAGTTCAGGCCTCTCTCTAGAACACCAACATCATAATGATGCTGAAGTAATCGGGTGAAATTTTAAGTATGCATTTGTCTATCAGCAGCTGAAGCTTTTGTATCAAATAAATAGCTTCTATCTACTGCTAGAGAATTTCCTTTGCAATTGTCAGGGTAGGTGGAAGCTGGATCTCACCTAGGAATACAAATACGCCTACCTAAACCTAGCTTCAGTCTTCCTACATTCATGCTAAATCTTCACATGGTGGCTTTCACTTTAAATGTTTGACCTTTTGTTTCATTTCTGCTCAGAGTTATTTTCAGCAAGTTCTATTCACTATGTTGGAAAGCATCCCAGGGACGTTGGTCTGTCTCAGTAACATTTGGTCCATGGGAATGTCAGAGTAAGTAATGGGAAATGATTGCTTCAGGTCTTACATCACATTCGGCAGCACCAAATTACCTTAAAAGTATCCAAATACCAATGAGGGATCAGCAAAATCAAACTTGTTGGCTTAGACTAAAGTGTCTGCTTTGGATCTCCAGCCTCTGCAATGTCCATCCAGTCCTTCATTTTCCTCACATCTCAGTTTATCCTGACACCTCGTGGGCAAGCGAAATACTATGTTTGTGTTATACCAGTATATGCCACCATTACTTGCATGCTGAGGGCACTCTTGAAGAAAGATGCAGCTTCAAATGGGATACCTCAATGCCAAGACGTGATCAACTCCCTCAGATTGGTTCTTGCATGTGTGCTGGTCTACATTTTCCATGCTCTCCCCATCCTGAGTGTTTTGATGAACCTGTAATCACCCTGGAAGCTATTCTCTCTGTCTATACTGGCTGCAGAAAAAAACAGTAGCCTTTGCATAATGAGGTTTGATATCCTTGGAGTAGAAGTATTTTGTCAGGGAGCAAGAGGCATTTATTCACACATCTGTGGGCTGCTGAAACATGTCTGCCACTATGCTAACTTATTTACTTTCCACACTTCTATACTGGTAGTTAAGCTCTAATCACAGCCATCTGAGCCACTATCAGTTTCATGTAGAGTTTACACTGCGTAGAATAACAGAGTGGCTGCCCTCTGATCCCAGAAATCTTGCTGATAGATTTTTCTAATGGCGATCTTCTAGGGACTCTTACAGTTGAATATTTCTAAAGACCTATATCAGGCATCCTTTATGATCCCTGGGAACCCATCCATGTCTCTACTGTCCATGTCACTGGTTCTCCTTTTATACCAGGGTGTACCATTATTGGGAAGGGCCCTTTTTTTAACTTCACTGACTGAGTTTTGCTTAACTACAGAGTTTGGGGTTGGGTCTGTAGTAGTAAATTAGAGCGGACAGTTGCAGCCCTTATCTGCTGCGTGTTTGGAAGATTAGCATTTGCTAAAAACAAAGAAGCAGGAAGGAACTAATAAATCAAGTACCAGTGGCAGCTATTGAAAAAGTTAAAAAGTGAAGATGTGAGGCCAGATTTTGATCTCACGTAATCTTGGTGCAAACATGGAAGAATTTGGCTAGTTAATCTCAGTGTCTGTCTAATTAACCATAATACCACACACTACTCTGAACCTGGTTCAGCAGGGTCTTCCTCCTCTTGTTTTAAATTAAAAAGTTTTCTTAATTTTAATAGATGGATATATAGGAATAGATTATGAAAATGTGTACCAACTACAGAATGGAAAACGTGACTGAGCAGAAATTTTTTTACAAAAACCTGTTTGAGCCTGCCAAGACATTGTAGTCTTGGCAGGCTCATCTCTCTATCATCTCTCCATGGAAGGCCAGAAACCAGATCTGTCCCCTAAAGAAGGGAGATTTACAAGGTTTTTAAAAACCATCTGGGAAAAGAGCGATTTACAGCAAAGTGGTAAAAATACTATAATTTTGAAGAATCACATTCATGTCAAGGCTCCATGATTAGATGGCCTAGCCATTCATAACCTCTCAAAAAATCTTTTTATTAACTTTCTAAAAGGGTTTATTACCTACAGTAAAGAAGTAATTTAGAATACAAATGGGAATTATTCATGTGAATGAAATCAGCAGAATCCTTGTAATAGCTAGTATCACCAGACAGCAATTCAATAATACAATAAAAAAATCACTGATGTATTACAGCATTTTCCAGTGCAGCTCTTAGGAAGCTGAAAGGTAACGACTTTCAAGTTTTGATTTAATGAACAGAATATTAAAATGTTAGCAAATCAGCTGCTTCCCCGTTGTCTTGGTGCATTTGTATTTTACTTATACATTATGATCCTGTCAGATTAGCATCTTCCATTTTAAATTAGTGAATTTTGTTTCTGCTAATTCAATACAAATGTCAGGTGGGCAAATGTCACCTTTGTAAGCAGCTTGCTAAAGGAGTGAGACCGTCTTTTAATCCCATGCTGCTTCCCTCTGTGGTATTTGAGTTCTGTTTAGAGTGCTTTGATCTTGCTGCCCTTCCTTCATGATCTTGTAATGTCAGGAAAATGTGTCCATCCTTCTGCGAATTAACTACTGGGATTAATTCCGTGGTCCTGTGGTTGGAGCATGGGCCTAACAACTCACTCTGAAGGATATAAATTCTGAGTATTATTATTTCTCAGGTATTAAAATACATTCTTGATTTGTATTGGTTATGGGGCTGGATGGATAGGAAGGTGTAGTACATTTGCAATATGTGCAGAAGGTAAGAATACTAAGTCATGTTTGAGGGTGTAAGTTGATTTTCTCGAAGGTCAAGAAGAAATTCCCCAACACTGACACTAACACCCACATGTATGGCACAAACAGGTAAGTACATACGTGGGGGCTTTTCACCTGCATATGAATCATTCAGTATTATCTATTGCGGCAACTAAGATACCTGACCTGATGGATCTCTAGTTTGGTATGGCTTTTCTTGTAAGCTTCTTCTCTTTAACACTGCTTACATCAATCTATTCCTGGGGCAATGTTTGTCAAATAAACCAGTTCTACTCCTATTTTATTTGGTAAAACTCCAAAGGTGTAAGTCATATAGTCAGCTAGTTTGTAGACTGATGGTCTGACCTGTTGTGACAAAATATATTTTCCTGTGGTATACTGAATGTTCTTTGTGATTCAACTCTAAACTATTTTAGGGTTTCATAACAAATGATCACTTTCCTTAATAAAACAAAACTAAAAGTGGTCCTGTATAAAAGACGAGGGAACATTTCATGCAACCAAAATATAATTGTTTATTTTCCTGTGGTCTTACTCTTCTTATAACTATTTATCTATTTGTGTTTCCATAGCACCCATAGTCCCACCCTGGCGCAGGGCACATTATGCTAGGTGCTATACAAACACAGAGGCAGATATGGTTCCTGGTCATTCAGTTTGAAACAACAAGCTACTGTGGCAAACAAAAGTGTGTGTGTGTGTGTGTGTGTGGCGGGGAGACAAGGGTGATGAAAATAAGATCACATGGTCAAGATCACTCTGGTTAGCCATTGCACAAGTTGATGGTTCCACATTATCTTAAGTTAAGCATAATCAGTTAATTTGGAAATAACTGATTTAATTACACAGTGTCAGGCAGCCTAGCCATGAATGGTTTAAAAATGTTCCTTGTACTCACTTCAAAGAAAAAAGGCTGAAAAACATCGCCTCTTTTTGAAGAGAAGATGAGATTCTGCCCTGTCCCTCCATTAGGAGTAGCTCTTTGCAGCACTCACACTCGCACTCTGTGGTCGATTGTGTGGTGAAGCCATCTTTGAGTCTTCCTTTGGTTTAATTTCATACAGTGTGCACAGACCTTTTTAATGGGGAATTTGTTAAGGCTAATTCTTAATGACAGCCATTTCTCTGAGAACATTAAAGACTAATAGTTTATTCGCAATCCAAACTATGAATTGTAGTTACTGTATGCATAGTGTTGGTGGACTACCAAGCCTTGCAGAAGGGATATGGCTGCCAGCAGGCATCAGTTTTAACAGTAAGAGCCAATAGCATCATGTAGGGAGGGAATATGAAGAATTTTTCCTTACTAAAATCTTTGCTATAGGAAGGAATGACCAAATTGATTACTGACCAGTGGCGCCAAACAGATACAGAAATTCATAGCCCTGGTGCTCAGGAAAGCAATGCAGATAATTTAAGGCTTGCTCATGTTGTTTAAAGATATGTGGTATGTAATCGCCTTTGCTGGTTGGATCAAATTCTGTACCAGTGGCAAAGGCTTGTTATGTGTTTTATCTGCTAATTTTGTTAGGGCCCAATGGAACCAACACAATAAATGCTACAATTTTGGAGCATAAAATTTTGCAAACCTAGCAGTGTAGAAGCTCCTTTCATTATAAAGTTTTAAACCTTTAATTTAAGGTAATTTTTAGACCTGCATTTGTGTGTGTGTGTGTGTGTGTGTGTGTGTGTGTGTACATATGCATGTGCCCAAAGGTTGCTAGCTTGTCCATCTTCCAAAGACAGTGAAATCCACAGGGAGGCCTCACCATGAACTGCATATCATTTACTTTTATTACTTTAATTTTTGGAACATATATGCTGCCTCCATTTGCTGGATCTAGTCACGTCAGAGCATATCTTTGAATCTTTTGATTAATAGCCTGTATTAGAGGCAAGGAGTTGTATAAAAGAGAGATGGAGGGATGTCAGCTGCGTGGGCTCTGCTCTAATGCCATTGTGCTGCAATTTGTTTTTATAACTAATAACTTTTTTTAATTCATAGTGTCCCAGAAGACCTCCAGGAGCCTTAACCAAAACAAACTAAAAACAAGGTTTACCATAAATGAGGCAAAAGGCCCAAATAAATCTCTGTTTGTGAAGGAAGCCTGGAAAAAGCCAATATCTCTTTTCCTCTCAGTAAATAAAATGGGAAGCTCATTCATTTGCTATAATGTTTTGAATAGTCTATCAACATTCTACATGAATGACGTGAAAATGAGGATCAGATAAAAGAAACTAGCTTGAGACATGTCAAGTTGTGGAGCACTAACTTTTGGGCCTCATGACTTTCCTATTTATAAGAAGGGAGACGAAGAGACATTTCAGCCATAAAGACTTGCCATGTGTTTCTGTGAATGTTCAGAACTCAATCCTGTGTAGCACATGCTGAGTCCAAGGTTACTGGGAGTCTTTAATTAATACACCCAGGGTGAAACCCTGGACGCACTGAAGTAAATTGGCAAAACTCCCATGGACTTCAGTAGAGCCAGTATTTTACCGTAAAGCTCAGGAGCCAGCGGAATTGTTGAACACCGCTAGGTTCGCTGGTGGTCTACACTGGACTCCCAAAGTGTCCTGGTGAAGCATGCACTGGCTGCCATGTGAAATCTTTCAAGAAAAAGTCTCAATCTGCAAAAAGGAAGGGACCTTTAAAGGAGATTACTGTGTACATCCTTGCATACTTTGTAACATGCAGTTCTAATTGGTACATATTGAAATGTGGGGCTCCATATTGATTTTCTCAATGTCTCCATGTCACATTTGTTTAGTTCAAAATTAAAAAGAGATTTTCTAACTGACAGCCCTGCAATAAGTATATAGCTTTTCTCCTCTCTGGGCTAAAGACTGGGTTGATAACCTTTACTCACCTTGGTGAGCACTATTCACCTGAGTAGATGCAATGACTTCAGTAAGACTACTCAGGTAGAAACCTGTCACCATTGTGAATAAGAGGTTCAACAGTCTAGGTCTGTATTGGGCACAATACTCCAAAAAACCTTGCACCAATGATCAGGATGTCTCATTTTGGCATGTTCTATCATGGCAAACTCTATATTGGTAGTACAGTAAGCTAAAAATACAACTTCATGGAAGCATCTCAGAGAAACCACATATCCACATGACAAATTGACTGCTTAACTCACATCCACTTCATAGTTCTCATGGAAGGATATGGCCACGGGGCTTTGAATTAAATTTGTCACTTCTTTGCCACCTGCTGGCAGTGGGCAACTTACTAAAAATAGAAAAAATATTGTTATTTGTGACACTGGCAGTAGATGGAGCGACTTTCCTTTCTTTTGGTAGTACTTGTTTAGCCGTTAGAAAAAAAGCAGACTTAATATTTTAATTGACAGTATATATTTTTTCCTACTGAATTTTAATCCACCACAGATACACTTTGGGAGCTAATAACACAATGTGCATTTACAATCAAAGTTGTCTTACAGAGCACTGTTATATGACTTATGCTATTCTATTCAGCTTTGTAGATTGCACACGTCACTATTGTATCTAGTACTACAGTTTGGGAGCTGGTGCCAATTTATTTTTTGTTATATCTGTCAACATGACAATTTATCAGTAAAGCTCAGTATTTCTGCAAGCATGGACACTCCCACAATACATGAACAACAGTGCCCAAGTGTATTTGATAGCTGGGGTGTTACTGGGATTAGTCTAATTTAGTGTTACATACATTTAGTGCATGATTTTCTAATACATTTGGGATATATCTTGCATTTATAGGAAGATTTCTAGATTAAGACCCTGCTCCAAACTATACGGGTACTAGAGCAGTTCTAAGAAAAGGTCTCAAGAATTTTTCACAGAGGGCAAAAAAACATATTTTTCACTAGCTTTGTTCTCTGAAAAAGTTGAACTGTTGGCTAAAATTTTCCAAAAACATTCAACCTGAGCAGACTCCTGGCATGGAAAATGACAACCCAAATTTCATACTAGACCTATAATAACAATGCCAGATTCTTCTGTTAATGTTGTGGGTTCACCCATTGCTGCTGCCCTGGCTGCTGCTAGAAGGGGAAATTCCTTTTTTTGCATCCCATGCCAGTGCCATTAGGAACACATTGAGAAGGACACATGCAATGCGCACATACCAGATGTACTTTTCCCTTTAATTTGTGGGGGAAAGTTAGAGTCTAAGAACTCACTGTGAAGTATGGAGTATACACTTTAAAGCAGTAAAGTTAACAGAAGAGCAAAAGTTGCACAGACAAATTACAGGTTTTGGCCTCATTTATGCAAAGAGAACCATACAAGCAGACACTCACATCTGAATGGGACCATGTTGAAATCATTAGGGGTCTACGTGTTTTTATTGCAGAATCATGGCCTTATTGTATAGATCAGTGGCGTGCACTAATTGGAGCAGGAATTTGATAACACAATTGGTCCTCTGTGTGTGGTGTGTGTGTGTGTGTGTGAGAGAGAGAGAAAGAGCCATAGCCATACGTTAGTCTATTGGCATAAACAAATTGTGTGTTAGAGAGTGGTGAAATGTTTGGAGATTGAGTTTTGTCAAGAACCCAAAAGTCTGGGTCCTTATTTGAACTTCCCACTTCTATCTGGAGATCCTGGGATCTGAAAAATTAGTCTAGAAATTTCTCAGGGGCATAGAATTTTAATGATTTTTATAGTGCTTCCTATTTTGTCATAGAATTATAGAAATGTAGGGCTGGAAGGGACCTCTAGAAGTTAGTCCAGTCCCCTGCGCTATGGCAGGACTAAATCTACCTAGACCATCTCGAACGGGTATTTGTCCAACCTGTTTTTAAAAACTGCCAGTGTTGGAGATTCCACAGCCTCCTTTGGAAGCCTGTTTCAGAATTTAACTAACCTTAGAGTTAGAAACTTTTTCCTAATATCTCACCTAAATCTCCCTGACTATATAGATTAAGTTCATTCCTTCTTGTCCTCCCTTCTGTGGACATGGAGAACAATTGATCACTGTCCTCTTTGTAACAGCTCTTAGCATATTTGAAGACTTTTATCAGGTCCTCCCTCAGTCTTCATTAGTCAAGTCTAAACATGCCCAGTTTTTTTTTAATATTTCCTCACAGGTTAGGTTTCTAAACCTTTTATCATTTTTGTTGCTGTCCTCTAGACTCTCTCTCTCCAATTTCTCCACACCTTTCCTCAAGTGTGGTTCCCAGAACTGGCCACAGTACTCCAGCTGAGATCTCACCAGTACCGAGTAGAGTGGGAGAATTACCTCCCATGTCTTACATATGCCACTTCTGTTAATACACCCCAGAATATTAGTCTTTTTACAGCAGCATCATATTGTTGACTCATATTCAGTTTGTGATCCACTATAAACTCCAAATTATTTTCTGCAGTACTACTGCCTGGCCAGTTATTCCCCATTTTGTAGTTGTGTGTTTGATTTTCCCTTTGCACTTGTCTTTATTGAATTTCATCTTGATGAATTCAGACTAATTCTCCAATTTGTCAAAGTCGTTTTGAATTCTAATCCTGTCCTCCAAAGGGCTTGCAACCTCTCCCAGCTTGGTGTCATCTGCAGATTTTATATGCATACTCTCCACTCCATTATCCAAGTCATTATTGAAAACAGCAAGAATGAAAACACTTCCCCATCCAAATCAGCCCAAACACTGCAAAGGCACACAGAAAGGAAATATAGTTAGAGAACAAGAGTTAGCCAAGCTTTTTAAATTTCAAAAATGGATCTGATCTGATTCAGTTTGAGTTTAGGGTGAAGTTATTTTATTTGAAATGTTTCATCCGTCCCTGGTGTCTAAATATGTAACAGCTCCAAACAATGGTTTGACTGTTGATTGTGTCTAGGTATGGTACTCATTACTGGTAGTGTGCTAATACATCCAATACCACAGGCGCCAACTTTCCTTGGCTCCGGTGGATGCTCGAGCGCCCTCCCGGCCCCGCCCCAACTCCACCCCCTCCCTGACCCTATTGGACCCCTCCCCAAATCCCCACCCCGGCCTCGCCTGTTCCCTGAGTGCACTGGGTTCCCCTTCCTCCCCCATCCCTCCCAGTGCTTGCCGTGCAAAACAGTTGTTTCGCAGTGCAAGCGCTGGGAGGGAGGGGGGAGAAGCAGGACATGGCGGCGCGCTCAGGGGAGGAGTTGGAGATGGAGCGAAGGCAGAGGTGAGCTGGGGTGGGGCGGTGGGTCGGGGAGCTGATGGTGGGTGCAGAGCACTCACCAATTTTTCCCTGTGGGTTCTCCAGCCCCGGAGCACTCAGGGAGATGGCGCCTGTGTCCAATGCATGATCATTTGTCTCATGGGATGCTGGGATTTTGTTTTGGCTAGAAAAAATAAGATTGTTCCCTTCGAATGTGAAAGGTTTTTGCTGTTGCAGAGAGGGGAAAATGAACACAATATTTGTTAGCAGACTCTGCTCCTAACATTTTGTATAAACAGCTTCAGTGATACGAGAATATTCACCAAAGAGAGCTCCTAGTCTGAAATTTCTGAAAAAATAATTAAACTCCACAGAATGTTTGAGCGGCAGGGAATGCTCCTGGGGGCACCAGAGAAAACATTTCATTCTTAGACCGTTCTGATTTTACATATACTGTGCAGCAGCCTCTAAACAATGTCCATTGTGGATTCAGACTGTGGATGGCTTTATGAACTCAGCCAGTTCAAAGTGGCAAATCTGATATTGTTGCTAATGATTTGCAGTACTCTGGTGAATGTAAATGATTCATGCGCATTGGTACTTGTAGATAAAACAAACAGAATGAAATGTATGCAGCTTCAAAGATGCAGCTCTGCTTGGCTGACAGCCCACCATGTAAATCAATGTGACTGGCATTTTTAAATATACATTACAGATACTTTGCTCTTGTCTGCCCAAGGACATAGTGCCATCTTCAGTGTGTGTGACAGACTGAAGAGACAGGGCTCTTGACGACAGGAATGCAAAGTTAGCTAGTGCAGCTTCACTACCTAGCTAAATGAGAGATGGAGACTTGCTAATAAGGTATGTCTAGGCCTGTGGTGATTTTTATTTGTCTGGGAAGAGAAATACCAAAGGAGGTACTAGATACGTAGAATGGGCTGCAAGGAAATATGAAATTTATTCTGTCGCATACAATAAGTCTATCATTCACTTTTGAAACCAACCAGAGAAATAGAAGAAAATTCTTCTGCAAAGGATCAGTATCTCATTTCACTACAGCCAGGAGCATATTTTATTGGAACAAGTGTAGGAGGGTGGTTGTTTTTTGTTTTTTAAATAACTTTTAGCAACTACTGGAATTGAGGCAATTCTGTTCCCTTACCCCAATCACAGCCCCATAGAAACAGAACTGTCATTTGCTGTGTGACTGTTTCCATTAAGCTAGGACATCCTCATTCCCTCACAATGGCCCCTATTTTGTTTGCCTGTAACCAATACCTTTTCTTTATAATGGGTACTCACCACTTTTGGCCAAAAGCCTGAAGGGCTTGACAAGTACCTCTCAGAACTGTATGCTGCACTTCTCCACACAAGGCCAACAGGAGACAACTGTGAGTGGTGCTACCACTCTGCTCCCCTCCCCATTACTAGTCATGAGCCAGTAGCATTGTTTCAGGAAAGGAGCCTGACCCTGCTCCTTAGACAAGATTGCATCCCAGACACCACCGCAGCATCAATTCAAATAGGCTCTCTATTTAAAAGAATTCTAATTGTGGCGCAATCTTTTCTTTCTTCAATACTCTTCCAATATCCTCCCCTGGAGAGTATGTTGGCATGAAGGCCAGAAAGATCCTCTTTGCTGGTTTCATGCAACCACTTGCAGCTCACCGTGGTTTACAGATGGCCCGTGACTAGTGAAGCAGGAGGTAATATAACTAATGTGCTAGAGGCAGAAGTCTTGAGCCAAATATGATGGGATGCAGAATTTTTGCACTCATATTTGGCACTGAAACTGTACTTGGTTGCATTGATAGACATTTCCTCTTAGCAATATGTGAAGATCATGTTTCTGTTCTGATACTGTTAGATTTGTTAGCATTCTTGGATAACTTTTGATTATGAGGTGTTGCTGAAATATCTATTGATGTGAGCTGCTTCAGAGATGGGCGAAATCAGATTTTTGGATAAATCAGACACTTAGGTTGAAGGGGAGTTTGGTTTTCTGTGGACATTTAAATTTTATTTTGTAACTTGGAGCAATGTCTGTTTTAATTTTTTGTATAAATCTAAATAAATATATTTTAATCAGTTTTAAGGTAGGCCCAAATTTGGAGCTGTTTTCTGTTGAGCATTGAAATACTAATAAAACTAAGCAGTTTTTGGTTTGGAAAGTTAAAGAAGCAAATAATTACACTTAGAGATTTAAAGTATTAGGATAAGTTAGGTTGGTGTGAAGAGCTGATAAAAGTATACAAGAAACAACTGATTATGTGATACGAATATGAATTTTGATTTACTTCCATCTAAATTTGTTACATTCCCTGCCTACAGAAAGCAAACATGAAACAGTATAATTTGCTGTTAAAAGTTCTTTCAATGTTAGTGTTTAAGCATGAAACTTTCTCTTTGGAATCCCTGGAAACCACTCTCATTTTTCCTCTCCCATGGTTGAGCTGTGGCAAACATTGTTTTGAAATTGTAGACTTTAACAATCACTATTGATTTCTTCACGAGGGACCAGTAGTTCATCACATACAGAATACATTTTCACAGTCACTCATTTTAATAGGTTATGCAATGAGGTATCAGAGTAGCAGCCGTGTTAGTCTGTATTCGCAAAAAAGAAAAGGAGTACTTGTGTCACCTTAGAGACTAACAAATTTATATGAGGTATATGATTAAAATTGGCGTTCTGAACTATTTTCCTACATTTTCAGATGCATTAAAATCAAGAATGCTAAATCTCAGGTGATCGTTTACAATATACAAAATCGTCATTTCCGTGAACTGTTATAATTTGGGAGAGATGTATTTACACAGTGCAGGTATTTCCTGTGTGGATTTCTTGGGGCTACAGAAGATTCACTTGAGTTTTGGAGGCTGGTTGGTCAGCAGAGTTTGTTGCCTTTTCAGGATGAAGAACAGCAGAGGGGCTGTAATTAGCACTTACTCTCTCATGAGAAAGGCAAAATGCTTTTAGAATGATTCCCAGCAGACATCATGTGTCTCATGTTGTGCTGGTTAACTTCTGATGTCTCTTATTTAGTCTTTTTTAATCCAGTTCTATTCGGTACTCGTTTCATTGCTTTGCAATCTGAAAATGCCAAAATTATCTTTTAGTAGAATCCAAATATTAGTGGTTTAACAAAACATTTGTCTACGTTAGGTATAGTTCTCTTAAAGTATATAAATTCCTGAGATTGGCATGAAGTATTTTGAATGCACATGAACATTTCCTATTACTTTTATTCCTCTTTAGAGCTCTCTTGCTGAGTGATATTTCAGATGTTTTCTCGAAAAAGAAAAAATTTACTCAGTTTGCATTTTAACATTAAGTATTTGAACCATCCCAGTGTCCATATGTTTCATTGTTCATGTCAAAGTGGGGTTCAGAAGAAAATGATGATTTAAAAAAGAAATACAACTTTCTTAATGTATATACATGGTTGTAAGCAGGAAGCCATTTCACCTTACTCAAAGCATACACACCGGATATGATCCAATTTTATCTCCTTCCTGGAGTTTCTTTATTGTTAAATTAAAATGTTCTCTGGAGCTTGACTTGTCCTAGGGTTTAGAAGCTCCAACACCTATTTACATCATGAATTGAAGTTAATAGTATCCACCTGCCAGCATGATTTAGCAAAAATAATTCTGCATCTTTATGTAAGATCCTACCACATAATTTTAGAAGAACCCTGCACCTCTCTGTAGGGTCCTAGAACCTGACATCAGGATGAGTCAGCAGAAGAGCTCTGCATCACTCTGTAGGGCTCTGGAGCCTCCCACACTTTTTAAAAGGAGTTAAGTCTCTGAATAATAAAGTGGAGTGTAGAGTATTAAGATCTAAAGTGTGTACCGATTAAGATTACATTCCAGTCATTAATATTTTCCTCCTGATTACAAAAGGGTAGCTCTTGAGCAATATAGCATGATTCCTAGATCGAGTCTTCAACTTCATTAGTCATTGATTAATCATCAAACCCTTCATCAGTTTAATTACTTGCATCTTTTTCTCTTAAGCTGAAAGATATTCTAAATCCTTACTTTTATTAAACCTTTCAGGATTTTTGATACTTTCTTTACAGGGTGAAGGGAATGCAAATATAAGAGAGTGGGCATCTGCATTCAGGTGTTTCTTTGGTTATTACCAGGGGTGTCACCTCTGTCTTTGTACCCTGTCCTGTCAAGGCATGGATCTGGTCATCAATGGTGAGCTACGTATTCATGATGACCTCCTGCCAAGATTATTGCAACTCTAGGAATGAAACCATGCACTTTGAAAAAACTCCCAACTAATTCAAAACATGGCGAGTACCCAGAAGTCACCTACTACAGGACAGGCCCACCAAAGAAAACAACAGAACGCCACTAGCCATCACCTTCAGCCCCCAACTAAAACCCCTCCAACGCATCATCAAGGATCTACAACCTATCCTGAAGGACGAGCCATCGCTCTCTCAGATCTTGGGAGACAGACCAGTCCTTGCTTACAGACAGCCCCCCAATCTGAAGCAAATACTCACCAGCAACCACACACCACACAACAGAACCACTAACCCAGGAACCTATCCTTGCAACAAAGCCCGTTGCCAACTCTGTCCACATATCTATTCAGGGGATACCATCATAGGGCCTAATCACATCAGCCACACTATCAGAGGCTCGTTCACCTGCGCATCTACCAATGTGATATATGCCATCATGTGCCAGCAATGCCCCTCTGCCATGTACATTGGCCAAACTGGACAGTCTCTACGTAAAAGAATGAATGGACACAAATCAGACGTCAAGAATTATAACATTCAAAAACCAGTTGGAGAACACTTCAATCTCTCTGGTCACTCGATCACAGACCTAAGAGTGGCTATACTTCAACAAAAAAGCTTCAAAAACAGACTCCAACGAGAGACTGCTGAATTGGAATTAATTTGCAAACTGGATACAATTAACTTAGGCTTGAATAGAGACTGGGAATGGATGAGTCATTACACAAAGTAAAACTATTTCCCCATGGTATTTCTCCCTCCCACCCCACCCCCCACTGTTCCTCTGATATTCTTGTTAACTGCTGGAATTAGCCTACCTGCTTGTCACCATGAAAGGTTTTCCTCCTTCCCCCCCCTGCTGTTGGTGATGGCTTATCTTAAGTGATCACTCTCCTTACAGTGTGTATGATAAACCCATTGTTTCATGTTCTCTGTGTGTGTGTATATAAATCTCTCCTCTGTTTTTTCCACCAAATGCATCCGATGAAGTGAGCTGTAGCTCACGAAAGCTTATGCTCTAATAAATTTGTTAGTCTCTAAGGTGCCACAAGTACTCCTTTTCTTTTTGCGAATACAGACTAACACGGCTGCTACTCTGAAACCTGTGATTATGCAAGGCACTGAATTTAGCCGTATAGAGTGGAAATCTGTCAACTTCATGAAAAAACTCGCACAGATACAGACAGACATCATCTTCCTCTCCAAATGCAAACAGATGGACATCATACCGAAAGGACTGAAGGTAAAAAATCCATTACAATCTACATACCACACAGACTATGCTGACAGCTTGTGCCACACACTCTCAAGGAAACTGCGGAACCACCTGATCAACATCCTCTACAGCAAACAGGGAAAGATTAAGAATGAGCTCTCAAAACTGGATACTCTCATAAAGAGCCAACTTCCACACAAACTTCCTCGTGGCTGGACTTTACAAAAACTAGACAAGCCATTTACAAAACACACTTTGATTCTCTACAAAAGAAAAAGGACACTAAGCTATCTAAACTACTATATGCCACAAGGGGCCACAACAATGGTTCCCGTAACCCACCCAGCAATATTGTTAATCTATCCAACTATACTCTTAGCCCAGCGGAAGAATCTGTCCTATCTCGGGGCCTCTCCTTTTGCCCCTCCACCCCCACGAACATGATACAGTTCTGTGGTGACCTAGAATCCTATTTTCGACGTCTCAGACTCAAGGAATATTTCCAACACACCTCTGACCAACATATTAACCCACAGAGACCTTCCTGCCAACACTACAAAAAGAAGGATTCTGGGTGGACTCCTCCTGAAGGTCGAAACAGCAGCCTGGATTTCTACATAGACTGCTTCCGCCGACGTGCACGAGCTGAAATTGTGGAAAAGCAGCATCGCTTACCCCATAACCTCAGCCATGCAGAACACAGTGCCATCCACAACCTCAGAAACAACTCTGACATCATAATCAAAAAGGCTGACAAAGGAGGTGCTGTCGTCATCATGAATAGGTCGGAGTATGAACAAGAGGCTACTAGGCAGCTCTCCAACACCACTTTCTACAAGCCATTACCCTCTGATCCCACTGAGAGTTACCAAAAGAAACTACAGCATTTGCTCAAGAAACTCCCTGAAAAAGCACAAGAACAAATCCGCACAGACACACCCCTGGAGCCACGACCTGGGGTATTCTATCTGCTACCCAAGATCCATAAACCTGGAAATCCTGGACGCCCTATCATCTCAGGCATTGGCACCCTGACAGCAGGATTGTCTGGCTATGTAGACTCCCTCCTCAGGCCCTTCGTTACCAGCACTCCCAGCTATCTTCGAGACACCACCGATTTCCTGAGGAAACTACAGTCCATTGGTGATCTTCCTAAAAACACCATCCTAGCCACTATGGATGTAGAAGCCCTCTACACCAACATTCCACACAAAGATGGACTACAAGCCGTCAGGAACAGTATCCCCGATACTGTCACGGCTAACCTGGTGGCAGAACTTTGTGACTTTGTCCTGACCCATAACTATTTCACATTTGGTGACAATGTATACCTTCAAATCAGCGGCACTGCGATGGGTACCCGCATGGCCCCACCGTATGCCAACATTTTTATGGCTGACTTAGAACAACGCTTCCTCAGCTCTCGTCCCCTAATGCCCCTACTCTACTTGCGCTACATTGATGACATCTTCATCATCTGGACCCATGGAAAAGAAGCTCTTGAGGAATTCCACCATGATTTCAACAATTTCCATCCCACCATCAACCTCAGCCTGGACCAGTCCACACAAGAGATCCACTTCCTGGACACTACGGTGCTAATAAGCGATGGTCACATAAACACCACCCTATATCGGAAACCTACTGACCGCTATTCCTACCTACATGCCTCTAGCTTTCATCCAGATCATACCACTCGATCCATTGTCTACAGCCAAGCGCTACGATATAACCGCATTTGCTCCAACCCCTCAGACAGAGACAAACACCTACAAGATCTCTATCATGCATTCCTACAACTACAGTACCCACCTGCTGAAGTGAAGAAACAGATTGACAGAGCCAGAAGAGTACCCAGAAGTCACCTACTACAGGACAGGCCCACCAAAGAAAACAACAGAACGCCACTAGCCATCACCTTCAGCCCCCAACTAAAACCCCTCCAACGCATCATCAAGGATCTACAACCTATCCTGAAGGACGAGCCATCGCTCTCTCAGATCTTGGGAGACAGACCAGTCCTTGCTTACAGACAGCCCCCCAATCTGAAGCAAATACTCACCAGCAACCACACACCACACAACAGAACCACTAACCCAGGAACCTATCCTTGCAACAAAGCCCGTTGCCAACTCTGTCCACATATCTATTCAGGGGATACCATCATAGGGCCTAATCACATCAGCCACACTATCAGAGGCTCGTTCACCTGCGCATCTACCAATGTGATATATGCCATCATGTGCCAGCAATGCCCCTCTGCCATGTACATTGGCCAAACTGGACAGTCTCTACGTAAAAGAATGAATGGACACAAATCAGACGTCAAGAATTATAACATTCAAAAACCAGTTGGAGAACACTTCAATCTCTCTGGTCACTCGATCACAGACCTAAGAGTGGCTATACTTCAACAAAAAAGCTTCAAAAACAGACTCCAACGAGAGACTGCTGAATTGGAATTAATTTGCAAACTGGATACAATTAACTTAGGCTTGAATAGAGACTGGGAATGGATGAGTCATTACACAAAGTAAAACTATTTCCCCATGGTATTTCTCCCTCCCACCCCACCCCCCACTGTTCCTCTGATATTCTTGTTAACTGCTGGAATTAGCCTACCTGCTTGTCACCATGAAAGGTTTTCCTCCTTCCCCCCCCCTGCTGTTGGTGATGGCTTATCTTAAGTGATCACTCTCCTTACAGTTTTCAGAGTAGCAGCCGTGTTAGTCTGTATTCTCAAAAAGAAAAGGAGTACTTGTGGCACCTTAGAGACTAACAAATTTATTAGAGCGTAAGCTTTCGTGAGCTACAGCTCACTTCATCGAATGCATCCGATGAAGTGAGCTGTAGCTCACGAAAGCTTATGCTCTAATAAATTTGTTAGTCTCTAAGGTGCCACAAGTACTCCTTTTCTCCTTACAGTGTGTATGATAAACCCATTGTTTCATGTTCTCTGTGTGTGTGTATATAAATCTCTCCTCTGTTTTTTCCACCAAATGCATCCGATGAAGTGAGCTGTAGCTCACGAAAGCTTATGCTCTAATAAATTTGTTAGTCTCTAAGGTGCCACAAGTACTCCTTTTCTTTTTGCGAATACAGACTAACACGGCTGCTACTCTGAAATCTATCAAAGTTAGTTAGTTTATGATTGTTGTTAGTGTTAGCATAGTTACTTAATTAAGATGAGAGGACTGTTTTCCCTCTCTTTCTCCCTGGGACACCTGTTCTCTCCTAGTGAGATATGCCTGTTTTTCCAGGATTCAAATGCTGCCTCTCCTGCTGTGAGGCTGTACCACTGAGTGACAGACACTCCAAGTGCGCATCTCCCAGAAATGCTCCTTTTGCTTAGCCATTAAGTCCGGGGCTGAGAAGAACAGGGAGATAAAGCTCATACTGTTGCCAATGGAACCTTCCATGCAAATACCCTCTGAACCATGTCAGGAGACACAACTGCCCCTCCGTCCTCGATACATCTGTCCCAGGACAGACCCAGTGCCCCAGCGCCACTACATTACATATGAAATTTTGTTCATTTCACCTCTAAAATGTTAATTTTTAAATGCATTTCATTTCAAAATGGTTGGAATTTTTGTTTTGTGGAAATTTCAAAATCTTGACATTTCATTCCATTTTGGAACAAAAATACTTTGATATTTTAAATTATTCACATAACTAATAATACTGCATTTTTTACACAAACCTAGCAAAAATCCCATAAACTGTTTTCTTTGTAGAATATCTGAAAAGGTAGAGAGAGAGATTATTGTTGTGGGGTCTCTTTTTAAGTAACTAAGACACACCCAGGCTATAGTGATCAAAGTCAGAGAGGTCTCTAGGTAGAGGTTTCAGAGTAGCAGCTGTGTTAGTCTGTATTTGCAAAAAGAAAAGGAGTACTTCTGGCACCTTAGAGACTAACAAATTTATTTGAGCATAAGCTTCCAATGAAATGAGCTGTAGCTCATGAAAGCTTATGCTCAAATAATTTGTTAGTCTCTAAGGTGCCACAAGTACTCCTTTTCTTTTTGTCCCTAGGTAGAGTAGTCCATGAAGAAATACAACACAAGGTTTATGTCCATGGTAGTATTTTATATAATTGTATCATCCACCTGAACCCCTACATTTTTAAAGTTTTCTTTATAGACCTGATTTTTCTTACTTTCACAAATATTCGGTATCTTTCCTTTTCCCGTTTTATTCTGTCAGTTTCCCAAGGTCTGTATTTATGTGAAGGGCCCTACCAAAGTCATGGTCCATTGTGGTCAATTTCACAGTCAAAGGATTTAAAAAATCATAAATTTTATGATTTCAGCTATTTAAATCTGAAATTTCATGGTGTTGTAGTTGTAGAGTTCCTGACCCAAAAAGGAATTATGGGGATATTGTAAGGTTATTGTGGGGGGGGGGGGTTGCGGTACTGCTACCCTTACTTCTGCGCTGCTGCTGGCAGTGGCGCTGCCTTCAGAGCTGGGCAGCTGGAACGTGGTGGCTGCTGGCCAGGAGCCCAGCTCTGAAGGCAGAGCCAACAGCAGTACCAGCAGCAGTACAGAAGTAAGAGTGGCATGGTATATGGTATTGCCACCCTGACTTCTGCACTGCTGCCTGCAGAGCTGGGCCCTCAGTCAGCAGCCGCCATTCTCTGGCCACCCAGCTCTCAAGGCAGCAGTGCAGAAGTAAGGGTGGCAATACCGGAACACCCCTAAAATAACCTTGTGACACCCCCTCCCTGCAACTCCCTTTTGGGTCAGGATGCCTAATTTGAGAAACGAGAGTCTCTGGAAATCCCTATAGTATAGGAGAAAAACACAGAAAAGACCAGATTTCACAGCCTGTGATGCATTTTTCATGGCCATGAATTTGGTAGGGGCCTAGTTATGTGGCTACACTATAGTTTTGTTTTGTTTTGTTATGCTTCTGAATAGCCTCATCACGTTTTTCTGTGTTCCACTGAGTACAGGCTACTGCCATTGAGTTTTTTGAGAAGTACAGGGAGTTCCTCTTTTATTAGTTCCAATTCTCTTGTGAGAAGTGCCTTCTCTTTTAGCTCCTTTTATTTAGCATTCACTGAAACTTCTGCAGCATTCTCCAATTCACCCAAGTGACCTTTTCTCCAGTTCCCATTTGCTGTGTCAAATACCAGCTTTATCTGTTTTGCTGTAGTCAATGCATGTTCTTTCTACTATTTCATTCTCTTCTGACTCTGTTAGCTACCTTTACTCTGCAATATCAGTCAATTTCTGCAGCCATTGTGCCATAAAAACCTTCATCACAACTGCTTCTATTTGATTGGCAATACTTTTCTGGGATGATTTTCTTGCTAATTCTTTTTCACATTTCTTCCATCTCTTCACCTCTTATAGTGCATCTTACTACAGTTTTTCAGTTTTTACTTGTCAAGTTTCTTTGCTTTCTCTTCTGATTTCCTGGAGTCTTGTACTACTTTGCCTACTGCAGCTTTGCTTGCAGCTTGAGATAGCTGTTTCTGTCATCTTTTCCCATAAGAATTAACTGACATTATGGTATTGACGCAGTTGACTCCTGTTATGGGTCTCTCCATTAACTCCTATTCTACCAGTTTGCATCCTCTCCATTGTGAGTTCTCTTGGGGTGAACTCCTCCTGCTTGGCCTATATTAGTCTTTTTCAGAATCTCTACTATGATCGATTGTCTTCTCCATGTTGACACTGGCACAGATGACACCATCCAGCTGAATTATTTGTCCTGGAGAAACACAGGAGCTCAGGGCGCTGCGTATTGTTTCACAATGTATAAATTACATTTAAATACCACCCCCAGTAAAAAATAAAAATAGAGCATTTATTGCTAAGAGCACTTTAGTTTCAAAAGGTCTGCAGCATATTGCATGTATTTTTAGTTCTGCTATTATGAAAGATAAAGACCAAAAAGACTGATTGTTATCCAGACCCCGACCTGTGCACCTGAGACTTGTAGTTGATTGTTCATTTTATCTTCTTCCATGAGAATGTATACCACAGAAAAGCCAGTTTATTAATGTACATGGGAAGGAACTTTGTATAACAAAACTGTGGACTTTTACCTGAGAAACTACAGCAATATTTGGCAAGCAGTATAGATTAATATCAGGCACATCGACCATCCCAACTCTTTCATTAGACTTTTCTCTCTAAAATGGCTGCCCCACAGTTAATATTTTAATGGCCAAACTCTGCGTTCTGTTGCATCCTTGCAATCCCACTGTAAGTAAAGGAATTGCCAAAGTGTAGAATCTGGCCCTATGTTTTTTAGGCAATCTCAAATATATTAGCTTTGGGCAACATATTACAAGGAAGAGAGGGAAGGCTAAAGCTCTGTTTCCTTCATAGTTATAGTCTGAAAATATAGGTGAAGTAAGATTCC
The DNA here is from genome assembly GCF_009764565.3 of Dermochelys coriacea. NCBI lineage: Eukaryota > Metazoa > Chordata > Testudines > Dermochelyidae > Dermochelys > Dermochelys coriacea. The sequence continues at coordinate 104,906,385 of NC_050070.1, forward strand.
CATGGCCAAACTGTGCTCCAGTACTAAAATGTGGAATCCATCCTTTATGGACTTATGCGGGTGACCTTCTAATATTCCAAAGATAAGAATACTGAGTGATGTGGGTGCCCCAACCTAAGCTGCATTTTTGTACACCCCAGCTATTTTGTCCTCATTTTAAACTGATGTGAGTCCATTCAGTTTAGTGGGGTTGCATGGCGGTAACTAGAGATCGATTGTGACCCAGAGATATATTGGTGTATAACTTTAGACATAGAGACAGGTTGGAATACCCCAGAACAGTCCTAAACATTGGCAAATCCCAGATTCATATCTGCAGTTTGTGGTTTGCACCAATACCATACTTAAAACAACAACATTGTTGGCTACAGTCTGTCCTCAGTTAAACCCTGTGACTGCAGGCGAAATTTTGCCCAGAGTGTGTTAGTATATGGGAAGGACCCTGATCTTCCCATTAACCAGCCCTGCAGTTCTGTTACGGAGTCTGAGTAGCAACCCAGGAAAATAAGGTGGTATCGTGTGACTACTCGACATGGCTCTGCCTGTGAGCAGTTGACATATTCTCAGTGCCGGGATTTTCCCACCCTGGGTTCTGCTGATGCAGCTGAGACCTTCTCCAGCTATAGTCTGGGTCAGTCATCCTTTTTGATGATTTGGATCCAAACTTCTCCTTGCAATAAAGAAGGATGAGAGAAAGGAATTGCATATATAGCAAGCGGTTATACAGAGGCACACAGGCAGCAGTTCTCTATTAAACCTTCTGTACTATAGGACAAGATATTGATTAGGGAATGGAAAGCAGGAGATCTGTGAACAAAGTGGGGAGGGGAAAACCCTTTCATAATGCAAAGGAATAAAGGAAGCTGGAAATGATTGGTACCTAAAGACTGATCATTTTAAATTACTTTTACCCTCAAGAAATTAACGTTGTCTTCTCTCCAGTACCAAGTTAGTTGCTGTATTATTAAAATAGCAAACTCTTAAAAATTGAGCTTCTCTTTTACATACTCTGCATTTACAATGTAGGTGAAAACTGGAACAAAGCAAAGTCCAAATTTACACGTGGGTGGGGCAAGTGAGAGCAACTCCATTTGACTTCAGTTTATCTTATTTAGGTTACATTGCAGGTGTACCTAAATACCCCAAGCAGTATTGGGCTCTCACTTTGCTAGGTGCTGGACAAACAGAGCAAAAAAATACAAAACGAAAGAAAGAAGGTACAATATAATTGATACCTGGTCGTCATTTAGTCCAAAATATTCTTTGTAATGACTGGCTGGCATGTATTAGATAACTACAAAATACCCACTTGTATGTCTCTAATAACATGATTAACTTTGATTTAATACAAAAAGAAATGTTAAAGGAGTCTGAGAGACATATAGCAGTCTCGCAAGCTTGAGATTTGGTGTTTGCTAGCAACTGCCAACTAGGGCTGGTCAGAAGTTTCCAGTCAACTCATATTTCAATGGAAAATTATTTTTGTTTTTTGTGGATTTTTTTTACATGAATATTTTCATAGAAAGTGTCTGTTTTCCTCTAAAAATCTGATTTTTTCATCCGAAAACTGTCAAAACATTTTAAGAGGTTTTTTTTGTTTTGTTTTTAAACAAATAGCCTACATGTTCTGCTGAAAAATAAACCCATTTTTCCAACCAGCTTTGCTTTCAGCTCTGCTCCTTTGAAGCAGCTCACAGCCAGGGCTGGCCTTACCATGAGGCGAACTGAGGCGGCTGCCTCAGGTGCCAGACTGTAAGTGGGGAGGGGGGGGCACCACTGGGACCCAGAGTTTAGAAAATTGTGTCTGCTGCTGTGCATATGTATTCTCTCTGCTCTAGATGCACAGAGATGGTGGAGTGCTGTGCTGGGGGAAGGAGGGCACAAGAGACATAACAGGCAGGCAGGAGAAAAGCGAGAGGGAATAACAGAAAGCAGCAGGAGCTGCAGGGAGAGAGGAGGAGGAGGAGGATGTACCTCTTATATACCTCTCTAGCACCCCGAGGAGCCTGGACTGATTAACACCAGCTTCTCAGGGAGCTTCCTGTTTCCTGCTGCTTCCCTGAACCCACTGGAGGAGAACAGGCAGTCAACTGAAATAGTAGGAGCCAGTTAGACCCTTAAAATGCTGATATCTTCCCTCACTCAGGCCCTGCTACCAGCCTGCTTATTTGTCCCCTTCATTTGAGTGCTGAGAGCCACTATAGCTGGCACAGAACAGCAGTCATGAGTGAAAGAAGAAAATGCCCCTCTGGGGCAGCATTCAGAAAAAGAAAGAAAGCAAAGGAAGCTTTTCTGTTTAAGCAGGAAGGAGCTCTCCTGAGATACATAGACACAAATGTTCACGGTGAGCCTTCCGGCCCCAGTGAGGATGTAAGTGGTGAGGAGATGCCTGATCTTCCAGTTAGCCAGAATTCAGGAGACCTGGCAGCTACTGCAGCATCCATATCTCCATCTCAAATGGATGTAACCATGCACATTCCTGAAGAAAAGTGTAGAGCAGAGAAGAGTGTGGTGGAGGCGCAAGAAACAGCTGCTGCCGAGTTTAGTTCCTTAAGTCTAGATGATCCAGGACTGTGGACCCACTTGAGCAATAGCCTGAGGGACTTCCTTGTACTGCATGGGCCACAGCAAGTGAAAAACTTCATGTTCCCCAAAGACAATGAAAATAGAAGTTTCCATCCAACATATTACTGGCGTGAAATCCCCAATGGTGACAAAGTGGAGAGGCCATGGCTTATGTACTCAAAAACCCAGAATGCTGCATACTGTTTTTGTTGCAAACTCTTCCAGTCTAATGTTCCAGCCACATTGGATTCTACAGGAACAAAGGTCTGGAAAAATCTGGCTAGAAATCTGGCATGCCATGAGAAGGCAGCAAATCACCAGAGAGCATTCCATAGGTGGAAAGAGCTTGAGATGAGACTAAGGTTAAAGGCCACCATAGATGATCAGCATGAAGGGAAGATTGCATCAGAGTCTCTTTACTGGCAAAATGTTCTGAAAAGGCTCATTGCCATTGTGAGAATGCTTGCTACCGAAAACCTAGCACTGCGTGGCACTTCAGATCAGCTGTATGTGTCAAACAATGGAAACTTCCTTACAATTGTGGAGCTGCTGGCTGAGTTTGATGCTGTGCTCCAGGAGCATCTAAGAAGAGTCACTGCCCAAGAAATGTACACACCACTACCTTGGAAAAACAATTCAAAATGAGATCATACAGTTACTGGCAACAAAAGTCAAACAGAAGATTGTGGCAATTCTGAAGTCAGCAAGATATTACTCTGTTATTCTGGACTGCATACCTGACATCAGCCATATGGAATAAATTACTTTAATGGTGCATTTTGTAACAACGACAGAACCTAGTGAAAATGTCCCTGCAATGGTGACTGTCAGAGAGCATTTTCTAAAATGTATTGACATTGATGATACTACAAGAGCTGGTATGACAAATATGCTTCTTAAAAAGCTGGAAGATACGGGAATTGTGATAGCTGACATGAGAGGTCAGGGCTCTGGTAATGGTGCCAACATGAGAGAGAAGAACAGAGGAGTGCAGACACGGATCCGAGAGTTAAACCCTTGAGCTTTTTTTGTCCCATGCAGTTCTCATTCATTGAATTTGATGGTCAGTGATGCAGCATCAGCTTCTAGTGATGCTGCAGAATTTTTTAATGTAATTCAAAGCATCTATGTCTTTTTCTCTGCATCAGCTCATCAATGGCAAATTTTGTAGCAACATCTGGGAACATCCTCTCTGACACTGAAACCATGGAGTGCCACACGATGGGAAAGTCAAGTGGAGGTGATAAAGCCTGTCAAACACCAAATTGGGAAGATAGATGATGCTATAGTTGCCATTATGGAGGATAATGCTGTGACAGGAACTGTTCGTGGGAGAACAGTGGCAGAGGGAAATGGAATCACCGGAAACATACGCAACTTCAAATTCCTGTGTGACTTAGTGTTGTGGCATGACATACTATTTGAAATAAATGTTGTGAACAAGAGACTCCAAGGTGTTGACGTTGATATGTCTGGAGCAATGGAACAACTGGACAAAGCAAAGTCATAGCTAAAGTCATAGCTACAGTCTTACCTACAGAACATTTCAAGCAGCTCAAGGAACACAGCAGTATATTTGGGATGTTGTATGATATTCCAAAACTCCTCACTATACCTGAAGAAGACCTACACCGGCAATGCAGGGCACTAGAAACAGAGTTGACACATTATGTCATGCACAATATTGATGTGAGTGATTTAGAAGATGAACTAAAAGCCCTTTCAAGATACATTTCAGCAGGATCAACTCCAAAAGCTGTTCTGGAATATATGTGCACAAATAAGATGACCACCCTCTTTCCAAATGCTTTTGTTGCTCCGCGCATACTTCTAACACTTCCTGTAACAGTTGCCAGTGGAGAACACAGCTTCTGTAGTGATAATCAGCACAACATGTGTTCCCAGATTCATATATATTTACAGTGAGTAGTAAGGCCTAGACAACACTACTTGGGTCATTCACCCTTTAGTAGGCCAAACATGTGTGTCATTCCCTGTTAAGTAATTTGTCCTTGGATATCTACAGTGATGGTGCTGTCAATTACCTTCATCTGTTCCAATGCACAGTTCTTTTGACTGCAAATAACTTTTTCCCACTGTCTTACTTACTTTTCTTAACCTAGCTTTTGTGAACAAGGGTTTCTTGCTCTCAGCCAGTTTCTCCTGCTACTGGGTATTCAGTGCCGATGCAGCTTCTCACAGTGTTTCACTTGCAGTGATGCCATTACATAAAATAAATGTTTGTGGGTGATTGAGGATAGATTAAGCACCATTTTATGCCTCTTACGAGGAATTATACCTAATAATATGAGGTAAGTATCTCCAAGTAAGCTTTCACGTAGTGTATTGTGTGCAGACACAGGCAGATCTTTTAACACTACCTCCATGTGAGAAATGTTCCATGCAAACTTGCTTCCACCCAACACATCTATTATTGGCTCTCTCATTTTGCTGAAAAAACATTATCAGCCATGCTGAAATTACACAAATTATTGTTAGTGGCAGCTCTGTTTTAGCATACTCTCCATAGGGAAGTGATGGAAACCCCATCATTGGAGACATTTAAAGCTGGACTGAACAATTCACTGGAGTGTATATTGTAGTGAACCGTCCAGCATTAATGGGAAGATGAACTAAGTGACATAACAGGTCCTTTCCATCTCTCCATTTTAGACAATTTTAAAGGAATTAACGATACATTTCACATTTATTGTTCTACTAATTTTATTGTGTGCCTCATGTCTGATCTTTGCCCTATATTTGGACTTGGGCATGTTGAGAGGTTTAAGAGAAATCTTAGATTTTTAAAAAACTTCATTAATTTTCATACGTATTTAATGTGTTCTGTGCAGATAATATCCTCTTTGCAGGCATCATTACAAGCTCTGATCTAATCTGTATGTGCCTGAGTGAATCAGAGGATATGCATCAATATTTTCTTTTTTCAAAGAGGTTACACTTTACAGTAAATAATGAGTTCCCTTGTATGAAATGTGAGTACTGTACACTTGCCACACCCCCACCGTGTTGTTTGTTTAAGGTGGAAACAGGAGATCGCTGGCATACTAATGTGTCTTGTTTCTGTTATAGCAAGAAGAAAATAGTCTAGTACTATATCAAGGTTCGTAGCCAAGGAAAATGAATATATCAGATTTGAAATCTTATACTGTAATAAATTCTACTTGACACTGAATAGTCTATGCTGAAACTACATTATTTTTATGTATTGGCCTATTATGTTTAAATATGGATTTTTTTTATTGGCAGATTTTACGTTTTCTTTTGCAAACACTTATGACAGATGCATTTTATGGCTGAAAGAGCAGTGTCTGTCAATTCTCAACACACCAAAGGTTAGATCTCTGTCAGACTGCAATAATAAAACATTGGAACTATAGAAAACTCAAAGGTCAACTGGATATGGGAGTAATTCTTATAGGGCAAGTTTGGTAACAGTGTTTGTTGTAAGGGTGTCAGAAATAGCTTCCTAGCAGAATTCTTCTGCCAACATTCTGAGGATAAAATCTCCTCCTCTAGAAAACCTTCCTGCCTGTGTTACATTTCAGCTATGGAAGATTCTCATGCCAGCTTCAACTGACAATTTTGCTTGGGGGTAGTGAGACTAAAAGCTTTGTTTGTGCCTTCACTTAGAAAGAAACTATCAAACCCTTTCTCAGGTTCCTTAGACCTTCTGGTTTCTGTTATATTCATTAGGGAAATAATAGGGGAGATAGACTGCTGGTGGGTCCCAAACAAAAACCCAGGTTTGATCAAAATGTAGAGCTTGACCCTTTGTGTAATGGGCCAGATATGAACACCCCATCATTTGAGAACTTTTGCACTAGAGATTGGATTTCAAACAACCATGTTCAGGAGTGTTGGGACCCAGGATCTTAGGTAGGTGTATTATAGAGGAAAGAAGTCTGGATCCAGATTCAATGATCTGATTTGGGGCGTTGGCTCCAGCACTAGAAATAAGAGATTGGTACATGTCTTCAATGACAAACCAAAATGTAACAGAAAAACAGCTGAGCACTTGATAATCTGCTAAGAATGATCTTAGGACTCTGAGTAGCCCAGGAAGTGACTCTGGGATCCCTTAAAAATTCTGCTGTTTGGGAAACATGTGGTGGGAGAATTTGGATTCCCTTCATAGAAAACTCTCTGCTGAATAGTCCAAGGAATGCCAAAGGTATCCAGGGAATGCCCGTGGCAAGTAGTAGGTTGGAGAATAGGACATTCTGGGGTGCAATACAGACCAGTGAGAGTCTGTGTCACACTTGTCCTGCAACCTGGGATGCCTCACAGCACTTTGTTGCTGTAGGTCCCAACCTGGGTTCCTCACAAACAGCATGCAGGTCACAGCTTGAGTGACTGTATATAGCCACAGCCTTGGTTCAGCAGCTCTGACCCGAGCAGCCTGTCAGCAAACACCCGCCACACCCTGGCTTCCAGCAGCCTTGGTTACTATTTGTAGGGTGACCCCCAACACACTTGCTGTCCTGGATTTTCCTCAAAAGACATGTTCTGCACTGTCCTGCCCTCTCCTGGGCAGTTTAGGTATATTAGGTCCTTTGCCTCTCTAAAGGGATCAACAGTCTACTACCTTAAATGGAGATACCCAAAAATTCACAATACTGGATTAGTTGTAAGAAAATAATAAAACAAGTGTATTTAACTATAAAGAGAGATTTTAAATGAGTACAAGTATTGAGACATCAAAGTCAGAATTATTTACAAGAAAAATAAAGAGAAAAACGCTTTTTAAACTTCACCTTGAACCACATGTTTAAGTCCCTTACCACATCTTTCTGTGCATCCGATGAAGTGAGCTGTAGCTCACGAAAGCTTATGCTCTAATAAATGTGTTAGTCTCTAAGGTGCCACAAGTACTCCTTTTCTTTTCACATCTTTCTAGTAACATTGCTGACAAAACTCTCAGGCCAGGATCTGTTCCCAACAGCTGTATCTTTTGTCATCTTAGGTGAAGAGAGAGATGGATAGAAAGAGAGAATTTGGGGTGGTTTTGCCCTTCACATTTATAGTCCAGTCCACTTTTATAGTCCAGTTCCCCTTTGAGATCCATTTCCATAAAGCAAAGCAAAGATTATTCAAACAGTAGAGAAGGAGACGTGGTTCTGATAGAGTAGAAGTCCCATGCTGTTTCTTCTCACCCCTACTTGCTGCAATGCATGTTTTCCTTGGCTCCTGTCTTCCCCTTTCTTGTTCTATGAGGGTCTATTCACAATTATATGTAAATTGAGGTAAACACACATTCCTTTGTTTAAGACCTGCTTAACCAGTTTTGCCTAATCAGGGCTACATGAGTTTGAACATGTGCCACCAATATCACAGAATCATAGGACTGGAAGGGACCTCGACGGTCATCTAGTCCAGTCCCCTGCACTCAGGGGCAATTCGTAACTTTACACATAATGTTGCTATGTACACTTCACCATGATGTTATTGACCAGAGAGTTATTAGTTTTCAAATGATGCCTCATAAGGCATATTTTGTACAAAGATTATTACAATAGTGTATAGGGTGTTAATACAGGAGTGTGCCAAAAACATACATGTGATGGAGGATCTAGTAATTCCTTTCATTTCATATAATATGATGCATGTTGTCTTTCTAGTTGGTCCAGTATGGCACGCAGTTCCTCTGTGCAATATTTCATTGGTCTGCAATAACTGGAATCCCTTGCTCTTAGTCAAACTAATAATATACTTTGCACTTATACATAGTATCATTCATCAAAGGATCTCAGTGTTTCCATATAATGAATTAAGTCTCACCATGAGGAAGAGAGGTTTATTGTCCCCATTTGACAGCTAGGTAATATCAAACATAGCGAAGTGAAGTGATTTGCCCACAATCACAAAATCAGTGCAGAGCCAGAAGTAAAACCCCACAGCCCTGACTCCAAGAGAAGCTTCCTGCCCTCATCATTATACACATCATCATGTTCTCATTACTCCTCTAATGTTTAGGGCAGTGATGAAGCTCCTCCACGCCTATCTGCTTCTGACAAGTCTTTCAATACAGCACTGCCTTAACTTTTATATAGTGTGACAGGGCAAGGCCAAATGGCTATAGAAAAGTAGTGGGAGGTAGATATATTAGCTCCAGGCTAAGCAAATCCCTGGTACCAGGTTAAGTGAAATGGAAGCTGCTCCAGGTTAATTAAGACACCTGGGGCCAATTAAGAACTTTCCAGAAGGCAGAGAGAATGTTATGTTGATTGGGACACCTGAAGCCAATCGGGGGCTGTGACCCTTGTCTCTAGAGAAAGAAGGGTTACGTGGAGGGTCACAGTGAGTCTCTGAGGCTAGCAAAATCCGCCAGGAAACGCGGGACCCACGGAGGCAAGGACAGAGCTTTGTCACAACTGGTGTTAGCAGTGGGATTTCGTTCACAGCGTGGCGGAAGAACGGGGGTTTAAAAAAAAAAGTGCACTGGAGCTTTGGATTTTTTTTGTTTTGGTTTTTGTTTGTTTGCTTTATACCACAATGGAGGAGGTGGTAAGAGCTCTGGTACAAGCCATGGCAGCCAGTAGGAGGCCACCCAGGTTCAGGCAATGGCACATCAGGAGTCTATGTGGCTACAGTAGGAAACCAATCAATTATTGATGAGCCAGGTGACCCAAGATCGTGCCCTCTTGAGAGAGGTGGTGGACCAGCTGAAGAGCCTCACCACCCAGGCCCGAGGGTCCGACAGGATGCGAACCCTGAGGGCCACTGGTTGTCTGCCAAAGATGACATCAGGAGATATGCCTCTATGGTCATCTCCTCTCATTCGAAAGGACTGCTCAGCGTGATGTGTGGCCCCAGGAGCAGTGGGCCAGCATTCTCGCCCGTTTTTTGTGTGGAGAGGCCCAGAAGGCCTACTTTGACTTGCCTGCCACGGATACCACTGACTATACCCGTCTGAAGGCAGAGATTCTAGCAAAATCAGGGGTAACGGCAGCGGTAAGGGCCCAGAGGTTCTATAGTGGAAATACCAGGAGAACAAACCCCCTGAGGTCCCAGCTATTCGACCTCATACACCGCACACGGAAGTGGTTACAGCCTGAGGTGTGCAGGCCGAAGGAGATTTTGGAGACCCTGGTCATAGACCATTACATGCGGGGACTGCTGCCAGATCTCCGCAAATGGGAAGGCCAGAACGATCCGTCCATGTACAACGAGATGATCACACTGGTACAGAGATGGATGACAGCCAGGGAACTGATCTGATTACCCAAGGAAGGCCCCTTTCGAAGCAAGCACCCGACCCCAACCCTGGAAGGTTGGGCAGCCAAACCCCCGGGGAGTCCTAGGTGGAAGAAGGGGGGGGCCAAAAACCAGTGGGGACCCCAGAAGGAAGGGATTGACCTGAGTGTGGGGAACCCCAGAACTAACCCTCTAACCCCGGGATAGGGGAGTGATTAAAAGCAATTATAGATGTTATGCATGTGGGGAGTGGGGACACATAGCAGCACAGTGTCCCAGCACCGAGGAGCCTATGCAATGTAACTTGGGGGATTGGGAGGTCCCATGCTCCCTTATCCACCTCGTGGGGGTCACATTAGTCCCGCATAGTTACTAGGCCAGTGAGGATAAATGGAGCAGAGACTACGGCACTTGTGGACTCTGGGAGTGCTATCACCCTTATATCTGGTAAGCTGGTAAAAAATAGTCATCTGCTACAAGCCAAACGCGTAGCAGTGACGTGCGTGCATGGGGCCGTGAGCCATTACCCCACCATCCCAGTGGAGACAGAGGTTCAGGGAAACCCCATGGAGGTGACTGTGGGTGTAGTTCCTAAACCTCCATATTCTGTAGTCATTGGGAGGGACTATCCAGGATTTGATAATTTACTCCCCCCGGAGAGGCTGGAGGGAGGTGGGGACCCTGAGGACAGCGACTCGTCACAGTGGGAATGTCAATCCCCGGTGTTTGCTGAGATTTCTCAGGATCTGTTCTCAGCCCCCAGAAGACCCGGAAGACAAAAAAGAGAGGAAGGCCGCGAAGGCCTTGGAAACCCGGATCCTGACCCAGGGCCAGAAGACCTCCCTAGATGGACGCTAGCAGCCAACAGAGAAACTTCCACCACAGAAGGTGAGCCAGAAGCTGCCCCCAGCCATGACGGCAAGCCATTGGAAGAAGCAGAAGCCGACCTCTGGGAGTTTAGGCAGGTTAGTCCCGGGAGAGAGACTTTTGGGCGGGACTAGGCAGAGGAGCCCAGATATGATAACGCCAGGAAAGAGGTGGCCGAGATCGATGGGATACCCGTGGATGGGAAGGTCCGGGGTCCTGGACCTTACTTTATAGTGAAGAAAGATCTCCTGTACCGTGTGGTACAAATGCAGGAGCAAGAGATACAACAACTTCTGGTGCCACGAAAACATCAAAAAGCCATATTGAGTCTCGCCCACAGTCACCTGTTTGGAGGACACCTAGCGGTAGAGAAAACCCAGGCATGGATCCTGTGGAAGTTCTTCTGGCCAGTAGTACAGGAAGAAGTCCGGCAATACTGCACCTCTTGTCCGGAGTGTCAGTTACATAGCCCTCGCCCGCACTTGCGAGCTCCTTTGATACCTCTTCCAATAATAGAGGTTCCTTTTGAACGGATAGCCATGGATCTGGTAGGGCCCCTAGAGAAGACGGCTCGGGCCACCAACATGTGCTTGTTCTACTGGACTATGCAACCCGGTACCCGGGAGCTGTTCCCCTGCGCAACACAGCTTCCAAGACAATAGCTAAGGAGCTAGTACAGATCTTTGCCCGGGTTGGGCTACCCAAGGAGATATTGACTGATCAAGGGACACCATTCATGTCCAAGTTGGTGAAAGATCTCTGTTCATTGCTCCATTTATAAGCCCTACGGACCTCTGTATACCACCTGCAAACAGCTGGCCTTGTGGAAAGGTTCAATAGGACCCTCAAGGCCATGATCAGGAAAGTGGTGAGCCGGGATGGGAAAGATTGGGATACCCTATTGCCTTACCTCATGTTCACCATCCAGGAGGTTCCGCAAGCCTCCACGGGTTTCTCTCCTTTCAAACTACTATATGGGCACCACCCTCGGGGCATATTGGATATAGCCAGAGAAGCCTGGGAAGAGGAGCCAAATCCCGGAAGGAACATAGTTGAGCATGTACTGCAGATGAGAGATTGGATAGCCCGAGTTATGCCCATTGTACGGGAACACTTGGAGAGAGCACAGGAGACCCAATGAACCCATTATAACCACCAAGTGAAGCTTCGATGGTTCCAACCAGGGGATCGGGTGATGGTACTGGTGCCCACAGCAGAAAGTAAACTGTTGGCCCAGTGGCAGGGACCCTACGAAATAATCGAAATAACCATGGGAGAGGTGAACTATAAGGCCGCCGGAAATCGGAGCAAATTTACCACATCAATCTTCTAAAACCTTGGCACGATCGAGAGACATGCTTAGTCATGCAGGAGACCCTTCCCCAGGAGGATAACTTACACGAGCAAGTGAGGATATCATCCGACTTGACACCGATCCAAAAGATCGAGGCAGCTGACATGATTAATCGCAACAGAGATGTGTTCTCTACAAAACCAGGGTGGGTGACTGAGACCTATCACCATATCCACACGATCCCCGGAGCCAAGGTAACATTGAGACCCTATCGAATCCCAGCAGCCAAAAGAGAGGAAATCAAGGCCGAAGTAAAGAAAATGTTAGAATTTGGGGTTATTGAAGAATCTTACAGTCAGTGGTCCAGTCCAATTGTTCTAGTGCCTAAACCTGATGGTACCATGAGATTCTGTCATGACTTTCGCTAACTGAATGAAATATCCCAGTTTGATGCATACCCCATACCATGCATCAATGAACTGGTTTACCGACTGGGTAGTGCCCGATTCTTGACTAAACTGGATCTGACAAAAGGATACTGGCAGATTCCTCTGACCAAAGAAGCTAAAGAAAAGACAGCATTCTCCACCCCAGATGGGTTATTCCAGTACACCGTCTCCCTTTTGGGCTACGTGGGGCCCCAGCCACATTCCAGCACCTCATGGATAAGCTGCTGTGCCCCCATACTAGTTATGCAGCTGCATACCTAGATGATGTCATCATCCATACGCCAGACTGGGGAACCCACTTGGAGAAAGTTGAGGCAGTACTGCACACCTTAAGGTGGGCTGGCCTCACTGCTAATCCCGCTAAATGTGCCATAGGGCTAGCAGAGGCTAGGTACCTGGGATATATTGTGGGAAGGGGTATAGTGAATCCCCAAATGAATAAGCTAGAGGCAATTCAAAACTGGCCCCAGCCGACCTGAAAGAAGCAGGTCCGTGCGTTCCTAGGCATGGTAGGCTACTACTGATGGTTTATTCCCCACTTTACCACTAGGGCAAATCCCCTAACAGACCAGGTGAAGGCCCGAGGTCCAGACATGGTCAAGTGGACCGACGCAGCAGAGGGGGCATTTACAGACCTTCGGACGGCCCTCTGTAATGACCCCGTACTCATAGCCCCAGACTTTAACAGGGGATTTATTTTACAAACAGATGCTTCCGAGGTGGGGTTGGGAGCAGTTCTGTTGCAAATGGTGGGAGAAGAGGAACACCCAATCCTCTACCTAAGCAGAAAGCTTCTCCCAAGAGAACAGAAATACGCAGTAGTCGAGAGAAAATGCCTTGCTGTCAAATGGGCTATGGAGACACTGCATTTTTACTTCTTAGGCCGGTGATTTACTCTTGTGACGGACCATGCAGCTCTCCAGTGGATGCAGCAGAATAAGGAAAAGAATGCAAGGGTCACCAGGTGGTTCTTATCCCTCCAACCGTTCCAGTTCCGCATACGGCACAGGGCTGGATGCCACCATGGCAACGCTGTTGGTCTGTCATGAGCATACTGCCTGGAGTCCCAAGTTGCCCAACTCTATGGTGTTGAGTTGGGCGGGGGGATATGTGATGGGGCAAGGCTAGATGGCTATAGAAAAGTAGTGGGAGATAGATATATTAGCTCCAGGCTAAACAAATCCCTGGTACCAGGTTAAGTGAAATGGAAGCTGCTCCAGGTCAATTAAGACACCTGGGGCCAATTAAGAACTTTCCAGAAGGCAGGGAGAAGGCTAGGTTGATTGGGACACCTGAAGCCAATCAGGGGCTGGCTGAAACTAGTTAAAAGCCTCCCAGTCAGTCAGGTGGGAGGGCATATCAGGAGTTGTGGGAAGAAGTTGTGCTGTTGGAGAGGCTGAGTAATACACACCATATCAGGCACAAGGAAGGAGGCCCTGAGGTAAGGGTGAAGTGGAGCCTGAGGAAGTGAGGGCTGCTGTGGGGGACGTAGCCCAGGGAATTGTACATGTCATGTTTCTAAAAGGTCAGCTACCATAGCTGATACTATTAGGGTCCCTGGGCTGGAGCCCAGAGTAGAGGGTGGGCCCAGCTCCCCCCCCACCTTTGCTCCCTGTTTAATCACTGAGACTGGGAGACAGCAGAGACTGTGCAAGGAAGGATAACTTCTCCTCACCTCCCTTGCTGTCTTATGATGAAAATGGCTCAGTAGACTGTGACCCTTGTCTCTAGAAAAAGAAGGGTTATGTGGAGGGTCACAGTGAGCCTCTGAGGCTAGCGAGATTCGCCAGGAAACGCGGGACCCACGGAGGCAAGGACAGAGCTTTGTCACAATAGTTAATTTCATACTATGGCCTTATCGCAACTCTGCTTCATGTTGTGATTACCTTTCTGAATACAGTAGTGATATATAGCTCTGTTTTGATTTTTTTCTTGCTTACTGAATTTTGCATCCTATGTATATAATAGATTTTTTAAAAAAAATATTGTTAGAAGAACATTAAAGATACAAAGTCAACAAATCAAATATTAGGAAATAACAGAATTGGATTGCCTTTAAAACCTTAATCTGCCACCTAGGGCCTGTGCATTATGCTAGTCTCTAATTACATGATCACATACTATGTTATGAACATTTTTAGTGCAGTTTTTTAATGTATTTTTATTTTTTAAAAAGCCAGCTAAAAAACCAGACTTCATTGTGTGGAATCATATTGACACCCATATGGGTCATCAACAGTTAGAACCTTCAGATTCAAAGCACAGACCTCTGCCATTTGATCTAATAGGGTAACTGATAGCAGTAGAAAGAAAAGGAGTACTTGTGGCACCTTAGAGACTAACAAATTTATTAGAGCATAAGCTTTCGTGAGCTACAGCTCACTTCATCGGATGCATTTGGTGGAAAAAACAGAGGAGAGATTTATATACACACACACAGAGAACATGAAACAATGTGTGTGTGTATATAAATCTCTCCTCTGTTTTTTCCACCAAATGCATCCGATGAAGTGAGCTGTAGCTCACGAAAGCTTATGCTCTAATAAATTTGTTAGTCTTTAAGGTGCCACAAGTACTCCTTTTCTTTTTGCGAATACAGACTAACACGGCTGCTACTCTGAAACCTGTGATAGCAGTAGTAGGCTGTTATCCTCTATACATACCAGTCACTGGAGGGGCATGAGACACACTTTGCCAGTGGGTTTTGCACCTATTTGATGACAACAGAGGAACAGTAAGACATCTATACTACACACCACTTTTAGTTATGTGTAGCTACATGCCTCAGTGAAAAGCAAGCCGTGAGGTTTGGGAGTGAAGGAGGCAGCGGGAAAGGGCTGATCCTTTTCTCATTGGCTCCCCAGTTCAGAGCCTTTCGTTGCAATGGGGAAAGCGAGGAGGCGGCTTGACACTAAATGGCTAAAGATAGCAGTGTAGACAGGAAGGCAGGGCTTGCGTAAGTAGAGAGCTGTGTAGGATTTGTACTTGGGTACATATCCACGCCCTTCAGGCATGTCTGTACTCTACTTGCCTCAGCCATTTACATCTTTCCCTATGGCAGAGAAGGATTCTAGCAGTGGGGAGCAGCTGAAGTCATTCCCTCCAGTGCTGGGAGGAGGGGTGTCAGGAGACTGGGTTGTAAACGGTCCATCCTAATGGTTAGAGCAGGAGTCTGTCCTAGTGGTCAGAGTCCAAATGCCAGAGACAGGGCCAGAACCAGGAACCGAGGGTTGAAACCAGATTATCAGAAGTGAGGAGCAAGGCTGGGACAGGATGGAACAAGGCTGGGTGCAGGGCAAGAGCTGGGATGGTGCTATGGAGTAGCAGAGCAGGAGCAGGGCTTGGTAAGAGACGAGCCCAGGATCAGGCAGATTCCGGGGTCGTGGGCATTGAACAGCCAGCGACCTACTGCTAATCTTAAGAACCTGACTGCTAGCTTCCTCAGCCAATCAGGCAGGGTGGTCCATCAGGCAGCCTACCTGACTCATTAGGGTGTCAGGAGTTCTGAGCAAGCGCAGTGCAGGGCCTTACAGCGAACAGGGACTAACCTAGTACCTATTCTACATGCTGCCAAAAGAAGACTGCGCTGTACACATAGCCTAAATCTGCACTGTCCATAGGTGCTAGAACTAGAGGTGTGGCAGGTGCTGCAGCACCCCCTGACTTGAAGTGGTGTCGATAATATAAGGGGTTTACAATTTGGTTTAATGGCTCTCAGCACCCCCACTATACACATTGTTCCAGCATCCTGGCTGTGTCCATCCCAGCCTTCCTCTGGCCTCACATCCCCCTTCTCAACCCTTTTGCATTGGAGCAAATTAAGCTATTCCTTTCCCCTTTCCCGGTGAAATACACTCACATCTACTTGTATTGTCACCATAGAAGAGATTAGAAGATCACCTTATGCTGTAGGCAGTTGAGGTTCCTTTGTGACAACTTGCTTCCTATTGAATGAATAGATTAGTCTTAGATTCTAAGGTCAGAAGGGACCATTGTGATCATCTAGTCCAACCTCCTGTGCAACACAGGCCATGGAACTTCCCCAAATAATTCCTAGAGCAGATCTTTTAGAAAAACATCCAATCTTGATTTAAAAATTGCCAGTGATGGGAAATCCAATTGTTCCAGTGGTTAATTACCCCAACTGTTAAACTTGTATACTTTATTTCCAGTCTGAATTTATCTTGCTTCAACTTCCAGCCCTTGAATCATGTTATACCTTTATCTGCTAGATGGAAGAGCCCATTTGTAAATTTTTGTTCCCCTATAGGTACTTACAGGCTGCATTCTTTCTCTTTGTTAACCTAACTCGCTTGAGCTCCTTGAGTATATCACTATAAAGGATTATTTTCTAGTCCTTTAAAAATGCTCACCTGCTTAAGCATGCAGTATGTTCTTGAAGTGAGTGTCCCTCTCATTGTTTCCTCTTAAGGAAACCATCCACAACAGCCTGAATGCATCCCAGAAAGCCACAATAAGAGCCTTTCAACAGCAAGTGCCTGATGGCATGACGTCGCTGTGGGATTTCTATTGAACTTTATGTTCTCATAAACAATGCTGTGGTGCCAGTGACCACAAGACAGAGGTTTTCAAAAAGAAAACATTATTATAAGTGGCCAGTGTGACTACTTTATCTATTATTAAGCTCTATTGTAAGAGTTGCTGAGTGGATCACAGGAAGAACATGGGAGTGGTTGGGGAATCGTAAAGAAAAGCTCAGAGGAATTGTCTTAAATAAATTGAGTTCAGAGCAGGAAGCTGTGGCTCTAGCTACATCTTGCTTCTCATCAAACTTGAATAATAAAAAAAACCCTACAATCCCCTTCCCACACCCATGACTCATTTAAAAATAAATTACTTTCAGCTAGCCCCTGCTTGTCTACGGCGTCAGTCTCTGGCCAGGCATGAGCACTGCAGAATGACACCATGTTCTGGAACACAGCTGGGTAAAGTGGACTTGTTTTTATTTTCTTTAGACCAATAAATCACTTCAGTTGCTTATAGTGCACTGCCATGGGGGTGCCATGGGGCAACAGTACAGCCATAACCAGGATGGGGCAAGAGGGGCAGCTGCCCAGGGGGCAAAGCTGCAGGGGCAGAAAATGGGGTGGCATATGGGGGGTGGGATGGTCACGTGGGGTCATGTGTGCCATTCCCCCCCCAGATTTCTGCCTTCCATTTAGGACAGAACTTTTCAAACTGCCCCACAGTTTGCAAACTGATACCTCCTGCCAGAAGCCGGCAGATTGGGAGCCAGGGCACTGGCTAGCGGTCTGCCAGCCTTCCCTACCCTACTCCCCGAGCCAGGCTGCCACCTCTGCATGGCCAAGCACTCCCCAGGCAGGGTGGGAAAAATAGTTCTGAACTGCTCCCCCAAAGGATCCCAGTACTGGCCAGTGGCACCCCCTGGAGCCAGCCCCTCTCCGCAGAGGCCGGCTGCCATGAGATGCTCCCCAAAGCTCTTGCTTGCCATTGCTCTGGTGCTCCTGGCTCTGCAGCTGGTAGCTGAGCTCCACAGGCAGGGGCCAGCTCTAGGGGGCATTGCCAGATGGCACCGCACTCCTCCAGGGGAGAAGCAAAAGTGCACTGGGGTGCAGCTCGGAGCTGTGCTGCCCACCCTGCCTGAGGAATGCTTGGCTGTGCATAGGTGGCCCAGCTCAGGGAGCAAGGCAGGGAGGGCTGCCAGGCAGCCAGCCAGCATGGAGAGGCAAGGGCCTGAGCAGCTCCCACCAACTTCCAATCCACTGGCTCCAGGCAGGAGGCAGTAGTTTTTTAACTGGGGGACACACTCTCGCAGTTTGAAAACCTCTGGTTTTCAAATGGAAGTCAGAAATCAGGGGGGCGGGCATGTCATCCCACATGCCTCCCCCATGCATCACCCCTTAGGAGGTGCAAATATGCTTGCTTGCCCCAGACACTAAAATGCCTAGCTACAGCTCTGGCAAACAGAGTATGGAAGTGAAAGCATTAACTTCAGTTGCTGGAATAATAGGCATGGACTCCTAGGGCTGGAGCACTCACGCAAAAAAATTAGTGGGTGCTTAGCACCCACTGGCAGCCAGCTTCCTCCCCTCCCACTCGCTGATCATCTCCTCCTCCTCCCTCACAGCGCCTCCCGCCTGCCACGCTTAGCTGTTCCACGGTATACAGGAGGTGCTGGGGGGAAGGGGATGAAGCGGGGATGGGGTGCACCCGGGGGAGGGGCAGAGCAGGGGCAGGAACAGGCAGGATAGGGATGGAGTAGGGGCAAGCCCTGTGGCTAAGCGGGAGTTGAGCATCCTAGGGAAAGGAGGAAGCTGGCGCCTGAGGCAGGGATAGTAAAAGCCTGCAAACTCTTTGTCGTTTATCTCAACATATGTGTGTCTTTGGCATTGGAATATCTCCCAACCTGTTAGCTGCAAACAAAAGTACAGTGTGGCTTTATTTTGTGAAGCATCTGTCATACAAACACATCCCCAGCTGCTTTACACAGTTAAACTGCACACTGAGAATTAAACAACAGCAAAGGGAAAGAGCAACTAAGGAGGCATATAAAATAAGTGTTTTTTGCTGAGTTTTGGAGAGATGAGTCAATGAAGCAGAAGGTTACTGGAAGATAGAATGGCGCAGTAATACTATTGCAATGAACTGGCAAGTATGTTTGTTTACCACTGCTCTCTACTCGATACAACTAGAATGGCTGAATTTTGTCATAGGCTCAAAACAGAGAGGAGGGATGGCCCACGGATTGGCGTGCCAGCCTGCAACGGGGGAGACCTGGGTTCAATTCTCTTCTCTT
The DNA here is from genome assembly GCF_009764565.3 of Dermochelys coriacea. Lineage (NCBI taxonomy): Eukaryota > Metazoa > Chordata > Testudines > Dermochelyidae > Dermochelys > Dermochelys coriacea. The sequence goes on from NC_050070.1 coordinate 104,925,553, forward strand.
TCACAAGCTTCCTGGGTTTCCTTGGGCAAGTTCCCAGCCTGTAGAATGGGGTGATGATAATAATTCCGTACCCCACAATAGTGTTGTGAGTGTAAATGTATTACAAAACAAGTGTGAGGTGCTCAGATACCACAATGATGGGGGCTGTATATGTATCTTAGCTAGAAGGCTCCAAGCACAGATTCTCCTTTAGTGAGAGGAGCTTTAGCTTTCCCAGCAGAATTGGAATTCTGTCCCACTGGTACTGTGAAGTTCCCTATTGCCACTGCATGCAACAACATAACAAGTGTGAAGTCCTCCATGTCTGTTTGCTGCAATATGCTTTGCAAAAATTGATGCTTTATTGCAGAAGGTCTGGTTTCAGAGTAGCAGCCGTGTTAGTCTGTATTCGCAAAAAGAAAAGGAGTACTTGTGGCACCTTAGAGACTAACAAATTTATTTGAGCATAAGCTTTCGTGAGCTACAGCTCACTTCATCGGATGCATTTGGTGGAATCTCCTCTCTGTATTTTCCACCAAATGCATCCGATGAAGTGAGCTGTAGCTCACGAAAACTTATGCTCAAATAAATTTGTTAGTCTCTAAGGTGCCACAAGTACTCCTTTTCTTTTTGCAGAAGGTCTGTATATCCTAGTTTAGGAAAATACATGTGAAATTGCTTTAGCCAGAACATTTTATTAAGAAAGTGTCACAGGTCCTTAGAGCATCTTTTCAAAGAGCAACAGAAAGAGACTTAATAGTCATCATTGTTGTCAGTTATTTATTTTTGTAAAAATATGGTCCCAAAGAGATTTTGCTGCTTACGGGAACTGCATGTCCATGAGTTGCAAAAGTGTAATCACACATGATTAATAAGTATGTAGGGTCTTTAAATACCCATGACCCTTGCCTGCTGTCCCTAAACTATCTATCAGTCTACCACACTGAATCATCACCTGAAGCATTTCCCACAAATGGTTCAGGAACATTGCTGCTAACGGGCTGTTTTTATGCACATATTATTCATGAGAGCTGCTAATTTCCCAGAGATTTCAGTGTGGTTGTTGAAGAGCCTCGTGAGAAGGCATGCACTCCAATATTCCCAAATCTTTGAGGATCTAAGCACTACCATTGTTACTTAACTGAGGAAGAAAATATCAGAGGCTAAATACTTGAATGGGCACTGAGACGGAGTGAGAGCCACATATAAACAGTAGGATCTAGCAGTTAGATAATGAAAAAACAGCTCAAAATTAGACACTGAATAGCCAACGCCAATCCGTTGTGTGTGTGGTAAAAATCTTTTTTTAAAGATAAATATTTAAAACAGCTTTTTCCCCCTCCCAAAGGTGTTTATTTTATTTTCTCCACAACCTGCCATATACTTTACATTCTCTGGGTGATGCACTGTTTACATTGTAATGCTTTTTGCCCTACGGCGCGCAAACCCTTTGTTTCTTTCGACATCACCTGGGAATGGTGCAAAGAAACAAATGGTTTGATTTCTTTCTGGAAAGTATTCTTTAAAAATAACTGTACTTTAAGAGGTTTTTTTTTTAAATTAGCTCCTTTTTCCAGTTGAATGATTTGGCCAGTTAAGGGCCACAGTTTGCAATCTAAACCCTGGTGGGTATAATAAGTGGACAGACTTTCACATGAAAAGAGCATTATTTTCTATTACTCATAGGTACCATCAGGACAGGTAACAGCAGGCAATAAAGGTCTGGCAAGTTTCATGGTTTGAGAATGCTAAAGAGGGCCATTCAAGCCAAAAAACATCCTCCATCCCCAATCACTTAGTGAAAATCAAACTTGACACAACTTGGATCAAGTAAAGTAAGGTATGTTTATTTTTGACCTTCTGTGGTGTGCATAGGAATCCATTAAGATGTGAATTACTAAGCAGACAGCTTTGCATGGAACACTAGCTTCCATTTTCCCATTTGAACATTTCCAGAAGGAATCATTATTGCAGGAAAATATTTCTAAACATTTCAATATGCTAAAAGGTTTCAGAGTAGCAGCCGTGTTAGTCTGTATTCGCAAAAAGAAAAGGAGGACTTGTGGCACCTTAGAGACTCTAAGGTGCCACAAGTCCTCCTTTTCAATATGCTAGAAAGAAAGCTCCAATTCTTTTGTCAGTTAGATATTTACAATGATGTGTACTGAATAATTATATTAGTCAAGATCAAGAATTTCAAAATAGGTGCCTCACGATGGGCTACTAAGTCTATATTTGGGCACCTAAATAAGTGACCTGATTTTCAAAATTTCTGAACACTATATCAGTGCTGATAGTTACAAACATAGCTATCGATATTTGACTGAATGGGCTCAGAAGGGGGAAGGTATAAAGGATATCCCCATGCCCTGATTCCAACCACGTCCACAGAGTTCACATCACACTCCCTGTCAGTACCTGGCCCAAGCCGGAGTAGCTAATGATCCAACCAGTGGATCAAATTCGGTGATGAATCCTGATCACATGCCACCTGAGGCATGTTGTGCATGCTCTAAGAAGATGTATGCTGGGGAGTGGGATGTATCTCTACTTCCCTATACATTTAGGTTTTAAATATTGTTATTAGAGCTGGCCAAAAATTTTCCAACAGAATGTGTTTGTGTTGAAAAATGTTATGTTGTTTAAATCAAAACTTGTTGTGGGAATGTGTCCATGTTGACAAAATTTTGTGTTGGAAACACAAATCAAAATGAAGCATTTTAGTACGGTAAAAAAAATTCCATTCAGAATATTTTGATTTTTTTCTCTCATTTCAAAATTACATTTCAAATTTTATTTTAAAATTATAAATAATGTAATATAACATTTTAAAAGGCAAAATCAGAACAAAACATTTTGATTGTATTTAACCATATATTACTACTTATTTAAAAGTCTGGGAAATTCCCACACAAAAAACTTCATTAGTTTAGAGTTAAGGGACTTGATTCTCTTGTGCTATAAATCAGGTTTACATAAGTGCAACTCCATTAAAATAATAAAACTGGTATAAAGTAGTAATAAAGAGTGCCCAAGTTTGATAGACTACATCCTAAAGACTAAAGAAAACTGTTTATTTTCTTGTTTAACTCATTCAACACCTCATTTACACACCATCTACCAGTTCCTCTTTTCAAGGTTAACTACTTTCCTTCCCCCATCCCGCATATGTATATCCTTGTTATGAACAATCAATGGGCACTCTGGAATTCTGACCATAGATAGAACACACAAACGTACATTGTTGAAATCTGTCTCTGCGTGTAACTCCTATATAAGAATTACTGCCAGATTTAGAATAATAATTAACAAAAATCACCTAGGCACATAACTTTTTCTAAACCTTATAGGAAAAACTTCTTGCTACCACTGTTTGCAGTGTGACCCAATCTTTCACTTATACAATATTAAACCATGTACAGAACTACATAATGTCTAGTTGTTGAATGCCACACCACCCTTGTATTATCAAAAACCATTAACTCTGTAACTAGTAAACATGCTCACAGTTCAAGGATCCCAGAAGAGTGTTCAGGAAGATGCTGGGATATGGACAATGGAGCAGAAGTAATTAAACTGAAAAAGGAGAACTGATCAGGGGAAATGTACATAGGCTGTTGAATAACATAATTGCTTATTTCCTTGCATTTTAGAGTTTGCACTGGTGGGCTATGCAGTCTAACAGCCTTAACTCTAAGTTAACCAAATGTTATATACATATACCGAGTCTCTGTCCATGTCTAAAATCAAATCAAATTCAGCCCTGGTGCAACTCTGTTGATTTCAGAGGAATTACACCCAGGATGAATCTGGCCTCTCTTTCTTGCAGTGTTTCTATAATCTGCAATTGGAGCAATTCTAAACTCTCCAGGGAATCCTATATCCTTCTCATTTGCAGCATTTGACAATGCAGGGAGGTTTGCTAATCAGCAAACTTTCAAATCAAATTCAGCCCTGGTGCAACTCTGTTGATTTCAGAGGAATTACACCCAGGATGAATCTGGTCTCTCTTTCTTGCAGTGTTTCTATAATCTGCAATTGGAGCAATTCTAAACTCTCCAGGGAATCCTATATCCTTCTCATTTGCAGCATTTGACAATGCAGGGAGGTTTGCTAATCAGCAAACTTTCAAATCAAATTCAGCCCTGGTGCAACTCTGTTGATTTCAGAGGAATTACACCCAGGATGAATCTGGTCTCTCTTTCTTGCAGTGTTTCTATAATCTGCAATTGGAGCAATTCTAAACTCTCCAGGGAATCCTATATCCTTCTCATTTGCAGCATTTGACAATGCAGGGAGGTTTGCTAATCAGCCCAGAATATATCATTCTGTATAATTTTACACTTAATTCCCTCTCAGAACTTTGGCTATAAACTACCTCTCTCTTTGACCTACCAGTTCAAACCACTTCAGGCTGCTTGAGTCTGTGCAATGAACATGGTACAAAGACTTCATATAATAGGATTCTGCCACCTCCTAGAGAATCGTCTTGCCATGCCTACTGATTTCAGAGTATATAAATCCTGTTTTATTAGCATGTATAACAAGCAATTACACAGGCTAAGTGAGCTGTGTAAAACTCACGAAAACTTATACTCAAATAAATTTGTTAGTCTCTAAGGTGCCACAAGTACTCCTTTTCTTTTTGTGGATACAGACTAACACGGCTGTTACTCTGAAACAGGCCAACAGTGTGACTCGAGTATTAATGAATCCGTTTTTTTCTCCCTTTCTGGATCATATGTATTTAAACAGGATTTGGTACCATGTCTTGTTTCTAGAGCAGAAAAGAGTGTGTAGCCCCTTAGCTGCCAGAGATTTCAGCCTCCCACTAGCCTCACTGATTCTGAAGTTGGAACAAATGTGTATGGCAAGGAAAGGTATGAGGGGAGTAATTGTACAACTGCTATGAACTTAAGAGCCAAGGAACTACAAGTGAGCTCTCTGCATTACTTCTCCCAAGCCACTCTCTAAGGATCCTCAAAAAGAAAAGGAGTACTTGTGGTACCTTAGAGACTAACAAATTTATTTGAGCATAAGCTTTTGTGAGCTACAGCTCACTTCATAAGGATCCTGCCCTTGTATCTCCCTTGAGCATTGGCTGTGGAGGGAGGGAGGCTGGGATGGAGTCCTAAACTGGAAGAGATTTTTAAATTAGTTTTTGGAGGGCATGGTTAAGGTTACTGGGTGGGGGTCCTTCCTGCTACCCACTGCTGCTACTCCCATGGGAGAAATACAGTGTTCTTTGCCTCATAGGCATAGATTCCTCCCCTTAGCCTCTTTTAGGGTTGTTGGACAGAAATATTTGGTCAGCGGACTATAATGCTCCTTTAAGGCTTTACACAGCTGTCTATCAATCATTTACTATTAAACCATTACTATACATGTTTATAATAAAGGTGCCTGCCTTTTATTCTAGAGTTGGGTAAAGGGAATACTTGCACACTTGTATGTAAATGTCATTCTAATGCTTACCAGGTAAGACTGCTTTTGCTAAGGTTTAAATAATTTCCCATGATAAACAATGTTTCACAAAACTTCATTTCCATGGGCTGAAGTTGTCCACGGTTAGTCTCTTCCTGAAGGGGAAAATTCAATCCCCTGTTTCTGAGTAGAGACCCATTAGCCAAACACCATGACATATATGCAGTAGAAAACATTAACTTATATGTGTTGATCATAAAGCAGATGGGCTAGGTGCACTTTAAGTGGTTCTGGATGCAGGAATTGAATGCATCATGAATAGCTAGACAACTGAGCAGATCTAAGCATGTAGAGAAACTTAAATCCTCCTCCTGAACCTCCTCCCAGAGACCACATGAAGCTTCAACACAGAGTTGGTAACAGGACGTGTCCATTCTATTTCCACCTCTGCCTTTGTCTGGCCTTAATATTTTGCACTTGCTATATAGTGTCTTACAAACAGTATTAAGTTGGACTTCATAACACTCCTTTGAGGTAAATAAATAACTCCTACCCCGCTCCCCTTTTATAAATGTGGAAAATGAGGCTCAGAGACATTAGCTGGCTGGCTAAGCTCAAAGTCAGTTTCAGACTTGAGATTAAAACCTAGTTGTCCTGACTGTGACACAAACAAGTTCTGTACTGTGTGTGCGTGTGTGTATTTGTGCAGGTGCCATCATTCATCTATATCCTTTAAAGTTTGCAAAGCATTTTGGTATCTTTTAGGATAACTTGCAGTATAGAAGTGTATAATAATATGGTAGCCCTTCCTAGCTTGGAAGAAAGTCAAAGTAACTGAAAATGCAAGTGTCCTAGAAACATAGAATCATAGAATATCAGGGTTGGAAGGGACCTCAGGAGGTCATCTAGTCCAACCCCCTGCTCAGAGCAGGACCAATCCCCAACTAAATCATCCCAGCCAGGGCTTTGTCAAGCCTGACCTTAAAAACCTCTAAGGAAGAAGATTCCACCACCGCCCTAGGTAACCCACTCCGGTGCTTCACCATCCTCCTGGTGAAAAAGTTTTTCCTAATATCCAACCTAAGCCTCCTCCACTGCAACTTGAGACCATTACTCCACATTCTGTCATCTAGTACCACTGAGAACAGTCTAGCTCCATCCTCTTTGGAACTCCCTTTCAGGTAGTTGAAAGCAGCTATCAAATCCCCCCTCATTCTTCTCTTCTGCAGACTAAATAATCCCAGTTCCCTCAGCCTCTCCTCATAAATCATGTGCTCCAGCCTGCTAATAATTTTTGTTGCCCTTCGCTGGACTCTTTCCAATTTTTCCACATCCTTCTTAGCCCATTGGTATGGAATGATCCATGTGTGGTATTCCTTTCTGGGTACACCGACTATTTCTTTTCAGTTTGGGAAGGAAGTTTTTGTTGTGTTTTATGAGATCAAATTTTTCAGACAGTTTCCAAATGTTCCAGTGCTTTGACTGTGAAAGTTATTCAGCTCTTTGATTGTTTTCTCTGTGGGGGGTGAGGTAGGACAGTTAGCTTCATTTTGCTGAGTGACAGCTTTTTGTTCTCCCCTGAATTTCTTTGAAAGGCAGGCCCTAAGGTGTCAGACTTGAGACAGAGATTGCTACAGTTCGAGGCAGTTGTTTGACAACATTCCAAAGATGAATGCAAGCAGCCTTGGCCACGTACCCTGGTGACTACAATTTTGTGCCTGGTCCTGCCATGAATGGTTGAGAACTTTTTAATAATTAATCTTCATTATGAAAGGAGCCTTGAGTTTTCTCTGTGTTTAGTGTCTTTGGCACAGATTGCTGGCAACCTTGCATTCCAAATGACATTCAGCATGTTATCCAGGTTCTCTCTCTTGTAAGGTTTTTTTCCTTAAGTAATTTTTGTTCACCATTGTCTTCCCCTTTAAATATGCTAGAGTTACATGTCATATAGTAAGGTCATAAGTGGGGACACTTATGTCTTCTCTAGGTCAGTTCCTGGACACTTGCCGAGAATGTCAATAGCTAGACACGGTTGTGGTATTTTGTATTTATCTTGTATAAAGTGCTCAGGAACAAGTTTTAAAAATATTTTTTATGTATTTTGATTATTTTTAAAAACCAATTAAAAAGTAGAAACAAAACAGCAAGCTTCTGATTTTAACTATCAGAAGACTGGAAATTCTACATCCTTTACTTCTCACTGAGATTATAGCCCGTTACTGTTTTGAAATTCGCTGCACTAGCTGAGCACAATGGTTGAAGGAGAAGCAGAAGGACATTTAATTCTGGCTCTGATTGAAAGTCAGCACCTTAACACGTCATAGAGTCCTATGATGGTGGCATTAATGGTGGCTTGCAAAGACACCACAGGATTAAACAAGTCTTCTGACTCTGGTTTGGACTATCCAGAATCCATTATTTCATCCGGAAAATAACACTTTGTAATCAGCTCCAAGGTTTCCTGATTCCCTCATGGTCTGCAGACAGAAACAAACTTGCAGGCCAGACATTGTGGAATTGAAGCATGGGGAGAGGAAGTGGTCTCAAAAGGATCTGTCTCTTTTATAAAGTAGTCCACAAAGTGAAATTGTTGGAAAACCACTGTGTCTCATGATGATAACATGCAAACTAGCACATGCCATATTTACAGGTGCAAGAAATATGTATGGTGAATGTTTACCTGCACGAGCTATGTGCAAAGGGTCTCTGTGGCTGAAGGCCCTTGAGTCCCCACCAGATCACAATTTGGGCTGCTAACAGAGTCCTTCCCCTGCTTCTAGCAGACAAGGGATTCTCCAAACAAACCAAATGAAAAAAGAAAAGGAGTACTTGTGGCAACTTAGAGACTAACAAATTTATTTGAGCATAAGCTTTCGTGAGCTACGGCATCCGATGAAGTGAGCTGTAGCTCACGAAAGCTTATTCTCAAATAAATTTGTTAGTCTCTAAGGTGCCACAAGTACTCCTTTTCTTTTTGCGAATACAGACTAACACGGCTGCTACTCTGAAACCTGTCAAATGAAAAAAGGTTCCTTTCCCTCTTCCTTGCCTGGGAGAGGAAGAATCTGAGTAAAAGAAAAAGACAAAGCTAGTCAGTCCCTTAAACAGTCTTGTGGTCACCCCTTGGGGGATTCAGCTTATTTGCAGGCTTTGGTATCCTTGATCAAGCTTAGGGTCTGCCTTCAGCCCCTCCTTTTGATAACCCCTACTTTATACCTAGTCCGTATGGTGTTTCAGGGGCAGTAGGGTCTACAGCTGTCTTTCTGTGTGCTGATCTATCGTAGTAGCCAGGCATAGCCGTCTTTCCCTGGTCATCACCCCTTCCAGTAGCATCCTTTCTCTTTTTAAGCTTCCTCCCTCCAGGCAGAGCAAGCCTTACAGGTATGTCTGGTTAGTGCTTGCTGAGCCCATAAAAGCTCATTAGCCTCCTCTCCAGTAGAGTGTGGGTAACCTCACAGGCTAGTAAAGGATAGCATGGCAACCTTTACTAAATTACTTCATTGCATACATTTCAAGAACCATCCCCACCCAAATGTCTGAATGTGTGTGTTATTGTAGGGTGGTTTGGAAGAGCAGGTTGGGGACATATAATATTAATGAATGGAGACCTGGGTTTTAACTACATTTGGCAGAAACTATATGAAATCCTATTTTCCCCTATCTATGGTTGCTTCTGTAAATTGCCTGAGATCCAAGCTACCCAGAGAGGCAAGTTACTATGGTGCAGGAGTTAGATTCTGAGCAAGCTGTTTTCCCATGTAGTGAATTTAATACTGCAGTTGATGTTTCCTAATATACTAAGAAAAAGGAGGCCCCAATGGGTTGTGAAATACCACATAAAACACTAAAAAACACATTATAAACCCAAACTATAACCTTGGTATCCTGTCACTGGATTGCATTACATCCAGATGGGAAGGATAGTCTTACTTAGAGGTTTCTTACTTTTAGTGGTTTTTGTTCGGCCGTTGATTTTTAAACGTAGAGTCTTTTTTTTTTTTTAAATGTCTCACTCTAAAGTGGACTTAAGTATCAGGGAATACATTTATATGCTAAATTTTAAAGGAGTCTTCAAAAAGAGTTTTTGAAGTGTAGTTCCCAATAGCTTCAAATCAGACATGTAATTATATTAGAGGAAGACTAGGCCATGTACTGTGCAAGATTGGACACAGGGAGACCTGTAACATACTCACCAGAAGGTTGCATATGCATACAGGAAGGCAGAACTGGGCCCTTAGGTTAGGATTTTCAACAGTCCTTAAGTGCCTGAGGAGTACAAGTTTTTCAGTGGGACTCTTATCATGATCTCTAGTTAAACATAGTGTGTGACCTCTTAAAAAATGCATCACCTACTCAAAATTTGTCTCTCTGGTTTGGGTTTTGTGTAGTTTACATTGCAAACTCCTGTGGGCAGAGAACCATACTGCCCTCAATGGGCTTGGTCTTGTCATGTGTCCTCTAGTCTCATTGCTTTTAATGAGAGTTGCAGGCGCTCAGTAGCTTTCAGGATGAGTGCCTATATTTGTTCATCAAGGAGCCCATTGTGAGTACCCAGGTAACTAAATAAGTCGTGCTAATAATATGGTATAGTTAAGGATAAGATTTTGTCACAGAGGTCATAGAAGTCATGGATTCCATGACTTTCAGAGACCTCCATGACATTTTCTGCTTCAGCCGCAGGCCCTGGGGCAGCAGGGCCAGAACTGTTAGCTGATGGGGGCCCTGGAGCCCCCCTAAGTTGCTGCAGACAATGAGGGCCCTGGAGCCCCCCCGAGCTGCCGCAGGGCTCGGGCTTCAGTTGTTCACCCATCAGCCCCCTATCCCCCATTATTTTTAGTAAAAGTCACAGACAGGTTGCAGGTGTCCATGAATTTTTGTTTATTGCCTGCGACCTGTCCATGCCATTTACTAAAAATAACTATGACAAAATCTTAATGTTGGGTATTGTAGACTGTGCACATGATTGGAGATGAGAACTCTGGGGTTTTATTGCCAGTTCTCCCACTGAATTGTGTGACCTTGTGCAGATTCATGTAAACTGGGCCTCCATTTTCCCTCTTCTAGTGTTCAATAATAATTCTTATCCTATCTCTAAGGGTATTGTTGGATAATAGTTGTAAAAATCTTTAAAACAGATAAATCAAAAGGTGCTAACAGCAAATTATTATTACTGACACACTCAGCCTCTTCGACAACACAAGCTGATAGACTTGGGAGTCCCCTTGTAACATTGTTTTTATTAGCTGGCCTTTTACAACATTAAAGTTCTGTTCTAGGTACCTCTATCAGTAAGTTAGCATAGCAATGCATGTATTAGCATATGAGCAATGTCATAGCATGAAGGATAAAAATGTGTTGAATGTAGAGTTGGGCCTGAGCCACAAAAGCTTAGACTCAGATCCAACTTTCAGAGCTATTTATGTAGCAGCTTATGATTTACATTCCTTCCAGTTGGAACTAAGCTAATTTTCATTGAAAAATTTTGTTGCATACAATTTTCAGCTAGTCTATGAATTAGAAACATGTAACAAGTGAATGAGCCCCTTCTGGACTGTATATACTGAAGACCTACTCTTCCCATTCTGCAAAGATCAACTCATTTGATATTGGCTGAGAAGAAGTTTAGTGGATTGGCAGGAAAGTTGTTTAGGCAAAGTTTTAAATTATTGTTGTAAAGCTCTTAATTGTGCATACTCCACACATGCAAAAAATATGGAAATAAAAGACAATATGTCCATCTTACCACCTGGCTGATGTGTATCTTAAGGTGTGGGATAGAAAGCCAATAGCTTTTAAAGTGGGGTTCATCTGTGAGACGTGACTGTAAAATCTGCAGTTTGTTTGCCATTATTTAATGAATGGATTTAAAAAGAACTGCTGGAGCTGCTGCGTTCAGTTCCTGACATGGAATTTAACAGTGGTTCTGCTCTTCTCTCCTGGTCACTGCAATACAAACAATCTGTATCCTAACACTTTAGACCCCCCAATCCTTTTCCTGGAGAAGCAGACTGAAATAGGTAGGAGCAGAAGTAGTCTCATTACTCTGCTACAGGTTCTGAACCAATATGTACATGTTGTTATATATCACAATTAATTAACCAAATAAAAGATTAGTAATGGAGGAACTTGGCCATTCTTATTTTCCCTATTGTTTTTAGTTCTTTAAAGAGATGAGGAAATCTTAGGAAGTCATTCAAACCTTTTGCTTTTGGCGTTTAAAGACTAATCATGTGCTGATACTAACTTATATCATTACAGAGTACTAGAAAATGCACTTAGTAATCTTCCTAGTGGTCTGAAAGCCCTAAGAAAGGTCATAATGAAAGGTCATAGCTAAAGCAAAAACTTAGGGTTTTTTCCCCTTATAAAAATGTAATGAATGTCATGCAGTTAAAAGGGGCCACACTGATATGATATGTCATCGTAAGTAGTAGTACAAATCTTCCCACACTACCGTAACGATATGACCTAACTTGTTCTGGAGGGACCATTTTTAGAGATGAGAGGGCAGTCTGTTTCCTTCCTCAGTCCTATTGAGGTTGCTAGCAAGGCTGACAATTAGGGCCAACTGTAGTGATGGTTTTTGTGTTGTGCACATCTATCCACTGGATTGAGACCACCAAACTCAGTTTTACATTGGCTACCAAACATCTAACAGATGCTAATTACTTTTAGTCATTACCAACCTGCGCAAGATTCAAACCATTGTCTGAGAGGTCACATGCCCGATGGTTTCATTGTTGCACTCCTGAGCCATCCAATCCCCCCCTCCATCCTACCCCAAACACTCTTTAAAGCTTTGTAGCTTCCCTCTGCTGTAGCTGTGAGTGGTCACATTTGAAGTGCCAAATTTCCATTAGATTGTCAGTACTTTGTAGGCAAAATTACATTACATTGAATATGGGATACCCCTGGAATGTGTGTTGGTCCCACAAACTATTAAAGTTTATCTGTATAGAGACAGAGCTTTTTCAGGGGAAGTCCAAGACTATGGAATGAGCTCCCACAGGAACTAAGGCCCAGCAGAAACCTCATCATCTTCTGCTCCAAATGCAAGATACACTTCTTCAACCTTACCTTCTCCAATATAAACACATAGCAGAGTATACATTTGACCAAACAAACAAACAAGCAAACAAACAAACAAACCAACCAACCCCAAAATAAAACCCAATCAAAACAAATGCAACATTGCACACACAATTCTCCCCTTGGGAAAGGGTAGGGGGAGAATGAATCATACATGATAGTTGTTAGTCATATTATTTAATGCTCTACTGGAAGACTTTCAGAAACTACACTGATGAGGGTGGCATAAGATAGAACAGAATAGAATACCAAGGATATTAGGGAGTACAAAACTGGTTAATATTAAAAATCTAAGACATTGTCTATTTTTGTACAGGCTGGTATGGGGGTGTATGAAAGAAATTGCATCATAAAAATGTTCAACATGTTGACTTTGGCAACTAGCAATGAAAGGTATGAGCAGCAAAGGGCCAAGAGGCAATTTAAGATTATTCCCATGACAACAACAACTGTTTAACATTTTTATTTTCTATAAAAGAGGTAAGTTCTGATAATTGTTTCCTGGAATGACAATAACAAGTTGAATACGGAGTAGCTAGGATCGTTGCCTCTTTTGCAAAATGCTTTACTCCATGTTTACAATGCTGTATATGAGACATTTCTCTTCAAGGGGATTTGTTCTGAAGACAGATCCAGCCCAAGAGAGGGAACTATATCCATTTAAGTCTTTTTGTGACCTCCATTTTCATCCTCAAGAATATCATGTGTGTTCTTTTGACCTGGTAATGCTGAAAGCACAGTGTTTCCCTTTTTATATATTTAACACCTGCGATTGCAAGGGACCTTGGTTTAGTGGAGAAAGACTCTTTGAAATGAATATGTTTTCTGCTTGTCACAAAAATGTACCTTTCCGGAATGCTGTAAGTGAATGTATCTAAGCAGCTAGTGAAAGTATGAGTTATGTGATCCTCCTTTATTCTGTTGCAAGAAATACGAGTCTTGCTGATCAGAGCTAAAATGCCTAACCACTGCTTTGAGATGAAAACTTCCTTAGGAGGATGTGTATTGGCATGGAGAGGAGTGCACTAGTTTAATACAGTAGACTTTACCTCTTGAAAGGTTCAAACGCTTATCTGGGTTTCAAGGGGAAATGACAGGTTACAGAGTAGCAGCCGTGTTAGTCTGTATTCGCAAAAAGAAAAGGAGTACTTTGTGGCACTTTAGAGACTAACAAAATTATTTGAGCATAAGCTTTCGTGAGCTACAGCTCATTTCATCAGATGTTGAAAGCTTATGCTCAAATAAATTTGTTAGTCTCTAAGGTGCCACAAGTACTCCTTTTCTTTTTAAGGGGAAATGAGTTTCCTGATTTCCTTATTGACCTGTGTGTATCTCTGTCCATCTCACAACATTGAGGGTTGTGGATAGTTATGAAATTGTGACATGTGGAGTGGTCACTTAAATTTCCAAGACACCATCTGTGTGCAGAGTCAGGAGCCATTTTGTTCCCGTGGAGCCTTTACTTTTGTTCATTCTTATTGTTTGCCATAATCGAAAATAAGCTATGAAGTGATAAGCTTGCTCTTTGTGTATGGAATCACAGCAGTCATCACTTAGGAAGGCCATATGCCAGCATGAGAACAGGAACAGGAAGCTGCTTGAAAAAATTCATTCTCTGAGTCAACTAGAAATGAATTTCACCCAATATATTTCACCACAGAGAAGAGAATCATTTGCACCAGCTTTTTTCTGCCATTTTCCTATTACAGTGTCCACCTCACAGCTGGGCACAATTGATCTCGACTAGACTCCAGAATAGCAGAGGTGATGTTACGTCAGTATGGAGAAGAGCTAGCAAGAGAAGCTTTGTGCAATGATTTCCAATGATATGCCTGTTTCAAACCAGCACTTTGACGCATGCAAAAATATTGCTAAAAGAAAAAGAAAACAAAGACTCCAGAAGATACTCTGTACTCTGGGAATTAATTTCAGTGCGCAAAAATTCACATTTCTAGCACTGCATCAAGAAACAGTAACCTTGGAAACCAGAACTACACAGCAAAGACATGAACTTCTATTTTAAATATTTATATAGTGCCAAGCACTGTGGCATCTGGTCCTGCTGGTAAATAACAAAACACCAGCCATGTTTGTGGGTCAAGGGGGTTTGAAATTCTGAAGAAGTTTCAGGGGTGCCCTGCGCAACTTTAATCTTCCATGCAGAGAAAGTTATTGTCATAGACCCTACTGTCCTTGTGATCTGCATGTAAAGCTGATGTCAGTGGGAATTACATGTACTGACAAGGGTAGGATGTAACTGTAATAACTTTTTGATAGTTGGAATACACTCAATTGGTTGACATCACATCTGGTGAAAAAACAGCTCTTTTTCCTGTAAAACAGTGCTTGCTGTTTTGTGGGTTCAGCAGCTTTGCTTGTAGGAACTAGTAATGTGCATGTTACACTGACATTTTGGAAGTTATTTTCACTTGCACTGAGGTTACTTAGTTCCATGGCTTGAGTTACATTAAAAAAAAAACCTGTACAAATATCAGTTGACATTTAATTGATAGTTTTGTGTACAGGAGCATCTCTGTGTCAAGGTGCTAAAAGTCCATTATAAATCCTCCTTTGTACTGTGTAAACATCCATTTGGTCACTTGCTGGATAGGTGCCCACCAAAAAGTTTGAATCATGGTGTTTGTACAGAAGATTTGTAGATATTGTGGACACTACTGTAGACAGTGCATTGAGCTTTTGCTGGTTATGGGCGCTAGCACAGTAGCTTTAAAATTAGAGCATAAAGCAAATGACCCAAAGATGTCTGAGAGGTATAACCAGAATCATATCCAATGGAAAAAAATACAAGGAAGCATGGACTTAAGTGAGATTATCATGTTAATGAGGGACTTAGTTATGTAGTATTGTTTTAGTCCTTTTCTGCTACTAGATAGGAGTCAATTGATGGCCATGAAGCAGTGCTTTCATTAATGCTGGATCAGGTTTCCCTGCACTCAGTCTTCTGCTCTTCATTTGTAAAAATGTACTTCTATATGCTACACTCCATGCCTCTGCTGTTCAATAGGCACCACAGAGCAAAATTAATATAATGCTCCAGGTTATCCCATAGTGCCTTGTTACTGCTTTTTGAAAATCCCACCCAAAGTTTCTTATGTTCATATTGCAGCTTCAGAACTGCTTGATCAAGTCACTAGTGGGTGGAATACAAGTACTTATCACGCACTATTGATCTGACACAGTTCAGAGCTAGCTGCTTCTCTGTCACCTCGTCTGGTCTCCTTGAGTGTACCCTTCACATACTAGGTCCTGTACCTTCAGCTGTCCTGGCGTGGAATCCCATCATTCTCCCATACTGCGACTGGGTCCCCTGTGTATCAACTGTGATAACACAGTAGGCCCGTCTAGATTTGGGTCCTGCAAGTCTTTCTTTTGGGAGCTGTGAAGCATCTAAGTCTAATCCCTTTCAAGGGAACAAAAGCTCAAATGAATAATCAGAGCCTCTCAACAAATCTACCCTCGCTGCGCTCCATTTTAAGTTGCCTCCTTCAGCTACAACAGAGCTTCTCCCCCTGCTCTGGCATTTAGCATGCACCCCTCAGACAGAGTCTCTCTGAGGCTCAGACTCCCTGACAGAAGTCCCTCTGTTCTGTGGTTCTGCTTGTTGATGGGGCCCAGGTATCCATTAAGTTGTCACCTGATACCTCCCAGTCATGCCCCTCTGGTTGAAAAACAACTAATTAAGTATATCTGTTGCACCGGTGCCATAATTGACTATTAATTCATTTCCAGCCTGTGATGGGGTTTCATGCCAGAACAGCCTTTTCAAAACAAACTATTGTTTAATCATAACAGCTGGAACAAAGCATAACCCAGAGTAGAAGGTTTTTAAACTCAAAGGTCTACATGCGTATCGATCTTACCTATTCTAGGTAGTTCTAGGTAGACCTATCTTATCCGAGACATCTCTGCTTCTGGAATCTGGGTGTCAGACTGCTCCCCAGCAATCTCCTGCTTTATCTTCCCCTTAACCATCTGCCCTCCTCGAGAGAGTGTTTTTGTCTTTTAACCTTTATGAGGCTTTGATCTCCCTCCTTATTCAAAGGGTTGAAACATTTCTTGAGAAACCGGTTAGCAAATGCGGGAGGAGGTGGCTAGTCAGCACATCACAGCAAATGGTTCCAGCATAGTCCATTGAGTGTTTCCAATGTGTGTCCATCAAGTGTTTCCATATCAGGTCATTGTCTCCCTTCCGGCATACATGCAGCTAACCCCTTCATGAATTAACCACTTGTATTCATACAGTAAACACCACAATAACAATCAGATATACTGATGGGACATGTCGTAGTATAAAATATTGGAGGCCGCTCTCACATGCTTCGCCAATATGTATCTGACATTAAATAAGTATTGTGACAAAATCAGACCTGACAGTTCTGAAAGGGTGGTTAAAGGCAGGTATTTCAGTCATAGAATGGATAAAGCTCTTTTTCCTATGAACTATGAAAAAAGGTTACCTCAAGTTAATTATGGACACCGATTATGTGATCTTTAAAAACCTCTTCTAGTGGGAGAGAAGGGATAGGAAGCAGGGTGCAGAAGGGTTGTGTACAGTAAAGGGAAAAGGCTTCTCCTAGGTAAAGAGCTATTTTTTCTCTGAGGGAAATCTTGTGTTTATTTCAGTTTGGGGAAGATCACCATAGTTCTCAATGTATTTGGTCCCAGAGTGGGTTAGAGAGGATGGCTGGTGATTGATAGGCAGCATAAGAAAAGACAGTAGTGCACTGGGAGTTAGAAAATGTATTTTTTTCTTTGTTTAAAGAAACCTCTTGAACCAGCCCTAGGGCCTACCCTGTAAATATTGTAAGTAAACAAGTGTAAGAATTAAAACTCCAGAGTACGACTCATTTACTCCAGACCTCCCTAATGCCAGAGGGGAAAAAAATGAGCCTTGACATAAGAGGTGTGTTGCCACAGTATATATGACTAAATCATGCAGACCACTTTCCAAAGGTTTGCTAATATTGATGAGCTTTAGTCTGATCAAGTTAAACTGAAGACTTATATTTCAAAATATTTCTATATATTTCCCCCAATATTTAGTTCCTTTCAGTAGAAAGTGAGAGTTGTGATTAGCCACTTTCCTCAAAATATACCTAAAAGGGACAGGTTTCAGAGTAGCAGCCGTGTTAGTCTGTATTCGCAAAAAGAAAAGGAGTACTTGTGGCATCCGATGAAGTGAGTTGTAGCTCACGAAAGCTTATGCTCAAATAAATTTGTTAGTGTCTAAGGTGCCACAAGTACTCCTTTTCTTTTTGCATCCGATGAAGTGAGCTGTAGTTCACGAAAGCTTATGCTCAAATAAATTTGTTAGTCTCTAAGGTGCCACAAGTACTCCTTTTCTTTTTGCTAAAAGGGACAGATGTACTTGTAGGACTTAGAAGGAGGGCAAGCAGTCATGTAATTCACCAGGCTAGTGTTTAAATCCAGTAGCCTTTAAAAAGTTTTAAACAAATAGTAGAGAAAAGGTATTTTCAATTTTTCCCTACTGTTTTCTATTTTCCTTCTATTAAGAACTATTTTTTGTGGAGGAAGGATACATTACATAATACACAGACATTTTACTTTTTTACCATTAATTTTAAAGTTGAACCATACTTTAATATCATTGCACCACTGCTGGGGTGTGCAGTTCTAGGTGGTGATTCACACAGTTGCCATTAGTGTGTCCCCTTGTGTCAGGGCACGATGTTGCAGGAATCTGTGACTCTAGTGCTGCCTGGAGATTATCTGTCTGGGTGCAGTTCAGCCCTCCCTCTGAGAAGCATCTAAGTCTAATCCCTTTCAAGGGAACAAAAGCTCAAATGAATAATCAGAGCCTCTCAACAAATCTACCCTCGCTGCGCTCCATTTTAAGTTGCCTCCTTCAGCTACAACAGAGCTTCTCTCCCTGCTCTGGCATTTAGCATGCACCCCTCAGAAAGAGTCTCTCTGAGGCTCAGACTGCCTGACAAAAGTCCCTCTGTTCTGTGGTTCTGCTTGTTGATGGGGCCCAGGTATCTATTAAGTTGTCACCTGATACCTCCCAGTCATGCCCCTCTGGTTGAAAAGCAACTAATTAAGTATATCTGTTGCACCGGTGCCATAATTGACTATTAATTCATTTCCAGCCTGTGATGGGGTTTCATGCCAGCACACTGGCCTATTGGTGTGCTTCTTGGATGACTGTAGGCAATCAGGACATACCTGAAAGGTGTGCCCTAATAGCCTGCTAATGCACACCTCATTGTGACAGATTACTTTATTAAAAATAAAAATGGCTGAGACTTTTGTAGTCCACGTTTCACCTCATAGTGCTCAACCTATAAATATCTAAAAATAGGGGATTTATACTGAAACACTGACAGATCCTCAGTGGTGTCAGTCCTGCTGGCACCTGTATAATGAAGTCACACACACTGTTAAGCTGTTTCCTTGACTGAAGAAGAAAACAAAGCTGTTAAGTTGCTATGTCCATTTTCCAACAACATTAATCCATTTCAAACAACTCCTAACCATAGTAAATCACAGGTTTGTGAGGGAATGAACTGCCTTAAGGTTCACCTCAGGATAGTTAGCCCCCCACAGACTGGTTGCTGACTTCTGGCAACAATGGTTTTCTTGGGAACTTTTGGTCAATTTAGTGTAATTATTCATTTGGTCGTGTCTTCTATTTTGACTGGCTGAGGGTCTGCAGCACGATAAATACCAGAACCAACTGCAGAGCCAGGTTTTTG